>NW_003852405.1:10093950-10110110 GCF_000181295.1 Otolemur garnettii
ATTGCCTTCTTGATCTTGTGTCTGACCCAGCTATCATTCAGCATAAGGTTATTTAGCTTCCATGTTTTTGTATGAGTCTGCAGATTCCTGTTGTTACTGAGTTCAACTTTTATTCCATGATGGTCTGAGAAGATGCAAGGAATAATTTCTATTCTTTTAAATTTGCTGAGGTTAGAGTTGTGACCTAAGCTGTGATAGATTTTGGAGTATGTTCCATGGACTGATGAGAAAAATGTGTATTCAGTTTTATTAGGAGGAAATGTTCTGTAGATGTCTGTTAAATCCAAATGTTGAATGGTTAAGTTTAAATCTAAAATTTCTTTGCTAAGCTTCTTGTTGGAGGATCTATACAACACTGCCAAAGGAGTGTTAAAATCTCCAACTATGATGGAGGTGGAAGAATTCAAGTTGCTCATGCCCGTTAGAGTATCTCTTATAAATTGAGGTGCATTCTGGTTGGGTGCATAAAATTACCAATTGAAATCTCATTGTATTGAGTATTACTCTTAACAAATATGAAATGACCATCCTTATCTTTACTTACTTTTGTTGGTTTAAAGCCTATTGTATCTGTGAATAGAATTGCTACACCTGCTTTTTTCTGGTTTCCATTTGCCTGGAATATAGATGACCATCCTTTCACCCTATATTTATCATTTAAGGTAAGATGAGATTCTTGTATGCAATGATATCGGGCCTGAGTTGCTTAGCTTCTTATTGGAGGATCTGTCTATCACTGCCAAAGAGGTGTTAAAATCTCCCACAATTATGGGCTGGAGGATATCAAGTTGCTCATGTCTGTTAAGGTCTCTCTTATAAATTGAGCACCATTCTGGTTGGGTGCATAAATGTTAATAATGGAAAACTCACATGTTGAGCATTCCCTTAACAAATATGTTTCCCTTTCCTTACTTTTGTTGGTTTAAAGCCTGTTGTATCTGTGAACAAAATTGTAATACCAGCTTTTTTCTGATTTCCATTTGCCTGCATTATAGATGTCCATCCCTTCATCCTGAGTCTACTTTTATCTTTTAAGGTAAGATGAGATTCTTGTATGCAGCATATGTCTGGCCTGAGTTTTTGTATCTAGTTAGCCAACCTGTGCCTCTTTAGAGGACAATTTAAGCCATTCACATTAATTGAGAGTACTGATAAGCCTGGTAGTATTGTGGATATTGAGTTTTTCAAAAGTCCAGTGGACATTTTTAATCCTTTTGTCACTGTGGAAGTTGGGATTTGATCAAAAGTTTCTGAGTGAGTTTACTTTGGTGGTAGAGCATTGTGTTGGTCATTGTGAAGGACAGGTCTGAGACTATCCTGAAGAGCTGGTTTAGTTATGGCAATTTCTTCAACATGTGAATGTCATTAAAGTATTTAACTTCTCCATCATAAATGAAACTTAGTTTAGCTGAATACAGGATCCTGGGTTGAAAGTCATTTTATTTTAGGAGGTTGAAGGTTGATGACCATCCTCTTCTGGCTTGAAAAGTTTCAGTGGAGAGATCTGCAATCATTCTAATATTCATTTTATTTATTTATTTATTTTTATTGAATGGTAGCTATGTACATTAATGCACTTCTGGGGTACAGTGTGGGGTTTTCACACACAATCCGAAATACTTCCATCAAACTAGTTAACACAGCCTTCATATTGTTTTTTCAGTTATTGTTTTAAAACGTTCACATTCTACTCTTAGAAAGATTCATTTGTACCCCTGTAAAATAAACCTCAGAAGTGATCCCTCCAATCCCCCTCCCTCCACCCATTCCTCCTTCCCCTCTCCTTTCCCCCTCCCCATATTCTTAGGCTATTTGGTTATAGCTTTCATATAAAAGGTTTAAATTGGTTTCATAATAGGGGTGTGTACATTGGATACTTTTTTCTCCATTCTTGTGACACTTTGCTCAGGAGAACATTCTCCAGCTCCATCCATGTGAACATGAAGGACATAAAGTCTCCATCCTTTTTAATGGCTGCATAGTATTCCATGGTGTACATATGCCACAGTTTGTTGATCCATTCATGGATCAATGGGCACTTGGGTTTCTTCCATGACCTGGCAATTATGAATTGGGCTGCAATAAACATTCTGATACAAATATCTTTGTTGTATTGCGATTTTTCATTCTAATATTCTTCCCCTTGTAGGTTATGGTTTTCTTATGTCTGGGTACTTTCAGAATTTTTTCCTTCTTGTTAACTTTGGTGAAGTTAATTATAATGTATCTGGTAGCTGCTTTATTTGGATTGAGTCATGCTGGGGTTCTGAAATTCTCTGCTATCTGAATTTCAGTATCCCTTGCCATGTTTGGGAAGTTTTCCTCGATTATCTCTTGGAGCAGAGCATTTGAGCCTTTCCAAATAACCTTGTCACCTTCAGGAATTCCTATAAGGCAAATATTTGCTTTTTTGAAGTGGTCAGTCCCACAGCTTTCTGAGAGAATGATACGTTTTTTGCTCTCCACTTCTCTTTCTCTTTGAGCATTTGGGAGTGTTCAAAAACTTTGTCTTCAATGTCAGAAATCCTTTCTTCCGCCTGCTCCATTCCATTCTACTGTATATCTCATATCTGGGAGGGATGCAAATTCTTTTCTCAATGTGTGAAAATCTTTGGTGATTTTGTCTTTGAATTCATTGAATTCTTGGGACAAATTTTGAATTATTTCTAGAATTTCTAATTGCAACTCTACTTCCATTCTGTCAATCTTATTTGCCATCCAAATTCTAAACTCAATTTCTGATGTTTCAGCCATTTGTTTATGAATGGGATCTTCTGGTGTGTCCACTTTATCGTTCCTTGGGAGAGTTGATCTACTCTGATTATTCATGTTGCCAGTGCTTTCCCTCTGATTCCACCTCATGGTTATTCACTGTTTGGCTAGATGAGCAGGTAAGTGAAATTGGATTGGGGGCTCCTGGAGTTGTTTTTAACCAGCTCTTTGCCAAAGAGCTGGGGCTGGTGACTATAGATTTTCCTGTATAGCTTTGCAAAGGACCACACAGTACTACAGCCTGAGACATGGGGGACCTGCTTGGTGTGGTGAGGCTAGGTGGCTCTTTCTTATATTTAGCTGGTCTCTGTCCAATCCTAGTGAATCATTAACTCTGGGTTGAAGTCTCAGCTGTGGAGAAATACAAGCAACTAAATACAAATACTCTGTCTCCCATGGGCAGCAATGGGAAAAGAAATATCAAACCTTCCCACAGTAACACAACCAGACCTAGGATGGTCCTTGAATGATTGGCCCAGGTCAAGAGTTCCAAATCAATTGTCCCAGTCAGCATCAAATCTCAAGAGGGAGAGTTCAAAAGGTCTCCCACTAGATAGCAGGGGTCTGTTGGCAGCTCAAGTGTGGCTTGCTCCGGTGCTCTGTGGAGTCAGAAGGGCCTACCCAGCAAATGAGTTAGTCTGGCCAGCAAATCAGTTGGCCTCCTTCCCCACTTTGCACCTCTGTCACTGTGCAGAAGATTTTTAATTCAATCAAGCCCCTTTTATTTATTTTTGTTGTAGTGATTGCCTTTGCCTTCTTCACAAATTATTTGCATGGGATGGTATCTTGAAGAGTTTTTCCAGCATTTTTCTTCTGGAATTCTTATGGTTCATGTCTTAGACTTCAGCCTGTTATCCATCTTGAATTGATTTGAGTGAGTGGTGAGAGATGTGGACCCTGTTTCTATCTTCTACTTGTGGCTATCCGGTTTTGCCAGCACCATTTATTGAATAGGGATTCTTTTCCCCAGTTTTATTGCTGTCTACTTTGTCAGCATGGCAATATGTGGATGGTTTTATGTCTGGTTCTCTGTTATTTTCCACTGGTCTATGTCTCTATTTTTGTGCCAGTATCATGCTGTTTTGGTTACTATAGCCTTGTTGAATAAAGTCTGGGAAAGCCTCTAGATTTGTTCCTTTTGCTTAAGATTACTTTGGCTATTTAGGATCTTTTCTGTTTGTTTGAAACAAAGTATAGAATTATTTTTTTCTACATCTTCAAAAAATGACATTTGGATTTTGATGGGGGATTTCATTGAATCTGTAAATCATTTTGGGTAGTATGCACATGTTAACAATGTTGATTCTGATGGTCCGTGAACATGATATGTTTTTCTATTTTTTTTTAATTGTTTGGGATTCATTCATGGTACAAAGAATTAGGTTACACTGATTGCATTTGTTAGGTAAAGTCCATCTTATAATTGTGTCCAGCCCCCAAGAGGTGTGCCATACAATGTGAACCACTATCCTCCTCCCACTTCCTCTCTACCAGCTGTCTCCTCCCCCTATTCCCCACCTTGTATTAGGTCATCTACTGTCTTCATATTAGAATTGAGCACATTGGATTCTTGCTTCTCCATTCTTGTTATGCTTTACTAAGAAGAATGTGCTACAACTCTATCCAGGTTAATACAAAAGATATAAACTGTCCATCTTTTTTAATAGCTGCATAATATTCTATGGTATGCGTATGCCATGGCTTTTAATTCATTCCAGGGTTGGTGGGCATTTAGGTTATTTCCACATTTTGGTGATTGTAACTTGAGCTGTGATAGAAAGCCTAGAGCAAATGTCCTATGACAATAGGATTTTTTCTTCTGGGTAGATGCCTAGTAATGGGATTGCAGGATCAAATTGGAGGTCTAATTTGAGTTCTTTGAGGATTCTCCATACCTCTTTCCAAAAAGGCTGTATTAGTTTACAGTCCCACCAGCAGTGTGAAAGTGTTTCCTTCTTTCCACATTCATGTTAGCAACTATAGTTTTGAGACTTTGTGATGTGGGCTATTCTCACTGGGTATAGGTGATATCTCCAGGTGGTTTTGATTTGCATTTTTCTGATGATCAGAGAAGGTTAGTATTTTTTTTCAAATGTTTGTTAGACATTTGTCTGTCTTCATCAAAGAAGTTTTTATTCATATCTCTTGCCCACTGGTAGATGGGATTGTTTAATTTTTTCTGTTAATTAATTTGAGTTCTCTGTAGATTCTAATTGTTAACCCTTTGTCAGATTGCTACACTACAATATCTTTTCCTATTCTGAAGATTTTTTTTTTTTTGCTTTATTTGTTGTTTCCTTAGCTGTACAAAAGCTTTTCAGCTTAATTAAATTCCATTTGTTAATTTTTGTTGTTGTCATGGTCACTAAAGTCTTTGTCATAAAATCTTTCCCCAGTCTGACATTCTCAAGAGTTTCCCTGACATTTTTATTGTTTCATGTCTTAGATTTAAGTCTTTTATACATCTTGAGTCAATTTTTGTAAGTGGTGAAAGTTATGGGTTCAATTTCAGTCTTTTACTTGTGGCTATCCAGTTCTCCCAGGACCATTTGTTGAATAGGGATTCTTTTCCCCATTGTATACCTTTGTTTGGTTTATCAAAGATCAGATTACAAGTAGAGACTGGTTTCATATCTTGATTTTCTATATGTCTATGTCTTTATTTTTTGCCAAGACCATGCTGTTTTGATTACTATGGACTTGTAATATAGTCTGAAGTCTGTTAGGGTGATGCTTCCACCTTTGTTTTTATTACTAAAAATAGCCTCAGCTATATTGTTTTTTTCTGGTTCCATACAAAATGAAGTATTATTTTTTCCAGTTCTTCAAAATATGATCTTGTATTTTAATTGAGATTACACTGAATCTGTAGATTGGTTTGGAAAGAATAGACATTTTGACAATGTTGATTCTTCCCACACAAGAGCATGGTATGTTCTTCCATTTGTTAGCATTTTCTTCAATTTCTTTCCTTAAAGTTTCATAATTCTCTTTGAAAAGATCTTTAACCTCTTTTGTTAGGTATATTCCTAAGTATCTCATTTTTTAAAAGCTACTGTTAAGGGAATTGTGTCCTTGATTTCCTTTTCAACTTGGCTGTTATTGGTATATAAAAGGCTACTGATTTGTGGACGTTGATTTTATACCCTGAGATGTTATTATATTTGCTGATCTCTTCCAGGAGTTTTGTGGTTGAGTCTTCAGGATTTTCTAAGTATAAGATCACATCATCAGCAAAGAAATAGTTTGACCTCCTCTGCCCCCATTTGGTTGCCCTTTATATCCTTCTCTTGCCTGATTGCATTGGTTAAAACTTCCATCACAATGTTGAATAATAGTGGTGATAGTGGTCATCCTTGTCTGGTTCCAGGTCTAAGTGAAAATCTTTTGGTTTTATTCCACTCAGTATGATGTTAGCTGTGGGTTTTTCATAGATGACTTCAATCAGCTTAAGAAATGTGCCATCTATACCTATTTTCTTAAGTAGTATTGTTAGAAAAGAATGCTGGATTTTGCCAAATGCTTTTTCTGCATCTAGTGAGATCATACAGTCTTTATTTTTGCTTCTATTAATGTGACATATTACATTTATGAATTTGCATATGTTAAACTAGCCTTGTGTCCCTTGTCTACTTGATCATGGTGTATAACATTTTTAATGTGTAGCTGCAATATATTAGCTAAGATTTTTATTGGGTATTTTTGCATCAATATTCATTAGTGAAATCAGTCTGTAGTTCTTTTTTTGTTGGATCCTTTCTGGGTTTTGGAATCAAGGTGATGTTTACTTCATAGAACGTGTTGGTGAAGATTCCTTCCTTCTCAATGTTTTGGAATAGGTTCTGCAGTATGGGTACAAGCTCATCTTTGAAGGTTTGATAGAATTCTGATATGAAGCCATCTGGTCCTGGGCTTATTTTTTGGAAGCTTTTTTGAGCTGTGATAGACAGATTGTTTCTGTAATCTCAGTGTTTGATAATGGTCTGTTCAAGAGATTTGTTTCTTCCTGGTTAAATCTAGGAAGATGGTATGATTCTAAGTATTGGTCAATTTCCTCCATATTGTCAAATTCCTGAGTATAGAGATTTTGGTAGTAGTCAGAAACAATCTCTTATATCTTTGTTGTATCGGTTGTTATTTCCTTCTTTTTATTTCTGATTAAGGTTATTAAAGATTTTATCTTTCTATTTCTGGTTAATCTGGCTAATAGTTTATTGATTTTGTTTATCTTTTCAAAGAACCAACATTTTGTTTCATTAATTTTCTGAATGATTCTTTTATTTTCAATTTCATTTATGATTTAATTTTGGTTATTTCTTTTCTGCTGCTAGGTTTGGGATTGGATTTCTCTTCCTTTTCCATTTCTTTAAGATGGTTCATTAGGTTATTGATGTGTTCTCCTTCTGTTTTTCAGCTGTAGGCATTTAATGTGATAAATTTCCCTCTTAGGACAGTTTTGCAGTGTTCTACAGGTTTTAGTAGCTTGTGTCTTCATTGTTGTAATGCTCAAGGAAGTTAATGATTTCCTTTTTTATCTCATCCTTGCCCCAGCTGTCATTCAGCAGAAGGTTGTGTGGGGATGAAAAATTTTGTTTCAGTTGAGTTCCACCTTTATTGCCTTGTGGTCTGAGAAGATATGAAGTATAACTTAGGTTATTTTGGGTTTTTTGTTGAAGTTTGATTTGTGTCCTAGGATGTGATCTATTTTGGAGAATGTTCCATGGGCTGAGGAGAAGAACGTACATTCTTTACCTTTGGGATGGAGTGTTCTATATATATCTATTATGTTCAGTTATTCTAAGGTCACATTTAAATCCCTTGTATCTTTGTTTAGTTTCTAATTAGAGGATCTGTCCAGTTCTGGAAGAGTAGTGTTAAAATCACCTGATATTATGGTGTTATAGGATATTACATTGCTCAGATAAATTAAGATATGTTTCAAGAATCTGGGTGCATTTGAGTGCATAAATATTTAGAATTGAAATGTACTCTTGTTGTATTTTTCCCTTGGCTGATATGAAATGTTCATCTTTATCATTTTTTGACTTTAGTTGTTTTATATCAACTTGTATCTCAAAATAAGATCACACCCCCTTCCAATTCCCATTTGTCTGAATAATAGTTTTCCCTCCCTTAACCCTGAGTTTTACTTTGTCCTTTGAGTTTAGGTGTGTCTATTGCAAGCAGCCAATGGATGGCTTATGCTTTCTTATCCAATCAGCCAGCCTATGCCTCTTTAATGGGGGAATTTATGCCATTAACATTTATTGAGAGAAGGGAAAATTGTAGTGAAGTTCTAGTTATGTTATTTTGTGAAAGTCCATTGCTTAGTTTTATCTTTTGTATCATTGTGGAAGCTAGATTTTGTCCTTCAGCTTCTGGATGTTTTCTTTGATGGTCCATTGTGATGGTCAGTGTGTATAACAGGTCTAAATATTTCCTGTAGAGCTGGTCTTCTTGTGGCAAACTTCCTCAAGGTTTGCATATCAGAAAGATTTGAGTTTTCCATCAATTTTAAAGCTTAGCTTAGCAGGATATAGAATTCTGGGCCAAAACCTATTTTGTTTAAGTAGGTTTAAGGTAGATGACCATTCTTTTATGGCTTGAAAAGTTTCATTTGAGAAGTCCACAGTCACCATGATAGATTTTCCCCTGTAGGTCAATTGGCACTTACTCCTGGCTGCTTACAGAATCTTCTCTGTCATCTTGACTTTGGACAGGTCACGACAATGTGTCTTGGAGAAGCTCTGTTGAGTTCAGACAACCTGGGGTTCGATATTCTTCTGAAAGGAATATGTCAGAATCTTTGGGGATACTTGGGAAATTTTCATTTATAATGTCCTCTGGTAGGGCTTCCATTCCTCTGGGGCGTTCTTTTCCCCCTTCTGGGATACCTACAATTCTTGTTTGAATGTTTCATTAAGTCCCATAATTCTGTCAGTGAATATTCTGCTTTCTCTCTCTTTTTTTCTGTCTCTTTAACTGCCTGAGTTAGCTCAAGAGCTTTATCCTCTACCTCTGAGATTCTTTCTTCTGCATGTTCTAATCTGTTATTGATACTTTCTACTTCATCTTTAAGTTCTCTAATTGACTGCTTCAATTCCTTAAGCTTTGCTGTATCTTTTCTATATTCTTCATATTATTTATCTCTTATTTGATTCTGTTTTTGGATTTACTTTTGGTTATTTTCTACTTTCTCAGCAGTTTCCTTCATTGTTTTTACCATCTATATTTTAAATTCCCTTTCTGCCATTTCTAACATTTATTTATAGATGAACTCCTCTGCAGTAGCTACCTCATGATCCCTTGGGGGGATTACTATTTTCTTATTTTTCATGATGCCAGGTTGGGAACCTGAAGCTGTCCTTGGTCCACTTAATAGACATGCTTTGACCTTTCCAAAATGTGTCCTTTGGCTATACAGTGGCTTTCCCAGGAGAGCTTGTGTTGTTCAAATCTTCCCAGAAGTGGCTGTCCCACTTATCAGGCACACCAGAACTGGCCTCACACTAGGACCCTGTGGGCAAAGCCCGCAAGGCAGTCTTCCCATTATAGCTGTGCCTGGCCTGCCTCTGAACAATGAGAACTCCACTCCACCTGGGTAGCTTAGTCCTGGCCCCTGGGAGCTGTTCAAAGCCACTTACTCACTTGTCCAAGCTCTCCCAACATAACTCAACCAAGTGCCCAGGTCCAGAAAAAACCCACAGGGCAGGCTTTCTCTGTCTGCAAACTGTCCCAGCCATAGCCATAGCCACTGTCCTCCACCTGAATGCAAGTACTTGCTGCTTGTTCACTGCTTTTATCCTAGCACTGGGGTCCTGAAGTGTCCTGCTGCTTCCTTGTGCCCCTAAGGGATATTTCTGGGCAAGGCCCACAAGCCAGGGGTGCATGGGTCTTTTCTCCCCAATATCACCATGCATGGCTATAAAGACACTGTCTAGTTTGCCATCTTGTTCCACCCCCCTATTTTTCCATTTGTTAATATCTTCTACAATTTCCTTCCTCAGTGACTCATAGTTCTCGTTGTGGAAATCTTTTACTTCCTTAGTTAAATACATTCCTACATATTTTACTTTCTTTGCAGCTATTGCAAAAGGTATGAGTCTCTGATTTGATTCTTAGTTTAACTGTTAATAGTGTATAGAAATGATACTGATATGTGTACATCAATTTCTTAACCTGGGACTTTGCTGAATTCATTTATCAAGTCCAGGAGTCTCATAGCAGAATATTTGGGTGTTTTATAGATGTAAGATCATAACCAGAATCTACAAAGAAATCAAGCAAGAAAAATATCAATGAACCCCATTAAAAGTGGCCAAAAGGCATGAGCAGAAGCTTTCAAAAGAAGATAAACTAATGACCAATAAACCTGTAAAAAATGCTTAATATCACTAATCATCAGAGAAATGCAAATCAAAACCACAATGAGGTATCATCTAACCCCAATTAGATGGTTTTTATCAAAAAGTCCCAAAACAAATAGATGCTAGAGTGGACGTGGAGAGAAAGGAACGTTTATACACTGTTGGTGAGACTGCAAACTAGGATAACTGTATGGAAAATAGTATGGAGATTCCTCAAAGAACTAAAAGTAGACCTACTATTTGATCCAGCAATCCCACTAACTGGGTATTAATGCACAGGAAAAAGTCATTTTATCAAAAACAGCACAGGCTGGGTACAGTGGCTTACTGTAATCCTAGCACTCTGGGAAACTGAGGTAGGTGGATTGTTTGAGTTCAGGAGTTTGAGACTAGCCTGAGCAAGAGTGAGATCTTGTCTCTAAACATAGCTGGCTGTTGTGGCAGGCACCTGTAGTCCCAGCTACTTGGGAGGCTGAAGCAAGAGAATGGCTTAAGCTCAAGAGTTTGAGATTGTTGTGAGGTATGATGCCATGGCACTCTACCCAGGTTGATCATGAGACTCTGTCTCAAAAAAAAAAAAAAAGACTGCACAATTTACATTGGAAAGATGTAGAATCTATTCATATGTCCATCAATCCATGAGTGGGTTAATACAATGTGGTATATATATGCCAGGGAGTACTACTCAGCATGCAAAAATGAATTAATGCCTTTTACAGCATTGGATGTAACTGAAAATCATTCAGTTAAGGGAGATAGTGCAAGAATAAAGATATGCAAGATATGCAATAAAATAATGCAAGATAAAACAAGCACCGCATGTACTCATTGTTAAATTGGAACTAACTGATGATTACTCATGTGCACAGATGGAAGTAAAATTCAATGGAAATCAGGTATGTGGGAAGGGGGAGAAAGGGATGGGTGAAATCATACTTAACAGATATGATGTACACTATGAGGGTGATGGTAACACTTAAACTTTGACTCAGCAGTACAAAAGCAATCTATGTAACCAAAATATTTGTATCTCTGTCATGTTCTGAAACAATAAAAAGAAAAAAAGCTTTCAATGACTCATCTTTGTCCCAGAAAGAAAATATAAACATTTCAATTTTGAATTTTAAGTCTTTAGATCAGTGGTTCTCAACCTGTGGGTCGCGACCCCTTTGTAACAATGAAAATACATCGTGGCATTAGGAAGGTTGAGAACCACTGCTCTGGATGATCAGCCAAATCACGCAACTTTTCTGAGTATTGTTTTTGTCATCTATAAAATGACATTAACATATAGAAATTTATAGGTTATTTAAGCAGCCAAAGTCAGTTATATATCTAAATAATATTTTTAATGTTTTAATTTTTAAATGTTTCAAAAATAGTGTTTTGCTAAATCTCTCGACCTATGAATCATCTATCTAACCTATCTACCCAGTATCTATTTCTTAGCAGTGATAGTTAGTACAGAGGGTGAATATGAATATGGAGTGTGAATATTCCAGTTTCTAATGCTGTATTGATTTATTTATATAAGTAGGTTTTTGTCACTTTGATTAATACATATTAAGTAAGTAAATCCAGTACCCCTCCACTTTTACAATTTATTAGGCCCTAGATTAATCTTGGAAATATTAACAATGTTTTTTGATGCCTACTATACACATATATTTTCAGGAGGTTTAGTAAGTAATTGGTCTAATTTAACCTCATAATCTTTAAATGTCTCTTGAGCCAACCTGCATCTAGTTCCAGTATGTCTAATTATAAAACAATTAGGTTCTAATGAGGCTTTTTCCTCCTGACTCTGTTTACCAGTGCTATTTCAACATCCTTCTATTATACGAAATGTGTAGAAACATAATTTTCTTTTTCTGTTTAGTCTTGATTCTGGAAGCTCTGGTGGAATAATTAAGGAGATTTATTAACAGTGAACAAGGGAAGTCTTTTATTGTCTTCTGGTTTTGATGGTACACAAATTAACTTGTTTCCTCTACTGGACTGGGAATTCAGAAAGAGGAACCTGTTGGAAATATGAACATTCCTGTTCTTCTTGACGGTTGAGTTTCGTAAGAACTCTTTTTACTTCATGTAACTTTTACTGAGAGGAGGCTGGAGGCAGTGTTTGGCAAGAATGTTTGTAGAACTAAGAAGAACAACACAGGATGGCTGCCCACTTATATTGTGAATAATGTAAACATTGTTACTTATGGAGATGGTGGAATTCTAGAGTGGAGTTTTAAGTTCTAGCTTAGATTGTCAGTGAAAGAAGCAAGAGCACCTACCACAGGGCAGGCATTGGGTAAGACATTTTGTTTCTTTCTTTCTTTTTTTTTTTTTTTTGCAGTTTTTGGCCGGGGCTGGGTTTGAACCCACCACCTCTGGCATATGGGGCCGGCACCCTACTCCTTTGAGCCACAGGTGCTACTTGACGTTTTGTTTCTTATTTCATTTCATTTAATTCTCAGTGCAATGTATCCCTGTGGCTGGACATTTTTTTCAATCAAAACTGTTAAAGATAAAGACATTGAGACTTGATATTAGAGATAATGACATGTTCAAGGTCACACGCATCTATTGAATTACAAGGCTTGGTTCTGAAACCAGTTTTGTTTGATGCAAAACCCTGTATCATTTCCAGTAAGGCACAAACTGACTTCATTCATGTCTCTGTACTCAGGCACCTTCAGAGTCTGATTTTCTGGTTTATGGGACTAGCTCAGTAATTATGATCTGTTTTGCAAGAATGAACGGGCTAATGAATTATTAATTGTAAAATATGCTCATACTTGTATAGGACATGTGATTATTGACAGAAAAAATCATGACATTTTGTAGTTAACGTCTCAGATTTTGTTTTCTTCTAATAATGCCGGGAGAATATAGAAAGCTATCTATGCCCTCTCTTTAACAGCATGGATTAATGAGGAACAAAGGCTTTGCATGCAGTTCCTAACACAGTGAACCCATCCTCCCCTGCTGCTAACTGCTCTCAAACTTTTAGATACATGAAGGGATAAAGGCCAGTCTTATTAAAGTCTTCTTTTCCTAAGAACGTATAAGATGCAAATGAGCAAAATCTTAAAGAGCATCTCTGTGTTTTATAGCCCTGCTCCAGAAAGGCATGTCTATAGGATATGAAGGGAAGAAAAAGAAGCCTGCATAATTATAGACATAACGAGGCCGCACATTTGCAATGTGTAACACCACATCTCTATGCATCTACAGACGAAAGGCCTGAGATTAATATGCCAGATTGGGAACCATGGTCATCTGCAGGTAAAGGGCTCATAGGGTAATTTGGTTTCATTTTCAAATATTTTCCTGCATTTTTAAAAATAGAAAAATGTTCCTTCTACAATCAGGAGAATGCAACGCAGTTCATCCATATTTAAAAAAGGCATTTATTTTTTTTCTGAAAGCAGTTCTGGTGGCGTGTGAGGGTGAGAATATCCTCAAATGGAAACAATTTTTGTTTGTAAGGGAATTTAATTTTAAAATGGAAGCAAAGCGTTTGTCGCGCGGATGCCATGGCAACCAGAGGACAAACTCAAAGTCCAACAATAGGATAAAACGGTGCCTCAAGAGGGGGCGAGGAGGAGGCAACTGGGGTTTCTTCCCCCCCCCTTTCCCCAGAACAGAAGTCTGCATTGTTTTTCTAGCTGACTTCACTTTCCAGCGAGGCGCTGTGATAGGACAGAGCAAACAATAGAATAACCTTTTTCTTATGAAGTCTTGGGCCTCCCCAAGAAATTGTGTGCTTTCTCTGTGGAGAAAAAGCTCAGTTTCTTTTGATATAGCTTCCTTGCCTTCCCCGTCCCTTGACACCTTCACATTTAGTCATTATTAGTACAAAGTTTCTCACCCCCTTCTACATTTCCCTCTCCGAATCCCCAGCTGTCCTCTTTGGAACCGTAGCGCTGGATTGATCTTTTCTCGTGGTCACTGTTTTCTTCACCCTCCTAGAAGGACTCTGTCTCCAAACGCTCTTTCTCAGATTTCAATCCTCTGTATGTTTCTGTTGGTCTCCGATGATTTCGCTGTCTGATATTCTTCTCTTCTTTTGAAGACTTTTTTTAAAACTTATTTTTATTCTTCAGATAAATCAAATTCCCCCAAGTCACTAAAGATTGCTAAGGGTCTTCATTTTGTCAACAGGAATTCCAATATTGTGGTGAGGGAGGGTGCCAAGGGACTTCTTCCACATCGTATAGGTAAGTAGTGATAGCCAAGTTCTCTCCTGTGGCCTCTTGGCGTACTGCCTTCTGACATGGCGGTGGCGTCCATACAGCAAGGGTCGTTGAACTCAGGGCTGGATTTTATTTTAAGATTCTGTGTGGTTGGACTTAAAAACATTGGTCCACTTAGAAGTCACCAGCAACCTGGGCAAGTGGCCCTCTAGTTCTGTGCCTCCAACCAATGTAAACACTGCTTTTCAATTGATATAAAGGAAAGGTACTGGGGAGGAGGGCTTTCAGACCATCCAGGAAAGGAAAAGAATTGTTGGTCCACCTGGGTAGAGTTGGAAAACATTCCCTTTAGTGAAGTATCACAAGAATGGAAAAGTAAGTATCCAAAGTACTTGATACTACTATGAAGCCAGTAGATGATCTAACACATGCCCACACAAGAGAAAAACTCAATTTAATTCAAGTTGGGGGGAAGTGACAGGATGGAGGGGGTAAAAGGGAGAAGGGAGGGGGCTTGGTGTGCTCTGACCTAACAGGCACAATGAAAGGGTACACAGCACACCTCCTGGGTTTGGGGACACAACTCCAATCGGGATCTTACCTAACAAATGCGAATGTTGTAACCTAATGGTTTGTACCCTCATGTGAATCTGAAATTACATGGGGAGTAGGGGAGAGGGGAGAGGGAGGGGAGGGGAGGGGGGACGGTGGGTGGAGGGGGGGCGATTGGTGGGATCACGCCTATGGTTCATCCTATAAGGGTACATGTGAATCTCTCTAAATGTAGAATATAAATGTCTTAACACAATAAACTAAGAAAAAGACATGAAGGCTATGTTAACCAGTTGGATGAAAGTATTTCAAATTGTATACAGAAACAGTACACTGTACCCATGATAGTATTAATGTACATTGCTATGAT
This sequence comes from Otolemur garnettii, assembly GCF_000181295.1. Lineage (NCBI taxonomy): Eukaryota > Metazoa > Chordata > Mammalia > Primates > Galagidae > Otolemur > Otolemur garnettii. The sequence goes on from NW_003852405.1 coordinate 10,109,199, forward strand.
TTAATAAAAAAAAAAAAAAGAAAAAAAATTCCTGCTCAATTAAAAAAAAATTCCTGGTCCTCAATCTGGTAGCGAGAGGTATAGTTTTCAGAGGTAGGTCTGGGCCATGACCCTATGTGACCTCTTGGTATCAGGATCCACAAGAAAATTGTACAGCTGCTGGCCTCCACCTGGCAGGGAGCTGGTCATTCCAGGGAACTGGCAGTGTCATTCCTAGAAGCATGATCCAGCCATGAGGAATGAAGATTTTCTAGCCATGAGAAAACTATGTGGAGGATGGTGGGTTTGTCTCCAGTGTTTTTCTTTCCCGAGCGCTTGTCAGTACATGTTGCCTTAAATGAAATGTGTGAATTCTCGCTGTTGCTTAGAACTGACAGTTGTATGGCCTGTAGAAACCCCCCCTCATTTCTTTGACAGTTATTTTTTTCTTTGCAGCCTACATAAATTTCCTTTTGTCCCGAGATGGCCCTGTGCAAATCTATATTGCTTCCCACAGTTGTAGGCCATTGTAATGAAGTGTTCCAGCTCCTTCTCTTCCTACCACTTGGAGGCTAGTGGGGAAACATAGAATAGTAGATGCGATAAAATTCAACTCAACAAAAATCGGGGACCACTTCAAACCTGACTCAGATACCAGCCTGGCTCAGGAGAGCTTGGTGCAGAAGTACCCTATAAAGGTAAACATTTATATGGTATGACATAGTATGTCTAAAAAGCCAGCTTATAAAGACTATCTCGTTTGATCCTTACCACAAGTAAAACCCAGGTTATCAAGACCAGTCTCAAAAATGAACAGCCTTGGCCCGATGCCTGTGGCTCAAGTGGCTAAGGTGCCAGCCACATACACCTGAGCTGGTAGGTTTGAATCCAGCCCAGGCCTGCCAAACAACAATGACGGCTGCAACCAAAAAA
>NW_003852405.1:10110282-10162227 GCF_000181295.1 Otolemur garnettii
AACAGCCTCATGTGGGGTACAGGAGCTCTCTCAGAACAGCCCTCTGACATCCTGGCAGGGTATAGAGGCCTCAGGAAAACCATGTTCTTCAGTTTATGTGGAATGGTGAACATTTCCAGCACTGAGAGTGCTGACGAGAGGCGTGGGGCCAGGTGCTAGGGAGGGACATACACAACTCAGGCGTACCTGACCAAGTTGAGATCCAGATGGAGTCTAGCTCTTTTCAAGGATGACAATGCTAGTGGACTGCCCCAGATTAAGTAAATGTGGATTAACCCAAGGTTTCATCAGATTGGTACTATATGTGACGTATGGTAAAGAGAGCTGCTTCATAAGCCATGTTCTACTTCTTGTTGATAAGAGAGAAACAGAAGGATATGAAGTGGAGGGAAGGGAGTCAAGGGAGTGTTCCAAAGCTGAAATCATTTCACTTGTTGAAGTGATCTGGGGGTGGGCGTGTCTTCCTGCAATACAAGCATACACTTAGTCTACACTTCCTATAATACAAGTATGCACTTACCAGGCACTTGAGTGCCTGGTTTTTGGGATCCTCAGTAAGCATTAGTAAGATGTAATGCTAACAAGTAATAGAGTATGCACGGCTTTGTTGTTTTCATTTTCTTCTTTTCCTTTTTTAGTTTTAAGTTTAGATTTTTAATATTGCTTTTAGCTGTCAGGATATTCTGTCCGCTTACTTAGTTCTTGACACAATAGGTGCACAATAAAATTTGTTGAACAGATAAATGAAGAAAGGAGGGCTTGCAGTGTTATTCTGTGTTTACTTCCGAGGCAATGTTATTATAATGTTCTCCATTCTAGGGGCACTAAAAAAAAAATCACATTCATTAGCATCAAAATTTCCAGTCAATACAGTAGTGTTAGTCCAAAAAATTAATATTAGTAGTGTGACTTTAAAAAAATTATAAATAAATTATAAATTTACTAAGTCATCTGAGCACTCTGGGAGGCCAATGTGGGTAGATTGCCTACTGGCGTGAGCCACTATGCTCAGCTTAAATTATTAAAAAAAAGTCATAAATTATAAATTTAATATAAGTAGTATGACTTCTCTTTTTTTTTAAATTCTTGACATGTTTTCTTATATAATTCTTTAAAAAGTCGGACAGTTCTACCTTTTAAGTTAGCAGCTTTGAAAGTCATTTTATTTGAATATTTAAGCATTAGCCGACCACTTTGTTCAATTTCTTATTATAGACATAAATTTTGTTCCAAAACTCATATATGCAAAAAACCTCAATTACTTTATTTTCTTAAAACAGAATTTTTTATTTTTTATTTTTTTAGAGATAGGCTCTCTCTGTCACACAGGCTGGAGTGTAGTGACACAATCATAGCTTACCATAACCTCCAACTCCCAGGCTCAAGCAATTCTCCTGGCTTAGCCTCTTGGGTAGCTGGGGACTATGCCTACTAATTTTTAAAAATGATTTTATTATTATTATTATTATTTGAGACAGAGTCTCACTGTTGCCTTGGTAGAGTGTGATGGAGTCATAGCTCACAGCAATCTCAAACTCTTAGGCTCAAATCATTCTCTTGCCTCAGCATCCCAATTAGCTGGGACCACAGGTGCCTGCCACAATGCCCAGCAAATTTTTCTATTTTTGGTAGAGATGGAGTCTTGGTCTTGCTCAGTCTGGTCTTGAACTCCTGAGCTCAGTACCCACACTGGCCTCCTGGAGTGCTCAGATGAGAAGTGTGAGCCACCGTGCCCAGCCTAAGTTATTTTTTTGTAGAGACAGGGACTTGCTATGTTGCCCTGGCTGGTCTCAAACTCCTGATGTCCCATGATCCTCCCACCTCCTCCCAAAGTGCTTGGATTACAAGTGGGGGCCTCTGTGCCCACCCTGAGAACAGGATTTTCAAGTGACGCTTCTACCAGGAAGTAGAAACTTACTTGATCTGTCAGTTGGTGTCTGTCCTTCTAATCCCTAAATGCAAATCTAACACTGGGGAATATTTTGGAGGCAAGGGGGCAAGTGGAATATAATTTATTCCTGGTCTGGATATGCTGGCATTGGACAGGCCTGGTTGCAGCTTGTGCGTGTGTTGTCACTAGTTGCTGATTACCTGGTAGAGGTGAGGGCCACCGTTTCTGTTTTCATAGAGCTTGTGGCAGCACAGGAGAAGCGAGGTATGCTGTGTTTCTTTTCCTTCCATTGAGAAGATTTCCTCTGACACTTTCCCCAGTTCCTAAGAGGAAAACAGCATTGTTTCTTCCTTGTTACATCAAAAGGAACCTGGGGCAGAGGGCACTTTGCTAAAATTCACATGTAAGTTTGCCATGAGAACCAATGTCTGGCTGCATGCTAACTCCAGAATTGGGGGGAACTTCTGATTCAGAGTGGCAGCTGCCTTCATGCTGAGTTGGGAGAGGGGCTGGGAAATATTTTCTTATGAATCATGGGAATTATTATTTTGCTAGTAAAAAAAAATACTTGGTTTGGAATCTTGCAGAGGATAAGGAAGAAAAAACAAAGCAACAAACAAATAGGAAGAAATATATCAAAAGGCCTGGCACCCCATATGTCTAAATAAGTGTGGCTGTCATGCCGTATCATAAAATGTCAGAACCATCTTCTGCCTCATATCTCTGCTCTATTTTTGCCTTTCCGAAAGCAGCCAAATGTTATTTTCAGGGGAGTATTATGCTGAAGGTTATAAATTGAGGTGCTCAGATTCATTTATAAACCACAGTATTAAATTCAAGGTATTGCCATTTAACATTTCTAAAAGCTGTGATTACATTTTTACATTTTGTACTTTTTCATCTGACAGCATTTCAGAATTCTACTCCACTTTATAAATGAGAGTAGGATCAGGTCTCCCCTGAGATCTTTCAATGATGGAAGTTGTTTCTCTCACTGTTCTACACCAGTAATATTAGATACGGATGAGAATGGAACAGGATGAAAATAAGCATAACCTTATCTCCCGAATTCCAGACTTATAAAGCTCTCAATTGCATCCTTCCATCCTTCTAAGGCACATATGAAATTCTATGACGACCTAACTCCGGTATGCACTAATCCCTAATACATACTGCCCTCCCCCCAAACCTAAACCTCCAATTTGGCAGCATGGAAATAGTGAAGTTGTTGGGAAGCGGATGTCACCAGCTCAGGAAGTGGTGGGGCTAGATCACAGGATAGGCGTCCCTATGGAGAATAACAGTCTTTAGCTGATTTAGGGTTTCAGCCTACTGTTTCAGGATAAAAGACTGAGATCCAACAGAAATTGAGTACTTGTTATGCACTAGACCGTGCTGGGCATCAAACATTATGCCATTTAACCTTTACAATGATTCTGAGAAGCTAGCATATAATGCATCATTATCTCTATTTTGTAGAGAAGGAAATTGATGCTCTAGGTTAAGAATGTGCTAGAAGTTGCGTACTGAAAAGCAGTGGAGTCAGATTCATGTCCTAATTTCTCCTTTATGCTGCTGGTCCCTTGGAGGGGAGAGAGGATGGAAGTAGCTGAAATCCTCTTTCCCTATTCTTCAGTCCCATAGATGATTTTGATCTGGTACATGGTTTTTCAGGTGGGAAAATAATTTGAAATGATGCATCGGCACTCAAATTTGAGTCCATGTAATTAAGCAAAACCCAGAACTACTAATGTTGATTAGTAGAATGGGCACAGTAAATCAATTCACCCTTTAATGAGGTAGTGACCCCCATGTCCCTTAAAATTGCTATACTTTAAAATAGCAATACCTAAAATATATGTTATAAAAGAATGATCAAGCCATTTATTAAGAGAGAATCTTTCAAAATTAATTCATTTTTGTTTGGGGGAGGTGAAAAGGCATCTGGGAGAAAGGATAGGGAATATGGGGGCATGTCAGAAGGTTTTTTTTTTTAAACAGATGTTTCACAAATATTTGTCAACTAAGCTAGTATGCTTCTTTTGCCTCAGTCTTCCCTCTATCATTGATCCATATTCTCTCTTCTGTAGATAATGGCCAGGCATCTATTTTTATGTATTTAATACAGAAATTTGAATTTGAACAAATTCTTCAAATCTGTAACATTTTGACTCAAAGACTCTGACTTCATTGATTCTCTTATAATTAAGTCAACCTCAGCCAACATAAAGTATTATTTGAATTCTCCCAGGGTAAAGAAGTCATGTATTTCTTGGCATAAGTTATGTAAATAAAAATGGGCGGCTCCTGTGGCTCAAAGGAGTAGGTCCCTGGCCCGATATACTGTTCAAACCCAGCCCCCGCCAAAAACTGCAAAAAAAAAAAAAAAAAAGGATGTGATTTTCTCAATTACCTCTTTCCAGACTTTGGTCATTTCTGTTATGTTTGTTTCATCTAGAAGAGGGTCGCTCAGCTTCAACACTGCTGACATTTTGGGACAGGTTGCTCTGTGCCATGGTGGGTGTCCTGGGCACTTAGGGTGTTTAGAGGATCTACAGCTTCTGCCTGCTGGAGGACAGCAGCGCCTTTACCCCACCAGATCAGACAACCAAAAATGTCTCCAGCCATTGCCAGTTATTCTCCAGTTGACAAAATTATCCCCAATAAAAAAACCCAAAACACCAAACCAAAACACTCCTAAACAGAAAACAAGTGATGGCAAGCATGTGGAAAAATTGAAACCCTTGTGCTTAGCTGGTGAGAACGTAAACTGGTGCATCTGCTGTGGAAAACAGTACTCTGGGGTTAATCCTCAGAAAAATCAAACATAGAATTACCACATGATGCAGCAATTCCACTCTTGTGGACATGCTCATAAAAATGGAGAGCAGTGACTCAAATAGATAGAGTTACATAAATTTTCACTGCAGCATTATTCATAACAATCAAGTGGCCCTTAATAGAGGAAAGGATAAGCAAAATGTGGGATATACATACATGGAATATTATTTGGCTTAAAAAGAGCAACGAAATTCTGATATTACATGCTCCGGAATGGATGAACCTTAAAACATTATGCTAAGTGAGTTAAGCCAGACACAAAGGCACAAATATTGTAGGATTCCACTTGTAAAAGATACTTAGAAACAGAAAGTAGAATAGGGTTTAGCATGACTATTTTTTAATAGGCACAGAGCTTCAGTTTGGGGTGGTGAGTAAGTCCCAGAAATGGGTGGTGGTAATGGCTGCACAGTGTTGTGAATGTACTTACGCCATTGAACTGTGTACTTAACACTGGTTAAAATGATAAACTTTGTTGTGTGTATTTTACCACAATGAAAGCCATATAGAAAAGAAAGAACTTCTTCCCTAGAGTGGGTTTATACTCTGTTGATTTTTTAAAATGTACCTGGGCCTCCCTGGCCTTTACCTGCTGTATGTCAGCAGCATCTTTACCCCCTCCAACCTGTGATGTCCTGAAATGTCTCTCCTTAGTGCCAAGTATATCCTGGAGGACAAAACCACCTGCAGTTGAGAACTACTCCCCTAATCTATGAATGTCTCATCTTCTTTTGTCTATGTCTTAGCCCTGCTCATGTGAAATCAGGACTGGATTCTTAAAGTACATAAGAAAAACTGAAATTGGTATTTTCTTTAGTACATCTTGTTCTAGGATATGCAGTCAGAGCACTGAATTTTCAACGCATTCGATTAATAAGCATGTCAAGATGATATTGGCCTATTTTGACATTTATGGCTTTAGAGCATATGTGACTTGGAGAACGTTCTGGAGGGCATCAGAAGCCTGTATATAGAACTGGGCTTGAGCACTTGTGATCTGTCCTTGACCATATCTTATTCTAATCCCTCTGACAGGACTGCCTCTGAGATACAATATTACTTTCACAAACAGTTTCATTTAATAAACGCCACTGTGCCCAGCCCACTGTTGAGAGACAATTTTGTCAAGCTACAGTACCGGGGAAAAGACACGCAGTGAGAGGTTGTTTTGTGAAAGGCTCATTGCTTCTGACAGCTCTGGCTGGGCCAGGGAAACGATTGTCTGCCTTAGGGGTTCTTTAATCTAACTCCTTCCTGAGTACTCTACTCAGTCTTCCAGAAAATCTAAGACCAAGGCTGGATTTTGGTTTGGGAGTTTTGTTTTGCACGGAAGAATAAGTTTTACTCCTGTCAAAGGACTGTGATGTGAGCTCCCGAGATAGTGGGCTGACATCTGAGTGCACCTAGCCATTTGCTCCCTTACTGTAAGGAAGGCCAATGATGCCGAGTGCTCGGGGATGTCTGGAGGGTGGCAGCTCTAGCTGGTGCCTGCTGGCAGAGATCAAAAGGGTTCAGTCTGATGAAGTGGAGCCAGATTGGGAAGATAGGAAACATAGGTGAGCATGTCCTCTCACAAAGGGACCCTGCCTTTGGAACAGAAGCTGCTCTGTTCTTGTTCTCTTGGTCTTAACAGAGGAAGCTCTTTCTAACAGACTCCCACTGTTGCACTTGTTTTGTTAGGCAAGTCATTCTCTAAGGTCTGGGAGTGTGTCACTTCACTTGGGATTTGATGGACTGCGTGAACTCAGGTGTGGCTTTTGTGACCTTCAGAACATACCGCTCAGGAACCACAGTGTTATTGGAGACCTGCTCCTTGCCAAGACGCACTTCCTCTCCTCCTGATTCTAGGTCTTTCTAGCTTCACAGGACCTTCAGTCTTGATTTGCAAGTCACAGCTCCAGGCGTGGCTGCATGATAATATTTATCCATCTATATAAAACATGATTGTGTATTGGTGTAAAATACCATAAGTAAGACAGAGTTAGATAAATAAAATACGTCCTGAAGGAACAAAATATTACAGAATTATTTTTTTCTCTGCTTAAATACTAAAGAAATTTCTTCTTGAACTCAATAACACACCAGAAATAATCCATTTTGTTTTTAACTCTTATTTACCGTGTTCGAACTTCCCTTATCAAACTTTTTTTATTGTTTGGGATTCACTGAGGGTACAAAGAATTAGGTGACACTGATTGCATTTGTTAGGAAAAGTCCTTTTATTATGGTGTCTAGCCCTCAAGAGGTGTGCCATACACCATGACCCCAACCCCCCTCCCTCCTCTCCTCTCCCTGCTCCCTCATTCCCCTGCCCCCCACCTTGTAGTAGTTCATCTCCTGCCTTCACGTTAGGATTGAGTACATTGGATTCTTGCTTCTCCGTTCTTGTGATGCTTTACTAAGCAGAATGTGTTCCACCTCAAGCCAGGTTCCTTTATCACATTTAAAAGAACCATTTACCTTTCCTTAGAGGTATCTACATTTTAGACATCTGGTTGACTAGACTGTGTGTTCAGAGCAGATTTCACATCTTGTTATCTCCCTTGTTTGACTTTGACAGGATTTAACCAGAGATGGACAAATGAAGCCCCTAATAAACATCTAGGGGATTAATTTATCATTAAAAAGAAAAGGAAGAATCACGTGTGTCAGTCTCCCCACCCTCTCTATTATTTCTCCATTCTTTGATATTAATATAAGTACTCAGGAGGGTATGAATACGTAAGAAACAGTTTTAATACATCCTATTTGTAACCTGTGTTCTTATACTTTCCTTCCTATGGCTCATGTTCAAGGCTAAGACAAATAGCAGACACTCTACCACTTGGCTTGGGCTCTTCTTGGATACACCCAATGGAGTGAAAAGCCCTTTGTGTGCCCCAGTGTTCACAGTGTCTTAACAGGCAGGAAATGGATTTGTTGTTAGTATCAGTGATCCAGATGTTCCCATGGATTTCCCACGTGGAACTCTATTAGTCAGAGTCCAAGCAGAGAAGCTGATTTCCAAGTCACAGCTCCAGGTGAGTGTTATAGGATCAGGGATTTATTTTAAGAATCAGACCTTAAACTTTTGGAGGAACAGAGTGGGTGAATGTCCAAAAGGGGAAGTTGGAGGATGAGAGAAGAGTCACTAACTTTTCCTCTTAAAGCACGTTCATAGATGGAGTCAAAATTTATAGGGAACGTCTGAGAAGCTAAGCCTGTCCAGCTGTGAAAGTGAGAATAAGAACAGGAACTCATGTGGATGTACAGACGGCTGCTGCCTCAGTGCTGCTGCTGCCTCTGTGAATCCACAGCCAAGTATCTGGGGTAGGCTTGAGGTCACCCTCAGCCATCAGGGCCAGCAGTCGGGAATAAAGCTGTAGGCATTGTCGGGGTGAGCAAAGACAAGCTAGAACTTACTGGTCTGCCCTGCATCTGGCCCTCGCTGTACCTCGTGGCAATGACTTCCAGAGAGTAGTGCCTAGTGCTTCACTTCTACCTATCCAATCACCTACCAGTTTCTCTTTTGGCCAACTCTGAACCACATAGGCAAGGGAATTCTGGGAATCTTGGTTTCGAACTTAACTGATGTCAACACTAGAATGATTCAGCACAATAACACTATCCTATAGTCTGTGGAAAGGCATATAGGTATAATCTGCTATCAAAAAATGCCCAAAATGCCCAGAATTTACGAGAGAGTACAAAAACGTCTAGTTGCTATACACATCGGATCATCTGGTAATCCATTCAGATTCGGTATGGATGGTATGGCAGACTGCATTTTCTAAAGCAGGCCGTACCAATATGTGTACTCAATTCCTCATGCTGTCCTTAGTTTGACTTCTACTACCTCCACCAGGAAGTGTGTCTCATGTCCTCATCCTCAGGATCTGGGGTCTGATCAAGTATGGTGGAAGTGATCATTTGTGACTTTTGACAACAGATCATTAAAAATGATACAGCTTCTGTCCATGTGTGCCTGTCTGTCTCTGTCAGGTTCCTTGCCCAGGAATCCAGCTTTGATGTTGTGAGGAAGCCCAAGCCTTGTGGAGAAGTCACATGCAGGTATCCAGCCCCTGGCCATTGAGTCTCCCAGCTGAGAACCAGTTACCTGGAACACGGACAAGCCATACTCAATGTGAATTCCTTGCACAAAGAAACCCTGAGAGATAATAAATAATTATTATTGTTTTAAGTCACAAAGTTTTAGGGGTAACTTTTCCTTTTCTGTGTTCCGTCTTTAAAAAAGTTAAAAAATGAACAACATATGGTTCAATAAATAGAAAAAAAGTTACAAAATGACATGATCTTTCGTCCTTAATACATAAAAAGGGACAATGATGGGATGCCAGTCCTTCTCCTCCCTGCTAGGCAGAGGTAAGGGAGGGGAAGGTTAGCCAAAGACTGTCAGTAGCTGGGACCGAGAGAGACCCAGATAGAAATGCAGGTACATAGATAGGAATATGGAAACTGAGAATAAGATGAACAGGTAAAGCTGGGAAACAGAGGGGAAGAAAGGGACAGACAAGACAGAAAGCCAGAAAAATGCCAAGGAGCATGATAGTTTCTTTTCCTGATAGGGGTAACTTTTATCAAATGAATCAATTGATAACTGATATAGGTGGACCCTGGAAAGCTCCTCTTCCACCTGCCCCCATAACTCTCTACCTTCTTGTTAATACACCTTTTCCATTTCCGTGTTTCTATCCTGCTCCCACCAAGATAAATCCAAGGCCAATTATTCCTTCCTAGGAAAACTAAGAAATAGTCTTAAAGACATTAGACTGCTACTCTTGCAAGCCAATAATCCTCTCTTAATAATACTGATCACCTCTCATAGCATAAGGTTAACATTATTAGATTAGGAAACTTATCCCACTCCTAACTAGGGGCAGGGATGCAAAGGACAAGAAGGGAATAAAAGGAGAAAGAGTACCATTTGTGTGGTAGAATGGGGACTGGCATATAGGGAGTATTCAAAAAATATTTGTTGAATAAATCCTATTATCTGGGCATTAAGGGAAGACTCACATAGATCCATGGTGGACTTCATTGAAGTTTGCATCAAAGCTGGCCTAGCTGGTGGGTGTCTGGGTGTTCTGCTCCACAGGGGAGCAGTTTGAGTGGTTTAGATTGGGTGTAGTTATGGGCAGGTGGGCCTGAAGTATTTATGTCTATTCTAAAGTAATCCAGGGAATCTGTATGGTCTCAGTGAGGACTGAGTGCTGTCCCCACACAACTCAAGAGATTTTCTGGATTTCTGATCACCTAAAGCTGGGTTGTAAACTCTGGGACTACAGGGAGCAGCACTGTCACCCTCTAGGCTCCAGCATCCACACTCTTCACCAGTAGGGCACTGCTGCGTGTTTGCTAAGAAAAGAAATGCCCAAGTGAGTATAGTGCTGTCCTCGGGAAGGCTTTGCTACCATAGTTCTCTAAACTAATACCATTCAAAGATGGCGGTTTTAGGTACTTTGAGCAACATGGGCTCTGACTGATGACTTTTTTTAAACAACTACCATGTTTCCCCAAAATAAGACCTACCCAAAAAATAAGCCCTAGCAGGATTTCTATGCATTTGTTAAATATAAACCCTACCCTGATAATAAGACCTAGTGATGGAGTCTAGTGTATCTGCATAGCCACGCCAATCATTTCTGCGTGGAGAGGAAGACATCCCCTGAAAATAAGCCCTAGTGTGTCTTCTTGAGAAAAAATAAATATAAGACAGTGTCTTATTTTCAGGGAAACATGGTAGTAACCAAGCACTGTCCTTTCTCTTGGTAACTTTTACACAGCATGAGGTCTTGGTTCTCGAGTCTGATAGACTTATGTTTGAATCTTAGCAGTAGTGCTTACTTGATTTGGGGAAACCGTTATAAGTAGCCACTTTAAACTTCAGTTTCATTATCTTTTAAATGAGGCTAATAACAATAGTATCTTGGTTTAACTACGTAGATTAAAGGCCTTTATACATTATGTTGCTATGCTATGGCACATAGTAAGTGCTCATTTGGTGGTAATTCTTATTGTTATCATTATATTCTTTGGCAAAAGATACTTCCTGTTCAATTGTCCCTGGAAAACATCAAAGACTTTTATGATGCATCCACTTTTCCTACTTCCTGACTTTTTATTCAAAGCTCAGCACTATAAATTCATCCCATAATTTCAATCCCTTTCATGAAGGATTCCCCAACACTTCCATGTCACTCATATCTTTCCTTTCTTGAAATTTTTATCACCATTTCTCTCACAAGGCTCTGGGTGTGTGGTCTTGTTTCCTTAACAAAGTTTTAAGTACCCTGAGGAGAGGGGTCATGTTTTAAACACACCCGTACCACCTAGATGGTTTTGGACAAAGAGCTGGTAGTCCAAAAATAATAGTTGATTTCACTTTTTATCTTGAAAGTAATCAAAATAATATTCCTCCATTGGGATGGATCAAAAGGGCAGCTTGTGAGATGTCACCAGTAGTTGTGGTCTGGTTCAGAAAGAGATGAACTCTGGGTTTCGTGGGGACCAAAAGAAGATTCTGGCTACATATCACACATGAGCAGGATATGTGAAGCTCCCAGCACACATTCAGTAAGAGTGTCTGGTTTAAAGAGACCAAATTACCACATGCTTTCTGCTTTGTCCCTGCCTGTTGTCAGTCCAAAGCCAGTGGGATGTGGCTTGAGAGGTTAGGAAGGCTCAGATGCCTGACTGTGTGGTACGCACCCTATTAACAGGGTTCTTGCTTTTCCAAAGGCTCCCACATTTCTCAGCAGGCCAAGGGCAGGTCCTGGTCTAGAATAGAAGGTTGACAGACAACAGAACACCATGCTTAAGCAGGACTGAGGGAATGGAAAAACTGATCCACAGGAGGGCCACCCTGCCAATTCAGCGGCAGTTGGAGGAAGTGCTTTCAAAACATAATGTGTGGAGGCTGGCAGACCAGCACGGGGAGGCCTGCCAAAGCTTGCAAGCTCCCTATCTGAGACAGGGTGGATTCCACATGGCTAAATCATAGCTTTCAAAGGCCATGGTACCTCCCAACTCTCTTCTGTATGGCTGCCAACCTTTTAGTGTGATCAGGACTCACACTGTTTAGGCAGAGACCAAAGAAGGAAAAACAGTTCAGGTGTACACAGAGTAATAGACAGGCTTATCACGTACACTTAAAAAAAATCATGAAATATCCAATTTTATGCTAACTTTCATATCCTCTGTGGACCTTGGTTCCAATAATGCAACTGGATGATAGATATTAAACACTTAATTTTCCTAACCTCCCTGTTCGCTTACATCATTAGACATGTGAGTAGAACACAGTAACATTTCTAGTGGCTTTCAGTTAAGTTTCATTAGACACACATTCAGCAATAGATCTCTAAATGACCGCAGCTCACCGTGGCTGTCCTGTGAAAGAGGCTGGCCTGGTTTTTCTTGACTGGGAAGAAATAAACTCGTTTAACCAGATGACTTCATTCTCTGGTACTGACTGGGAAAAAATGCAACCAAAGACTAATAAATGCAAGAATGATGCCTGTTAGGTGGGAGAATTGGTGGATAAGAGGAGAATGGTCTGTTAGAGGGACAGGTGATAACTTGCAGAGGAGAAGAAGTAAAATTGAGATTAACACTCCCAGAAGGATTTTTAACTGTAGGCCTCAAGCAGCTGGTTCAAAAGAAAACAAATCCATTGATGTGAGAACACTGAGATTACTGGCTTTCAGCTGAGGGAGAAAATGGCACCATCCTGATTTGGAAATAACAAACACATTATGTTTTTTCTGCCTACTTCATGAAAATCTATTTTTTTCCATAGGACTTCGTTAAAATACTTCATTTTTATAGTGCTTCTATGAAAAAAAACAGAAAGGGCATTAAACTTTATTTTGTCAGAGTAAGAATATGCCTTCTCTCAGCGTGGTTTTTTTAGACTCACTGCTATCACAGAGTGATGGAGAAATCTTTATGAATAAACCTGAGTGGAAAAGAGAGACCGATTTTGATGATAGTGGGATGGATCCCTTTTCTGTACTACTGTCTTCAGGTTTCCCTGCCTTTCCAGTGGCAGGTCTGTGATGAGAGGACCCCTCAAAAGTCTTTGTACAGAACGTCTTTCACTTCGACTTGTTACATGTGTAGAGTAAGGGAAGAGATAGCCACATGGAGAAATCCAGTCCTTCCCTGAGCAGGAGACTTTGATGGACTCTCAGCCTTGGGGATGTGGCCTTTTACTCAAATCACTTCTTAAAGGGGCATAGCCTGTTTCCTGCCAGTGGGGTGGTAGAAAAGCTCAGACTTTAGTGGGACTTTGTGGCTTTGAAAAGAGTTTTCAGAACTTCAGATACTTGTATGGATGTCCCCAAATATCACTTCATGAACATTTTGTGTCTGTAGTACACAAATGTTAAATTAAAACCGTCCATATTGGCAAGAAATGTAGGAGCACAGTTTTACATAAACGCAATTAGAATGCTGAGTTAGTCATCCTAGCTGTGCTAGCAAATGACACCTAGGAAAGACATGGGACCATGAAAGAAAAATCCTCATTCTACTGGTCTGGGCAAAACAAGAACTCAGCAAAAGGCCTGGCTTAGTTCTTATGTCAAATTAAATTCAAAATAGATGATGGTACGATCTGGCATTCTTGTCAATCTCATTATATATTTCCTTCATAGATAATTAAAGGTCAGAATTAAGTACATGCTGAATGGCAGCTGAATATCTATGTCAAAATATTAAGATGAAAAAATCTAAAAGACATTGGATTATTGTAAAGGAAGTGGAATAATAAAATTAGGGAACTTTTGAAAGATTTGCCCAAGGAAGCAAGAGAACCAATGCCTGGAAGATTCAAAGCTTTAAAAAGATTATACTGAAAACTTCTGTGTACTAAAACATTTCAATTAAAATACATAGCGTATCAGAGTTATTAATGAATAACATACATCAAAGGTATGACAAAAGTAATCATGACAGTTATCCCATGATTTGGAAGCATGGTTAAAAGATCGTTTAATGCTGAAGCAGAATGATGATTTGACAATCTCTCAAGGCTTGTCCTGGAATTTTTAATTTTATTTCAAAATATTAAGGGGATGTAAAGATTTTTGTTACGTGGATAGCTTTCATAATACCTAAGTCAAGGCCGTTAGTGTGTCCATCATGTGAATAGTGCTCATTGCACCTGTTAGGTGGGCTTTGATCTCCCCTCCCCCCTCCCCTTCTTGATTTCCAATGACTTTTACGTCTCCTGTGCCCAGGATTGACTGGTTCCAAATTAACAGAGAGTTCATGTGGTGTTTGTTTTTACATTCCTGAGATACTTCCCTTAGGATAATGATCACCAGTTCCACCCAAATTGCTGCAAAAGAGTTTAATTCATTCCTTTTAATGGCTGAGTAGTATGATATATATATCCATGATATATATACACCACATTTTCTTAATCCGCTCATAAATTACTTAAGTTGATTCCACATCTTTGTGATTGTGAATTGTGCTGCAATAAACATTCAAGGGCAGGTGTCTTTTCTTCTTGTGGGGAGGTAAATGCCCAGTAGGGAGGTTTTTGGGTCCAATGGTAAGTATGTATTTCTTGATGGAATTTCTATCATGTTTTCTATAGAGGTTGCACTAATTCACAGTCCCACCAACAGCTTATAAGCATTTCTTTCTCTCTGCATCCACACCAGCATCTACTGTTTTCTGACTTTTTAATGATAATAGCCATTCTGATAGGTGCAAGGCAGTATCTCATTGTGTTTTTAATTTGCATTTCTCTGATGCTGAACTTAGTGATGCTAAACTTTTTTTCACTTTTTGAGCTTTGTGTGGGATGCTAGGTTGTTCCTCAGATCATTGATGGAAGCTTAAGTCAGAGGCTGGGTTAGATCCACTCCATGGAGGCTGGCACTGTGGGGGATTGCTCTGTCTGGGATCTCCCTGAAGAGGTGACAGTGGCACTTGGCTGAAGCCATCTAGCCAGTGGTGATTAGTGTCTGGGTAAAATGCTGACTTGAAGCTGGAGAGTTCCTGGTGGAGTATTGCACTGTGGGATGGTTCTGCAGTCTTGTGGGTGTTGCTGATGCCTCAGGGCAGGAGGCAAAGTGGCTGTCCTAGTAGTTGTGGTTATGCCTGGGAGGGGGGACATAGACTTAGGCTCAGGCACAGCAGGAACCTCCAAGTCAGAGCTGTGGCCTGGTGGCAGGGCAAAAACTGGATAGACAGGGCTACACGGTTAGATAGCAGCATGGGAACCGCAGCCACACGGGAGGGGGGAATGGGAGGAGGGGAAGCTGATCTGGTGGTGGTGCTCAGACTGCAGACACTGAGCCTTCCTGACAGGAGGTGGTTCTATTGGTGCTAGTAGTGCTGAAACTATAGAAAGCAACCTGCAAGGCCTCTCAGGAAGTCTGCTGTGTTGGAGGTGCCCCCTTTGCCCATAGCCTGAACTGTGGGGGAGAGACACTCAGCACCCAGTCACAGGGCCTGGTACACGGTCGCCTGTGCTCTGCCTGCTCCCTCTCTAGCCCAGTGGGGACCATGTCATTGCTGCTGCTCAATGCCAAGTCCATGTAGATCTGCCATCCTGTACCTGGGAGCTCAGAATAGCATCAGTTGCGAGAAACCTGGTGTCAGTAGCTTCCAAATCCCTGCTGTACCTGCTGTCCAGGACAATGTCTCTGCACAGACTCCAAGCAGCTCCCTGTGAATCCAGAGAGGTCCATAGTAGTGGAGAAAGCCCACTCTAGCGCTGGCTGCAGTGTCTGCAGGGACAGCATGGAACTCCATCTTTCTCGCCCTGATCCTCCCCCTGCAACAGGTAGATGCCTCCCAAAGTTCCCTTCAGTCTTGCTGAATGACTCGTTCCATCACCTTCTCCTTCATTCTGAATCTCCCCCGTTGCTCTCCATTGCTTTAATATGTTCTTCCCAAGAAAAGCCGTTTGTAGGCAGGCATCTTCCCGCAACTTTCAATCCTCTTCTTGACAGCATCATTCATGGGCTGTTCACCGTCTTGCCAATATCTCCCTGTTCTGGAATTTTAATTCTGCAATTCTTGTGTTATGTTTAGATTTTTATTAATTACTCTCTTGGCACCAAATGTGTATCCATATTAGGTGGATTATAAATACTAAAAGTGTATAAACTAAAAAAATTGATCTGATTTTGCTTCTCACATTAGTGAAAATATTTTGTGTTTGTTGAGGAAGACAACCCTGGCCAGTGCCAGGGAAGTCAGTAGTTCTACATTGAATCCCTACTATATGTATGTGTATAGGCCCCTTGCACACTGAGGAGCCTGTAAAGACAGCTAGTCAGCCTTTGTTTCTAGGGTGGTGCCCTCTGTTATTACTGTGCAGATTGCATACACACAAGATGCAAATAATTAGTTCTGAAAGATAAGTAATTATATAAGATAATATGGGACCAGTGAAGGATGTTGCCAATGATTATCCTATGAGGAATGGGAGATGGCTTTTTGTATTGTGAAGATGATAGAACATTTCCCAGAGGAGGGGGACTTTGAGAAAATTGGGGAGTGTTTTTACTGAGGAAGAGTGGGCTGTGTACCACAGATCTGATCCCAACATGAGGAAAAGAGAAAAAAAAAATTGTTTTTAAATAGTAATTTTATTACTGTACTGAAGTTGATTGTTCCAGTGAGAAATCAACCCAAAGCAAGTAACATAAATTACTTGCCTAAAGAGACTCTGGTCACTTTGCCTTTTGTATGAAGGATACTGTTGTAGACTATTGTAACCAGACAGTATGTTACAAATTACTTTATGATGTAGAGATCCCTTCCTTGCCTTAGTGCATACCTGGTTTGTTTTTCTAGCAGTGTTGACCCAATAATTTATATTCTTGTATATGTCTTTCATTTTTTCATAGATACCTTACAAGTTGAGTATTTTTTGTAGAATTTTTTTTAAACAAAGCTCCCCACACAAATCAAACTTAAGGAATGTTTACGAAAGAAAGTACCTGAATTCCAGATGTGTTCTATGCAAATATTTGACTCTGAGTAAATGTCACTTAATATGTCAATCATGGTGCTTATCAATTTATATTACTATTAATCTCCTATTTTATTAGAGTTTATTGAACTGTTATAATCTAAACTTTAAGGCTCACTGTCTTCCCAATTGTGCCAAAATTGTCTTTAGCTCATATCAAGAAATCTTTCCAACTAATTGAAGAAGGTAATAACTACCCTACCACCCAGAACCAAGATCTTCTGAAATTGCAGATTTAAATATTTCAGACTGATTTCACACCTCAATTATAGCTGTAATCTGGCTAATTATTCCTAAGTAATTTTACCCAAATGAGTGGTTTCCAGGAGAGAGAAGAGTATATTTACAGGCTAGAATTTTGAAAATATGAATTAATTCTAGAACTGTGCATCTCTGAAGTACAAAAAAATATAAATAAGAGACAAAATAAGAGAGACCTCTATTTGGAGACAAATGTAAGGCAGAAATAGTCTTCAACTTGGTGAATGCAAGAATGTCCATCAAGAGGTGTATTAGGAAATGGATTGCTGTGTGTACTTAAATGCAGGTTCTTGCCTGGTAGGGAAAGAATTATCTGTGGAACTCTCTGACTCATAGAAGGTGTTGGTATGTAACAGAGGAATAGGATGTAGAGGTTGGTAGATCTGGATTCAAACCCAGAATGTCTGACCTCCAGCATATTCCTCTGTTCCCATTTGTAAAGATGGCACAGTACTAATCACCCTTCAAAGCCTGGTATAGTGCCCTACAAATGTCAATTTCCCACTTGTCCCTTCTCCACGTTGAGCAAACACTCCAACAACTACATGATCAAATGCTGTCCACACACTTTGAAAAAGAATCCTTCTGGGGGGAGGCAAGATGGCTGACTGGAGCCAGCTTTCCACAGAGGCTCCCGTCCAGAAGGAGAGTTAAAGGACAGAAGGTTAGCAAGTAAGCTGATGGTTTGGAGCTGAGCCAGGAGAGAAGGTTGAAGAGCCCACATCACCCCTGCTGTGGTGAGCTGCGACCTCAAGGAAGCAAGCAATTGTTGTAAAATCCATTGCCAAGTAGATGGGAGTCTCCTCCTCCATGAGAATGGCTCACACTATACTTTCTACAACAAGTGAGCAGAGTTCAGATCTCCTCCTGTTTTGTGCCATAGGAGAGACCCTCTAAAAACTGGAACTACTTCCCCAGAGAGGAGCCAGTAGTGTGCCATGGCACTCTCCCAATAGGCATAAAACTGATCATAAACTCTACCCTCAATTCTGAATTCCCAGTACTCCCCTCCACTCTCACTCCAAGGTCTAGAAGCCTGTCTCCCATGGAGTCCAGGTCCTTGGGCATTTTCTTGAGAGGTGTAGACAGGACTTGGGCTATTGCAGGTCTGTGCTGATTCTATGGCACGTGTGTGGAGCGGGGACTATGGAGCATGGGAGCCATAAGGGAGAGGGACAAGCAGTGCCCCACAGCACAGTGCAGCAGTGGCAGTGGCAGGAACAATAGGGCTCACCTCCCTGGGGATATTTTGGAGAGACACTTCCTGCCTCTCTTAGAATGAGCCAGGCCTCTACTTTGGTGGGAGCCACTGGTGGAACAGATCTGGGATGGAAATGTAGGCCCTGTGAGCAAAGGGTATGCCTGAGATGTTACCTGTGTGGACAGGGTGCAGTGGGGATGGACAATAGAATCCATGCCCATGTAGAGATGGCATACTCCCAGGGCAGGGATTAGTCAGAGTTGCAGCTTTTGTAAGCCTAAGATGCACTGAGACTCCAGGGGAGCATAGCTGGACAAAGGCAGGCATGGCAGCAGCACCAGCCCAGGGAGGGTCAGGGGGCAGGAAGTGAGAGCCATTTGTGAGCTCTAACTGTGCCCTCTCCAACACAGAGCACAGCAGAGACAGAGACACCAGTTCTGTGAGAACTGGCCCAGCGGCACAAGGCAGGGCTGAGTTGCAGTTTCTGTGAACTCAAACAGTGCCTGTCCAGCAGGAGAATATAGCTGGGACAGAAATGCAAATTCTGTGAGAATATAAGTGGTAGCACCATCAATGTGGGGCAGGGCTAGAACTGAGTGAATCATCCCTACTTTCATTATGCAACTGAGGTTGTCAGGCTTCAGCTTCCCCTGCCAGCTGGTGGCACAGGGCAGCAGCCTGGCTGAGGAGACATAGGTCCCCCTGTGACTCAGGCAGGTGCAAACCCCTGGAGTAAACCCATTGGAGGGAACTGGGTCATAGCCCTGTGGGGTTACCAGTGACTGGGTGTGACAGAGGTGCAAAGGGTGGGGAAAGAGGCAACAACCCTCCTGGACTAATTCATTTGCTGGGTGGGCCCTTCTGACTCCACAGAGCACTGGAGTGAGTCATACTTGAGCTGCCAGCAGACCCCTGCTATCTAGTTGCTGGAGACCTTTTGAACTCTCCCACTTGAGACTGGGTGCTGACTGGGACAATTAATTTGGAACTCTTGACCTGGACCATTCACCTGAGGACCATCCAAGGTAGTACCCTGGTTGTGTTGTTGTGGGAAAGTTTGATTTTCCATTTCCAGTTGTTGCCCATGGGGGGCAGGATGTCTTAGTAGCTGGTATTTCTCCACAGCAGAGACTTCAACCCAGAGTTACACAAAAAAGGTATTTACACCAGAATGTTTATTGCAGCCCAATTCATAATTACTACATCATGGACGAAGCCCAAGTGCCCATCAACACATGAATTGGATTAACAAATTGTGGTATATGTACACCATGGAATATTATGCAGCCTTAAAGAAAGATGGAGACTTTACCTCTTTCATGTTTACATAGATGGAGCTGGAACATATTCTTCTTAGCAAAGTATCTCAAGAATGGAATAAAAAGTATCCAATGTACTCAGTCTTACTATGAAACCAATTTATAAGCACCCACACTTTCATGTGAAAGCTATAACCCAACTGTAGCCCAAGATGAAGGGGAAAGAGGAAGAGCAAGGTGAGGGGAAGGGGGAGGCTATGTGGAGGGAGGGTTATTGGTGGGACCACACCTATGGTGCATTTTACAAGGGTACAAGTTAAACCTATTAAGCATAGAATATAAATGTCTTAACACAATAACTAAGAAAATGTCGTGAAGGCTAAGTTAACCAGTTTGATGGAAGTATTTTAAATTGTATATAAACCCAGCACATTGTACCCCATAATTCCATCAATGTACACAGCTATGATTTAATTAAAAAAGAAAAAAGAAAAAAATCCTAGAAAGAGACGGCTCACTGGGTAAGGCGCCAGCCCCATATACCGAGGGTGGTATGTTTGTACCTGGCCTGGCCAAACTGCGACAACAACAAAAAAATAGGTGGACACTATGACAGGCACCTGTAGTCCCAGCTACTAAGAAGGCTGGGGCAAGAGAATTGCCTAAGCCCAGGAGTTGGAGGTTGCTGTGAGCTGTGATGCTATGGCACTCTACCGAGGGTGACAAAGTGAGACTCCATCTCAAAAAAAAAAAAAAAAATCACTCCTAGACAGTTTTAAAATAAATCTACAGGAAAGATTTTCACAAATCTCCCTAGATAGAAAGCAAGGGCAGTCAGGTGAGAAATAACTTTTGGTTCAAAAAGAAAGCTTGGATGGAAATGAAAGAAACTCGATGTGGTTTTAGAAAACAAGAGGTTGATTGTTAGCATAGCTAGTGGTAAAACTTAAATGTCAGGTTGTTTTTGGATCCTAAAGTCACCACAGTGAACCTATGTGAAGGCTTTCTCTGTGGGTGGCAGCTGGCCAGCTTCTGAGTACTGAGGTTTGATGTCCTAAGGACAGAGAATGGTACCTTCCAGGCTACTAGGACCCAGGGCTGGAGGCTGTCTGGTAGGCCCACAGGCTTACTGAGATGTTCCTCTTTGAGTTAGGAAAGGCATAGACTTTTTGAGGAGGCTGTATCCTTGGTTCCGTTTAGAGAGTATGTTAAGAGAAAAATCTCTAAAAATATTTCCTCACTAGCTATCAGAAGTTTTACTCTTAGGCATTTGTTTCTTTGGGTTAAAGAATTTACATTTTTCGATGCTTTCTTTGTAAATGAAAAAATCTGGAAGTGGGCTTAAAACAACTAGTTTTGGTTGTATTCTTTAACTTTGCCTCAATATGTAGTGGGGTGTCCACTTGAGCCAGGGTTTTGTCCCCTTGTAGGGTCCAGACACGCTGGATGTGTCTGATGAGGCGGTAGGGCAGTTGACAGAACTGTCTGTGCAGCCTGAACATGTCTGGGTGGAAAATTCATCCAAAAGCAGAGGAAGCCAGATCCCATGCTTGGCTGAGCCGTCAAGTCTTAGACATTGAAGAGGAAAAATGGTTCTGAACGTGTAAGCTTGTGTTTGTCCTATGACAGGGAAAGAGAATCAGTAAAAGTTGAAAAATGTATTTTGCATTTTTGTACTTCACATTTTTCAAACAGTGAAGTTTGAAAATGAGCTCTGAGGATTCCCACCCTTAGCGATGAGCTCAAGTAGGAGAAAGACATTGCCCCCTCCCCATTGAGCCATAGAGGACCTCAGAGGTGCTAATGACCTGTGGATCCCAGGACTGGGGTAAGTGAGAGTTTGGGAGTGTGGAATTCCCTGGGGCTGGAAATTCTATTTTAAGAGATGTGGGGAATATGTGAAATTTATTCAGGTTGCAGGAGGAAAATGTGTTTTATATGATCAGACTTGGTATCATATATATAAGTAAAGGGAAAACAAAGGCATAATAGATATTACAATTAGATTATATTTCTTTCCTAAGTGGTGCAGTAAAATAGGGAGTTAATGTGAAACAATGATTAAGAGTTAAAACCATCCAGGGAAAGAGCACCCTACTCTGAAATAGATCAATTTTGGTCAAAGTATAAATTATTCATGAGAAAGGAAATAGCTAATAAAAGGAGTAGGGAAAATTCTGGTAGAAAAATATATTTAGAAAAGTCTGTCAAACTTTACCTTGTGGAAAATTAGGTGAATAAAAGTAGTAGGTAGATTCATGTATCTTGACCGTGGTTCCCTTACTCAAAGAAGTATCTTGTTTAATTATATAATGAATATAAATTTATTCTTTTTAAAATAGAAGTTTTAATTTTTGAAAACGAAGTCAGGTTTATACAAAGTTGGTCTGTAAAACCTCTGTTCTCATAATTGGCACTGTATCTGGTGGCAGTTATTTGAAGGATGAGGTAAAATTCCTGGCTGGGATTTATGAAGTCAAACCACGAATTACCTCAAATACTCAAGGGCTCAAATAATATGACAGGGATATATACGGAAGAAAAAACGGTCAGTTGTGTTAGTCATCGAGTTATTAATATCACTTAAAGTATCTGAGAATAGGACCCTGGGAATTGGAATTTTTGATGGGAAGGATAATGAAGAGATGGAAAGGACATAGCAGGAACGTTGACCCACATGTGTGTGTTTGGGAGCTTTGACCACACAAGGGTATGATAGTGGGAACAGGGTTCCCAGAGGGCAGAGAGCGAGGAAGGAGGAATCAAAATGGTGGCACCTTCTCAACACCCAGCTTAGATACACGCCTTAGAGAAACGCAATCAGGGTTTCCTAGGAGATTCATGTGGCAATGTTTTATAATACCTGAAAAGCAAGTACCCTACTTCTTAGAAACTTTGCCAAACATTGCACGTGGTACTTTATTATCATAATTACATCTTGCAGGGCAGGCTTTAGGGGATTTGAAAGCTGGTGGATTTAGAATACCCTTCTTGTCTTCTCAATCCAATTCAACAGATATTAAGGAGCATTGTTATATACCAGGCACTTTGCTGGCCCTTGGAGATAAAAGATAATTAATAAACAAGTGATTGGACAATGATTTGGAGGGATGAATGAATGGGTGGGGTTTAGGCAATGACAGATGATGACATGAAGGTTTTATTAAAGGAAAAACATTTCTCTGATAAAGAAGAGAGGAAGAACATTTCAGATAGAGCCAGGACTTTTTCAAAAAAGTAGTAACTTGGAATATAAGATGAGGAATAGAATCCAGGGAGAAAGATGGTAAATTTAGCTATAGCTACACTTTATTGAGCAATTTCTTTTTACATAAAACTAGGCTAAAGTCAGATTGTACAAGTTTAAATGTTATGCTGACAGATTTGTATTTTATATTATAATAGTAGCAAGTGGAGGATGATTTTCTGTGACAGAATTAAACAGGAGTACAAAAGACTGGAGTAACCTAACCATGGATACAGTTATTGAGTATTTCATGTCAGACATTGAGCTGAGTATGTTAGGCATTATCTCATGTATTAGGTCAGAGTTTATTATGTTAGTAAATTGAGACATGATACAGGCTAATTTGATTTATAGCAATTGGGATAGAAAGGAATCAGTAATTTAAACAGCTGTGGGGAAAATATTTCAGAATTTTAGGAATTCATTCATTCACTCATTTACTTATTCACTTGTTCAACCAACATCTATTGAATCACTTATTGTTTGGCATCCTCTGGGTTAGATGCTAGAAGTCAGGTGTTTATGGTGTGAGCTTCCTATGTGTCAAGAACTGTTGCCCCAGGTTCGCCATAGGTACGTGTAAGGTGCCTTACAATTGGCATTGTTACAGCTGACAAGAAATAAAGACAGAGGAATTAAATGACTTGTCCAAGGTTGAACAGCACATGGGTTTTGAACTACACAGTCTGTCTCCAGAGTTGGCATCATTTAACACTGTACTAATCTCACAGGTACGTAAAACCTCTGACCTCAAAAACAGCACGTTTTAGTTAGGGAGGACATGGAAGCAAATAACTAAAATGCTCCCAATTTATAATCCCAGTACACAAATTCCCTTGTGATAGTTCCAGTTTGGGGCTAGTATGAGTAAAACTGTTATAAACATTGATGTGTTGGTTTCCATGTGAACTTAAGCCTCCATTTCTGCATGTTAAATGCCTAAAATGAAACTGTCATCGTATCTTATGGTAGTTGCATGTTTCTGTTTGAAGACACTGGCGAGATATTTTCTAGAGTACTTGTACCATTTTATATTCCCAGTAGTAGAGTGTGAATGAGCCAGTTTCTCTGCACCTTTGGAAACATTTAGTGTCACAATTTTAGTTTTAGTCATTCTGATACATGTGCAATGATAGCATCATGGTGGTTCTAATTTGCATTTTTCTAATGGCTGATGACCTCAAACATCCTTTCATGTGCTTATTTGCTTATTTATATATTCTATTCAGTAAAATGTCTCTTCGTGTCTTTGCGTATTTATCAATTAGACATTTTGTTTGTTGGATTTTGAAAATTCCTTATATATTCTAGTTACTAAGTCAGTACTTTGTCTTTTGTTGGAGATGTGGTTTCCACATATTTGCTCCTGGTCTGTAGCTTGTCTTTAACAAGGTCTTTTCAATAGAAAAAGTTTTAATTTTAATAAAATCTAATTTATCAGTTTTTAATTTCACATCAAGTCTAAGAATTATGTCTAGTTCCAGATCCTGAAGATTTTCAACTATGTGCTCTTTGAAAAGTTTTATAGTTTTACATCATCCACTGAAGTCCATAATTCAGTTTGAGTTGATGTTTGTATGTGAGGGCTTAAGTCAAGTTTTGTTTTTTTTTAAATAATGGATGTCCAGTTGCTTCAGCATAATTTGTAGAAAAGGCAATCCTTCCTCCATTGATTGAATTGTTTTTGTACCTTGTCAAAAATCAATTGAGCATGTTTGTGTGTGTCTATTTTGGGGCTGTTTGTTCTGTTCGTTTGATCTGTGTGTTTATTTTTCCAATCACAAATGATTGTCTTGATTAATATAGCTGGATATTAAGTCTTGAATTCAAATAGATGGATTCCTTTCATTTTATATTTTTTCCATAATTCTTCTAACTACTTTAGTTCACTTCCTTTCATATGAATTTTAGGACAATCTATATCTACAAGCAGTCTTGGTGAATTTCAATAAGAATTATGTTAAGTATTGTGTATGAATTTGGGGAGAACTGAGATCACTTTATATTTAGTCTTCCAGCATAGAGTATGCTATATTTTTCCATCGATTAGAATTCATTGATGTCTTTTATCAGTGCTTTATAGTTTTCAGCATGCAAGTACTATAATTGTTTTATTAGATTTGCACCTAAGTATTTCCTTTTTAAAACAATTATAAATGATACTGTGTTTTTAGCTTCAGTGTCTGTATGTTTCATTACTAGTATGTAGAAAAATGATTGATTTTTGTATGTTTATTTTATATCTTGTGACCTTAATTACCTCATTCTTTGTACTAGGAGCTGTTTTGTGGACTCCTTGGGATTTTCTACATAGACAATCATTTCATCTGAAAGTAGGGGCAGCTTTATTCTTATCTTTCTCATCTCTTTGCCTCTTCTTTTCATAGTTATTGTACTGGCTGGAACTTCTAGAACTACGTTGAACAGTGGTATTAATACATCATTGGTTTATTCTTGATCTGGGGGCAGGAGGAGAGGAGGGTGTGATTCAGTCTTTCATCACAAACTGTTAAGATGTTATTAAATTGAGGGAATTATCCTCTATTTCTATTTTTTGGAAAATTTTTTTTAAACTATAAGCAGATGTTGATTTTTTTCAAATGCTTTTTACTGCATCAATTGATATGATCATATGATTTCTCTTCTTTAGTCTAATAATATGGTAGAATACATCATTGATTTTTAAATATTGAATTAGTCTTGCGTCCATGGAAGGAAACTTACTTGGTAATTATATATCATTTTTAATGTATTGTTTAATTGTATTGTTAATATCTTGTTAGAATTTTTAAAAAGTTGAATATTTACTCTTGAGAATGTGGCTAAAATAAAATTCTGAAAAAGGACATGTTTAAAATATTGGCATATTTTTAGAGTTAAACATTAGATGTCATGCTGTTTTGTATAAGCAACTTTTTTGTTAATCTCTAAGCTTTATTTAACTTTTTTGTAGCTTTTAATTTATATTTTCTTTATTTTATTATTTTTCTTTTTTAAACTCTTTGTATTCTCAATGGTTATAGTTGTACATATTTGGGGGCTACATTTGATGTTTTGATATGTGTATACAATGGGTAATGACCAAACTTAGGGTAATTAGAATATCAATCACCTCAAGCTTTTACCTTTTCCTCAATTTGGGAATATTATAACTCTTATCTCTTAGCTATTTTGAAACATACAATACGTTATGTGTATCTATGTTCATGAGGGATATTGGCCTGTAGCTTTTATTTTTGTATTGTCTTTGTCAGGTATTGGTATCAGGGTAGTATTAACTTTATAAAATATTAGCTTATTCTCCAATTTTCTGAAAACGAATATGTAGAAATAATGGTAAGTGTTCTTTAGAATTTTTCATTGAAATCACCTGGTTCTGAAGATTTCTTTCTTGGGAGTTTTAAAATTGTGAATTCAATCTCATTAATCCTACATACTTCTAGACACATATAACTTATTTATTTCATATTGGGTTAGTTGTTGAAACTTAAGGAATTAGACTCATTTACTTTGTCAAACTTATGTATGTAAAATTGTTTATAGTATTATTTCACTTTTCCTTTTGGTTATCTGCAGGGTCTGTAGTGATAGCTCTCATTTCAGGTATTGGTATTTTAAGTCTTTTCTCTTTTTTACTTTGTCAGTTTTGAAAAAGTTTGTCTATATATTTGTTTTTTTAAAATACAGCTCTGTTTCATTAGTTTTTCTCTATTGTTCTTATGTTTTTAATTTCATTGATTTCTGCACTTTTGTTATTTCTTTACTTTCTTTAGAGTCAGTTTGATCTTTCTTTTTGATATATTATATTTTCCTTTTATTCAGTTCAATCTATTTTTTGATTTTCCTTGAGACTTCTTTCATCCATGGATTCTTGTGCTATTTAGTTTACAAGTTTAGATATCTTTCTATTATTTTTCTCTTATTAATTTTGATTTTTATTCATTGGTGGTTAGAGAATTCTGTATGATTTCAATTCTCTTATATTTGTTGAAGTTTCTTGTATGGTCCAAGATAAGGTGTATCTTGGTAAGTATTCCATGCTTTCATCAACAGAAGGTATAATCTGTCTTTATCGGGGCAGAATGCTTCACAAAAATTTAATTAGATTCCGTTGATTGATGGTGTTGTTGAATTCTATATCCTTGTTGATTATTTGTATAGTTGATCTATCAAGTGTAGAAAGATTGCTGTTAAAGACAACAACTAAAACTGTGGAGTTTTCTTTCAGGTCTATCAGATTTCCCCCATATATTTTGCAGCTTCATTGTTTGATTCATGCACTTCAGTAATGCTATGTATTTTTGGTAGATAGACCCATCGTTTATAATGAACATCTTTGTGGCTGGTAATTTTCCTTTTGTTTTCTTGAGGTCTACTTTTTGTGAAATTCATATAAGCACTCCCTTTTTAATGAACGTTTGCATGATAAATTTTTTCCCATCCTTTTGCTTTTAACCTGCATATATGGCTTTATTTGAATTGAGTTTCTTATGGACAGTAAATAGTTGGATCATACACTCTGCAATCTACTCTTCCAATATTTATCTTTTATATTTTGGGCCATCTATATTTAGTGTAATTATAACATGCAGGACTTAAGTGTATCATTTTATTCTTTTATTTGTCACATATCCTCTCTGTTTTTTCTTTGTCTTCTCTTACCTTCCTGTGAGTTAATGGAATATTCTTTGAATTCCATTTTCTTTTGTCCTTCATGTTTTTGAGTGCATTTGCTGTATAGCTTTCTCATAGATGTTCCATGCATTGTGCTACTTGTCCCAGTCTACTGGTATCATGATTTGACCAATTTGAGTAAAGCATAGAAATCTTGACTTATTTTATATCTTCTTTTCTCCCATTTATAATAAAATTGTCTTAAAATTTTTCTCTGCATATATTTAGAACCATATCAGACAATGTTGTAAATTTTTCTTCTACCACCAAACATAATTTTGAAAGCTCAAGAGGATACAGAAAGTATTGGATTCAAACATATTTTTGCTTACCATGTTCTTCTTTTCTGTTCTGAGACCACTTCTTTTATCAGTTTTTATCTGTATAGAGAACTTTGCCATTCTTTTAGACTATAACTCTGTTAATGACAAATCTCATTGTTTTCCTTCATCTTAGAACATATGGAGTTCCTTTTAATTTCTAAGGAATATTTTCTCTGGAAGTAGGATTTTGGTTTTTTCATTTTTGGTGCTGGAAAACTGTGCCACTTTATTCTGGCTCCTGTGCTTTCATTTAGGAAATCCACTATCATTCTTGTTTTTCTTCTGTAGATAATGTGTCATTTATTTCTGTTTCCACATTTTTTCTTTGTCTTTTAGTTTTATAAGTTTGACTATAGTGTGTCTTCTTGTGCATTTTCTTAGGTTGATCTTGTTTGGGATTTTTGTTGTTGTTGTTGTTGTTGTTTAGCCTGTTGATTCTGTAGATTTATGTCAAAATAATGGTTGCCATCCATTATTCAATTGAATTTTTTCATCCCTGTTTTCTTTCTCCTCTCCTTCCAGAACACCAATAATATGAATGTTAGATCTGTTGTTATAGTCCAGTTGTTCCTGAACATTATTTATTTTCAAAATTCTGTTTTCTCTGTTTTCTGATAGAATAATTTCTAGTATTCTATCACTCAGTACACTGATTCTTTTCTCTATTCTCTGTGTAACTACATTGACTTCTTTTATGTGGATCATTGTATTTTTCTAATCTAAAAATCTATTTGGTATTTTATATCTTCTATTTCTTTGTTGAAACTTTCCAGTTTTCATTTGTTTCATGTATGTTTGTTATTGCTCATTGAAGCATTTTTATGATGGCGTATTTAAAATTTTTGCAGGAGAAAAGAGATGCAATCTTATTACTGTGGAAATAGAAGTCCAGGTGTCCCACCAGGCCTCTGTTGACTCCTGTGGGGCTGGCTCCAGGATGGGTATGGGAATTCCATCTCTCCACTAGACCTCTATTGATACCTTCTTGGTAGGAGGGATAGCAGTGCTCCATGTGACACCTCTCACAGCACAGACAGAAGGGATAATGAAGGTGGTGAACGTCCTGACTCTTCACTAAGTTTTCTGACACAACTTCAGAAATGGGAATGGGAAGGAGAATCTCCTTCCCATTGGCTTATAACTCTTTTGCCTTTGCTTGTGTGTATGGGTGTGTGGCCACAGTTTTCCTATGGTGTTCAGATACAGTTAGAGTAGCTAAAAATTTTCTGCTGTGCTAGGCTGCTCTCTTACTGGTCATTTGCCTAGAGAAATAGGAGTTTTGTTGTGTTTTATTTTCAATATGAGCTTGGCATTTCTGACTTGCTGGCTTTCTTAGTTCCAAGTCTGAGACATCTGAGGCATGAGTGTGCACATGCACACCCACAGAAACATACAGAAAAAACCCAGGGAACTCACCACAAGGCCGGTTTCAGGGTCTGAGGTCATTAGCTGCTCCACTTTCTTCTCTTTACCTTTCAGAGTCTTCTTTTTCTTCTTCTTCTTCTTCTTCTTCTTTTTTTTAAAAATATCTATGATACAAGTTTGACTGTTTTTAACTGTTTTTGATGAAGGGGAAGACAGTTGGTGATACTGTTATCTGATGTATTCTGTTTTTTTTTTTTTTTAAATAAAGTAGACAGTGTAGTTAATACACTGAGAATGAGGGTGAAAGACACGAAGTAAAGACCAAAAGACTATTTTACAAGTGACAAAATAAAAGTAAGTTGAAGGCCTAATTCTAATTGAGAATCATACATTTTTGTTTATAAAACCATACAGGGTATTTTCCTCACACTCATTCCACTCCATCCCAAGTTTCTTGTTTTTGGAGAGGCAAGAACAGAATCCAGGTTCATATTCTAGTGAGTAGTGAAAGCTCTTGCAAATCCAGATCTACCTGCTTCCAAAGTCTATGCTCTTTCCATTGTGGTGTCAAGGAATTACAAAGTTAGGTATTAGGTTATTCTCTTGGAGGTAATGATGGCAGAATTTAGGAGGAAGAAGACATGGCTGCAGATTTGAGCATTGGGGAAGGTGGGAAGAAGAGAGGAGAACAGTGTTTTTTTTTTTTTTTGCTAGCCAGTATAACAATTTACTACTTTTTGGTGTTGGATTTCCTACCATTATTATGACAATATACCTGCATTTTAAAAAGGATAATGTGGTATACTATTTGTAGAGCATGTAGAGTAGTGCACAGATGCTCATGTATGTTGAGATTTAATAACATAATGTCTTTGGACATGATTGCTATAATTTTTATGTTCAGTAAAAAGAAGCCAAATTAGAATCATGGCAAATAAATATTCTAGTAAGTAGAAGTCTTTACAAGTAGAACTGGAAAAAATATATTTGCAGTTCCTTTTATATGCATAAAATCCCTGGAAGAAGAAAGAGGATATTTATCATGGTGGCTCCTTGTTATAGGGTGAGATGCAATGATAATGGTGGTGTGGTTGTAGCACTGGGTGGATGAGTAAGAGAGGAGGGCTTTTTACTAGTATCATTTTATAATTTTCAAAGTGTGATCTCTGTGAATGCATTATTTATCTAAACTTTAAAAAAGGGGGAAAAAACTCAGAATTGGAATTGTTAAGGATTTTTCAATTCCGTTGCTATTAGCCAAAGATGTTTTAAAGAGATATTCCTTCTGTGGGTGAGAGGTGGAGTTTGATGGCTTCTTATGTCCCTGGTCTGTGAATACCTGAAATGTATATATAATAAGTACATGCTACAGTGCGTCTATTTAACTAGTCAAACCTAACAAACACTGCTTGTAATTACATACTTTGTCTACTTTTTATGTCTACTAGATTGGCTTTGTCAGCTAAGAAGGGTTCATATTAAAGGAGAGATTTGGCTCCAACTAAAATCACTGCACATTGTCCTACCTGTGTCTAAGTGTCAGATGCAGCCCTTGTTGGATGAGAACAGAGTGACCTATCGATCTACATTGGGAGGCCAATGCTTTATTAGGCTACTGGGTCTTCTCTATTGATCTATATATTGACATCATACAAAGGCCAAGGCTACCCAGTTTTCCTTTCGTAATGCCTTGTTCACTTAATGGTTTCATACTTAGATATTGAAAGACTCTGAACTGGGATGATTACCTTTCCTAGCTTGACTTTTGTTCTGTCTTGTGAACTCTGTTTTGAATTTTAGTTCCAGTGTTGTTGACCTCTTTTCTGCTGGTACTCACATGAACTATGCTCTGTGCCTAGGTTTGATATTTGCTTTCTCTCTTTTCAAATTTCTGTTTTCTTTTCCCTTTGATCTCTGACAGGCCTTCAAAAATATTTTAGATTTTCAAGGAGGATAATTTTCTAAATCATTACTATTGTGGATCTGCCTCTGTAATTATTTTAACATTAAATTTTTATTGTCTATATAACAATGATAACATCATGTTATACTGGCATTATCACATGACATAAAAAGGTACCCTCTTACTGTCATCAAGTCAACCTGGGGGGTTGGGGGGAGTGACATCCTTTCATCCTTTGACCTTTATGTTGTGTTGGAATTGTGAAGGAATTCATTTTATATTATTTATTTGAGCCAATTTATCAAGCTTGATAAAATAGAGCATAATTATCCACAAGCATGTATACTAAATTTTCCATCCCACAAGGTAAGCTGGGAAATGAATATCAATAAGACAATATTGAAGAAGTTGTACCAATATTGAGCTTATCCAACTAAAGAGTGGGTAGTAAATGACTCACCTTTTAGAAGTGAATAAATCCTTTCAGGCACCAAGGAGTATGCCAGAGACATTCATTGTTAAGTGAGTTAAGCAATTTTTGATCATATTTCTCTCAACTTCAAAGCATACAGTGCTAAATACTAGTCTGATCAAGCTCATTTCATGCTCTGTCAAACAGTATTCAAATTTACCTTAGGCTAATTGGCTTCCACATGAGACAACTTTCTATGGTGCCCAGGGATTGCAAAATTTTTATCAGCAGCTCTTGAGAGAGAATGTTTGTGAACTATGAACATATTTAAATGTTAAAGGCTGGCTTTTACAACCAAAAAATTCTCTGGGGAAAATGTCCTGAATAACTACTCAATGTCACATCACTGGGCAAAAATTTCCCAAAATTCAGTTACCTCTTGGTCATATTTATTTTGATAAGAATATTTAACTGAGAAGTATGCCAAATATTTACTGTGTCTTGTCTCTTGAAAATCAAGTTATATTTGAAGGCTTACCTAAATAATTGTAGGATACTTTTTCTTTGGATTTTTATAGGCTAATAAGCATCATATTTTGTACTACAGCAAAAAAATACATAATATGTGAAGAGTTATTTAAAATCCAGATGAGCACATTTATGCATTAAAATCATTTTCCATTTTTGTGATACTTTACTAAGAAGAATGTGTTTCAACTCCATCTAGGTTAATACAAAAGACATAAAGTCACTATCTTTTTAATGGTTGAGTAGTATTCCATGGTATATACATACCCCAGTTTGTTAGACCACTCCTGAGTTGATGGGCATTGAGGTTGTTTCTTCATCCTGGCGATTGTAAATTGAGCTGCAATAAACATTCCAGTGCAAATGTCTTTATGCTAAAGTGATTTTTTTTTCTTCTAGATAGATGCCTAGTAATGGGATTGTGGAATAAATAAGCAGTCTAATTTAAGTTCTTTGAGGGTTCTCCATACTTCTTTACAAAGAGGCTATATTAGTTTGCAGTCCCACCAAGAGTGTAAAAGCAAATAGCCAATGTACCTAATACTAATATAAAGCCAGTAGATGATCTAATACACACCCACATAAGAGAACAACTCAATTCAATTCAAGTTGGGGGGAGGGGGAACGTGGAAGTGGGCAGAAGGGAGAAGAGGAGGGTATCGGTGTGTTCCCACTTAATGGGTACAAGGTAGGAGTATATGGCACACCTTTTGGTTGAGGAATACAACTATAAGAGAGACTACTGAACAAATACAAATATTGTATAACCTGATTGTTTTTGCCCTCATATTAACCTGAAATAAAAAACCCCCACAATTTGTATTACTAAAAACGTAAAATGTTAATATAATTATCATATGCTTCAATACTCATTTCTTTTGATTAAATATAGTTTACTAATGAGAATAACTTTTATAGTTTGCTTTCTTGCTGTAGGTAAATGCTAATTATATGATATATAAAATTCCTAGGCCATGTGTTAAAATTCTGTGATTTTATTTTCCTCTAGCATTGATTGCTGCAGAAAGTAGTGCTAAAACTAGTTGACCTTAACGTTTTTGAAAGAGGCTTGCTTAACAACCTTGGAATTATTTCTTTCTGCTTCATTCATGTTTTGTTCTCCTTCTGGGACTTCAAAGTTGAACCTTACTGCATCTCTTATATCTGTTATCCTCTCTTTTTCTTTTTACATACTTTTAATCTCTCCATGCTTCATTTTGATTATTTATTCTAGACTCAAACATTAAATTTTTAGTATCAGTTATTGTATTTATCATGTCCAGATGTTGTTTGGTTTTATTTTATAGCTTCTTTTGCTTTGTTAAGATTCTCAATACTTTTTGTCTTCTTCTTCTTCTTTTTTTCTTTTTTTTTACAGTTTTTTGCCGGGGCTGGGTTTGAACCTGCCACCTCCAGCATATGGGGCCAGAGTCCCACTCATTTGAGCCACAGGCGCCTTTTGTCTTTTTCATGGTTTTTTCCTCCCTGATCAGCTTGCATTTATAGCCATTTTACAGTTTTTTGCCGTGGCTGGGTTTGAACTTGCCAACTCCAGCATATGGGGCCAGAGCCCCACTCATTTGAGCCACAGGCCCCTTTTGACTTTTTCATGGTTTTTTCCTCCCTGATCAGCTTGCATTTATAGCCAATATTGAACTGACAATAAAATCTTGTCTGCCTAAGCCGTAGTCATATCATTTCTCCCTGCCTTCTCAAGAGCTTACATTTTGGAAATATATCAATGAAATTAAAAAAAAAATCTGTGTCATTCTTTGACCACATAATTATGTTGTCTCTTTTTTTTCAATAAAATAAATATTTATTAGAATAAAGATTTGAACAAAGATTCTGCCTAGGCATTTAGGAAGATTTCAAAATATTTTGGACAGAAGAAAGTTTAGTTTTATTGATTTTTATTGATTCAGGCTACATAATTGGTATGATTAATGGTTTAATAGCAAATGTACCTTGTTTTGGATAAACTAATGTAGGTTACAAAGAGTGGGCACATTTGGTAAACCTTGGGTTGTTGACATGAAAAAAATTCAACAAAGTAATGAAAGAGGCTATATACAGATTCAGAGTACTCGGCTCAAGTCCTTGCTTGGTTACTCATTGTTTATGTGGCCTTGGGTACTATCTAATCTGTTAGACCTCAGTTTTCTCATTTATAAAAGAAGAGTATTTAACTGGAATTTATAAAGATTTGGGGAGCAGGAAAATCTTTCCTTCAAGGGAAATCTTACATACAAATTTAAAATTTAAAATAAATAAAAGCTATTCTACACAGAAAGTGTGTGGTGATGTGTGTGTGTGTTATGGGGGTGTTAGAGCAGGGGTCCTGCTATATTTACCCCACTTTTGGCTTTGAGGTGGTTCCTGAGGCACTACTGTGGAATCTCCAGGGCTTTGGAATAAATTCTGAAAATATGTACTCTGATTCTGCAGAGGACCTACTAAGTATTAATATTATATGCTTCTCCAGGAATGGTGAGGCCAGGGACTAAAGGATATTCCTTCTTTTGGAATATTCCTTGGAATATCTCTAAGTATGCTGTTCCTGCTTTTTTTTTGGTGAGTTTATTTTTATTTTCAGCAACAACTCAGTAATGAGGTTGGAGTGGCCACCCTAGACCTTGAAAAGGGAGAAAATGCAGACTCAGCATAAAAAGTAATGGAGGAAAGGAAAAACAAATAAAGAAGCAAGGACTTAATGCAGGATGTTTTCTGAGATATCTTTCCCAGAGAATAACTGAAAACCTAGGCCTTCCTTCTAATTCAGGCCCAGCTGTCCACCTAATGGTGTGAGGCTGGTAATGCACTTCCATGTCACAAGCCAGTCATGGCAGAGCCAACGAAATATGTACCCACTGCTGTGTTTGCCTCTTCACCTCGACCATCCGCATACCAGAAATTACCTTGCTTACTCCTAAATGTCATCTCTGTATCTAAAAGGAAAAATGCTATGTAGAAAGTCTTGTCTATTGTTATTTGAACATTTAAGGGACACACAGAAGAAAAATAAAAGACTGACAAATGTGAGTTGTAAAGAGGAAATGGAAAGAGACATTAATATTACATTTTTTTCTTTTTTAATACAAGTAATTTTAACCTAAGTATAAATGTTAAATTAGTGAGAAAAAAGTGATAAATGTTGTGATTATAACCACGGAGAGTGGTACTAAATATGCTTGGGACCTGTTTATTCCTTTGATGGGGATAGATTTCTGAAGATCAAAACATAGAATGGTTCTCCCAAGCAAGCCTTTTCTGGAATATCTGAAAGAAACAGATGGTGTGTTTCTGGATATTTAATAATTTGGTAATTTTGGGGGGGAGTCCAGAAATTGAAAAAAAAAAACTGTGATGATTTATGATGTCTATATCTGTATACTGGGTCAGAGCTAGATAGAAGTGAAAAAAGTGTATCCTGATATGTATGACTCTCTCCTTTTGTCTTATATTAAGGAAATAGACTATCTGTGTGACGTGGGTGCAGCTAGGGCTCTGTGAACACATACACAATTTTGTAGCTTTTCAGCAGATGAAGAGGGATTCTTCTCTTACACTTCTTTTTCTCTCTTCTCTTGCCCTTTCTCTATCTCTGTTTTATCACAAGTCTATGAGGTCCAGTGCCTGGAAGAAGGCATCGGATTATTTTGTAATCGTCCCTGGACAAGGTGATTGGCTTTATGCAAATGCTGCAAATTGTTCCCTTCCTAGCAGACGATGACCTCACCATTAGTTACTTGAAGTGCTCTGCTCATTATTTTTCAAAGTCTTCTGGGGGAAAAGAGTGAGGGTATAAATTTGGTTCCACATTGAACACAGATTAATTGCAAGGAGGATAATTTTCTTTTCTTTTGCTGACCTAATAGAGAAATTAGCTTATATGTATTTGCCAAACTTAATTCTCTTTCTGCAACAGAGCTTACCTATGGTGTCCATTCCTGGGGGCAGAATATTAGAACATCTGGTGTGAAAATAGCAATTTATTTCTATGGCTTGAATGGAGCTTAGAAGAAAAAGCATGCCAAAGGGATTTTGACAAACTTAAACTGGCTTTTAGTTTGTATGTTGAAAGAATTCTAAGTGCAAACCATTATGTCTTGCAAATTTTAGGAAATAACTGTTTAAAACTTTTCTCCACCGTATTTTTCACAAAGATTTACTTTCAATTTTGAAGGATGGGCTAGAGTCAAGTGGTCTTTCTGTAGACTGTGGAGTATGAAAATGGTCCAGTAGCTCCCATTTTGTAAATCACAAGGTTCATTAATATGTTGAGGAAATACAAAATTGTCCATGCAGAAAGTAATCAGGGCCTGAAATGATCTCTGTAGCAAAGCTTAAATTAAAACTTAGCTACAAATTTTGCTAAATCTTTTGGCTGACCTAATAGTGCTCATTTCATGGTGTTGTTGAGTCCAGAACAGTATGATGACATGATAAGGGGGGGTGTCTTTGCCACCCCTCAGCCTCCTGGATCCAGAGCCAGAAGAGATGGTGTAGTAGAAACCATTAAGAGCAGAGCACACCTTGGGCTATCCTCCCCTCTTGCCTACACCTGTCTCTGAGACCCTGCTGGGTACATTGGGGGCTCTATAGAGGGGCAGCCTATACAGTGCCCTCTTCATCTGACCAG
This sequence comes from Otolemur garnettii, assembly GCF_000181295.1. Classification (NCBI taxonomy): domain Eukaryota; kingdom Metazoa; phylum Chordata; class Mammalia; order Primates; family Galagidae; genus Otolemur; species Otolemur garnettii. The sequence goes on from NW_003852405.1 coordinate 10,146,831, forward strand.
GTCAGAACCAGGCCTTGGCCCTGGATGGGGGCAGGAGCAGACTCCCTCCCAGGGAGCATTAATTCTTGTTTGCCTTTTTTTTTTTCTGTTACCCAATAACTCACTAGAGGAAGGTAATATAAGTAGATTTCACTTCATGCAATTAGAAAGGTACTTGCATTTAATATATTAAATACGTTTTAATTTAATACAATAATGTATTTAAATACATTTCTATTTAATATATTAAATACATTTTAAAATGAGCTTTGGAAAATATTTTTAAGACTATGTTACTAGTTTGCAAATTAAAGAAATATTTGAGAAACATTACTCATGATTACTGTCTCTTTAAGTTCAACTTCTCTTATTTCTTAAATTTTCTTAAGTTTATACATACTGGTGTTAGTGTAGATGGAAGGGTGTTAGTGTAGATGTTAGGTAAAGGAAGCGGGAGGAGGTAGCTAGTAAGTGAAGAAGACAAGATAATATCTGGAGGCAAAACTCTTCATTGTAGGCCTTTAGAAAAGGGAAGAACAGCCCACAAAGCAAGTCTTGAGGGTAAGCCATCTTTAAAGGATGACTTAGAAAGGGAGCCAACAGTAGGCTTATGAGAAAACCTTTTCCTTTGTGACAGGGAGATTAAGAACTACGTCTATGTGGTGAGTCAGGTTTATCAGTCACTCTTCTTGTAGGTATAAGCAAAACACGTTTACTAATAAATAACGCACAATCATCTCCTTTCTACACCCCAGCCATTGCCGATGGCACTTCATAATCGCAGTGTTTATTTTTAAGGAGTTCAAAGCACTGCATGAATACCTTTTCTATTTCTTTAGATCCCTTATCTTCACAGCTCAGCCCACACTGCATCTGTACCCATCCAGCCCACAATGGGAGTTCTACTAGAGTTTTTGACTAATAGATTCCGTGCCGTGAAGCTGTCTCAGCCCTGACGAAAGCTTGTGCTTCTGATGTTGTGCTGGGATCTTCCTAATCATCTCTAATGATTCATGTCTGAATTTGCTCATGCCATCCACCACGGTCTCTGCTAACCCATACATTTGCAAAGGCTAAAGTTAGTGCTACATTTTTTAAAGATCAGTGCCATGTGATAAGCCTCCTGACCCTCATCTCCTCCCTCCCTACTCTTCACTGTGTTCTTTGGAAGGTAGTGAGTGACGATGTCTATTCACAAGAGGAAATCTGAAGTCCCAAAGAGTATTTTCTGTATCTCCCATGTTGGTAACTATAAAAAAAAATCAGCTTTTTCTCTGTTCTCACATGTCCTGACTTGGATCATGCTGCTTGTTTATAGATGACCAACTTTCAGTAAGGAGCAGAAAGTATTTTCTTTGAAGAAGTTGAGAGAGCATGAAATGCTCAAATGAACAAGGGGTTTGGGTTCAGAAGCCTGACGGTCGAGTTCTAACTCTTGCACGGTATTACTTGCTTCTAACTCGGTATTACTTGCTTGGCCTTGTGATTTGGTTTCCTAATCTATAGATTATTATTAGAAATAATAAAGCCTACCTTATGGAGGCATTGCAAGAGTGATGAATTGTGGAAGCTTTCTGTACACCTCAAAGATTCATAAAATTGTTAACTGCCATCTGGATATGTGATTTTGTAAAATTCAAAAAAATTGGAGTTTTCTGTGACATTGGATAGCTAAAAAATCAAGCACTTCTTACCATTTGGATTTGGAGCAGGAAAGGGCAGAAGAAAAATGGGCAACATTTTTGGTTCACCCTTCTATGTTATTTAGGTGATTGCAATGGGTACTATCAAAAATTTAGACTATGGAAGAACACTAGTTTAACCTACAGATCTTGTTGACCTTGTCTCATTTTGTCCTGGCCTGGACCCGTGAGGAAGTTAAAAGCAGTGATAACATTAAAGGTCAGATGAATTACTGCTATAATGTTGCAGCCCAGATTTATAAAGTGTATAAACAATCATCCTTACAGGGCCTGTTTCAGTGAATTGTTCTTTATTCACCATGCAGAACTTTGTAAATATTTAACTTTCTTCAGGGTTTGGAATGTGTTAATGTGGTTTATTATTTCTAATGATTGGAAAGAGGCTTGGTATCTACACGGAAAAGGTGTGAGTTGAAAGAGAATGCATAATACGTTTCTTTGTAAGTACCAGGCAGAAGAATATACAAAGAGAAAAAAGGGCGTCATTCTTGGAATCCTTATTCCTCCTCAGTGCCCAGGAGGTAGTGTTTAAAGTAATAACAGCTTTCATTCTTTAAGAACTTACTATGTGGGCTCGGCGCCTATAGCTCAACTGGCTAAGGCGCCAGCCACGTACACCTAAGGTGGCGGGTTCGAATCCCCAGCCCGGATCCGCCAAACAACAATGATGGCTGCAACCAAAAAATAGCCGGGCGTTGTGGCGGGCGCCTGTGGTCCCAGCTACTTGGGAGGCAGAGGCAGGAGACTCGCTTGAGCCCAGGAGTTGGAGGTTGCTGTGAGCTGTAATGCCATGGCACTCTACCCAGGGGGACAGCTTGAGGCTCTGTCTCAAAAAAAAAAAAAAAAAAAAAAAAAAAAAAACTTACTATGTGCAAGGCACTGTTTGGGCAAAATGCTTTATGTGTGGGTTATGATCTCTGTAACAGAACATTGATTAATAGAGATGGAAATTAAATTATGTGGAGAATACTATTTTTCTCTTTTGGTACATTATAATATCAGTTTTTTTTTCAATTCCTTTTAATAATAAGTCCAAAGATGATAGAGAGAGAGATTAGTTGTGAGATTCAGACCTTTGTGGAAAAACATGACTCACGATATGTAATGTAAACACAACTGTATTATCTCAGCTCTACCTAAGGCATCCAATGAAAGTAATTATTTCTTGCTGCTGAGTCAGAAGTTTCCGTAACTTTTCTGCTTATACTTAGGCATTAGCATAGCCTACCTTCTCTGTTAGGAAACAAACCTAGTTTCAATGAATAAATCAGACTTGCCAAGTCCGTGTTGTTAATACCAACAGACCATCATTCAGTCTAGTCCTTTCCCCTAGCTGATGGACACAGCGGAGTGCCGTGGCTGGTTTCTGCTTCTCTGGGCTTTACGTTTGCCTCAACCATCGTCTCCTTCCAGTTTTTGAGCTTGTTTCTGATGCTGTTGATCTTAGGAAGGGCACAAATCAAAAGATAGAAAAGGTCTGGGTTCATTGTAGGAATCTTGCGGGTTCTCCCGAGATTCTTATCCCTGGAGGCTTCTCCCTCTCACGTTTGTTGACTTGGTCAGATTCACCTCGGTACTGCATTGCTATGTGTGACTCCCTTTCAACAGCCCCTGGGAATCAAGTGTCTTCCAGAGTTTTCCTCCTGGAATTTCTTCTTGCCAGCTTTCTCTATCGAGAGCTGTTTTACCAAAGTAGCTCAATCCCAGCAGGGTCACCCTGTTGAGGACCCTGCTGCAGATCACTTTGGTCAGCTCAAACTTCAGTTTTCTGTGCCCATCAACTGCAGAAAAGATCTAGTCTTCAAATGGCGCTTTGAAAGTCCATTCACTGTGACAGAGAGAAGCGAAATAGCAGAAACTCCTCTCTCTGGGGAGACTGGGAGGGAAGTCAAAGCATGGCTCTTTTCACAGTAACCTCTTCTCAAATTCTCTTCCATTTTTACTTTCATTCTGTTTTTCCTCCTTTTCTATTTTTAACATGAGTGAGGTGACTTAAAAAACCACTTCTTTCACTGTTTGGTAGAGACAAATTCTGCAAGTGGGGATCTGGCTGGTCCTCAATTTGGCATCTGATGTAGATCATACTGGTGTCTTAGTAGAAATGAAGCCAGGAGAAATCTCCTTTTACTTTAGTAGCAACTGGCTTTGCATTTCAAATAAATGTGGTAAGGAAAGAAGCAAATCGAGTAATGCTAATAATGTCTTATTAATTTTAATCTCAGAGCCTGCTGTAATTCTGGGTGCATAAAAAGAACCCAGAGAACGTTTGCTTATAGTAGGTTGGGAAGGTGAGTGGCAGACAGGGTGCCTTCCTAATCCGGTGCAGGCACACATACTCCTATGTCTTGATTGCCTTCCTTTAGCTTTTACCAGAATTGACTTTGATTTTGTTCTTGGCCCTGAAGGTCATGCTTGTTTTGCTTGAATTTGCTGTTTTCTTCTTTGGGTAACTGTATATCTCATCTTAGTTATTTCTTTGACTTCTCATTTGCTACAATACCTAGCTTGGGTATAGGCTTATGCTTTTATGATAATGAACTCTTGCCTACCTTGTTTTCATTAATTTATCAAACAATTACTGAGAACCTGCCATATGGCAAGCATTAAGTAGGCACTGGGAATACAAAGCTTAAAAAGATAGTCTTCATGAATTAACATGTCTAACTTATGTAAGCAGCAGGCACTAAATGTTGTATGAGGATTATCTCATTTAATCCTTACAATAACTCTGCAAGGAGATGTCGTTATTATCATTTTCATTTTATAGACCAGAAAATTGAACACAAGAAAGTGAAATAAAAGGCCTGGGCTCCCATAGGAGAAAGATGGAACTGGCAGTCTAATTCCTTATCAACCTGCTACACAACTTCACCTACTTGGTTCTGTCTGATATGCTGAATAATTTCTGTTTGCTTCTAGAGTTGAGCGAGGAGGCTGGAAGAAGGGCTGGAACTGGGGTTAGTAAAGCTCCCAATGAAAAATAGGGGGATGCAATTTTATGTAATAATAGAGAATCAAATCATGGCTTTGACCTTTACTAACTCTGTATGGGTGTGTGTCCTCAGCTGTATTAAGGTAAATTAAAAAATAAAAATTGCGTATATTTACAGTGTACAACATGATAGTTTGATATGTGTATAAATTGTGAAATAATTAAACCAAACTAATTAATGTTTATCAACTCACGCATTTGTCATTTGTTTATTGTGAGAACAATTAAGATTTACTTTTTGCTGTTTTCAAGTATGCAATGCATTTTTGTTAACTATAGTGACCATGTTGTGCAACATATTACCAGAAATTACTCATCCTGTCTAACTGGACCATTTGACCAACATTCTCCCATGACCACCTCCTCACCACACACAACACATCCACTTTACATCTTAATTTTCTAACATGTAAAATAAGAAAAATAATAATATGTATTCACAGGGTGATAGAATGAAGCAGAGCATGTAAAGAATTTAATAAAGTATATGACACTCAACAAAGTTTCAATAATTTGAAAGTTTCAAAATTTCATTTTTAAATTTTATTTTCCGAAATGAATGTTTCCTGAGGTACAATATATTAAAAAATATTCAAGGAGCTTGATTTTTCTTCTAAAATGTCCCAGGTTTTGTTCTTTGTGAGACATCTACAAAGGAGAAATTTTTATTATTTCTGTTTTAGAGATGAAATAAATGATGCACAAAACTGTCAATGGTTTAATTGAGTTTGCTTGGTCTAGAGACCAATCATTTAGTCTCTAGAGTCAAAAAACCTTACAGAAAAGGTTTTGTTAACCTTAATCTCATACAATCAGAAGACCCAGGAAATTCACGTATTTCTGCTTAATAAATGACTTTAGAATGGTGGAGCCAGTGCACAGCGTGTCCTCCCACCTCCTACGTGAGCATATCTGGTGTGCTGATGAAGAATGATGGCCTCCAGGAAGATGTCCAGAACACATGGGTTGTGAGAGGGGAGCTCAGGTGGGCAGACCTTATGCCCTTAAAAAACACTAAAGTAGTAAATGACATGCCCCCTTTTCTGCTATGGAGAAAAGTGTGTTTTAGGGACAGAATGGTCCATATGGAATTGTGGCTTGGTTGTCTGTAATCCTCTCATGGTTCAGCATTTTGTTTGTTTGTTTGTTTTTGATAAGTATTAGCATTTTCTTTGGCTAGCATCTACTTGGGATAAGTAGAAGACTATGTTATGACAATGAATAGAATGCTACTGTGTGACACTGGAGGACACAAGAAATATGCAAAAGCATTCTCACCAAAGGAAATAAAACCCAAGGATATCTGTTTGGGGTTCCACTAACTACAAAAAGAAAATCCATGGGTTTGAATACAAAACTACATTCTCTAAATTCAAGTCTTCTGTTTTAACTTTAGAAAGAGAAAAGTCATGGGGCAAAGCTTAATTACTTAGGTCCCTATATTCTACTTAGCCAGTTTATAATTTTATTTAAAAAATTTATTTTTAAAAATTTTATTTTTATGCATATATGGGGTTCAAGTGCAGTTTTACTACATGCATAGATTGCATAGTGGCCAAGTCGAGGTTTTTAGGAATTGATCACACAAATAAAACACAAGGTAGCTATTAAGTAATTTGTCACTACCCGTTTCCCCTACTCTCTCACCCTCCCGAGTCTCCACTGTCTGTCATTCCACTTTTTAGGTTCACGTATACACATTTTTTAGCACTCACTATGAATGAGAGCATTCAATATCTATATTTCTATGCCAGTTCCATTCATGTTGCTGCAAAAGACATGATTTCATTAATTTTTATGGCTGGATACTGTTCCATTGTGTTTATATGCCACATTTTTCTTTATCCAATCATCTGTTGATGGACACTTAGGTTGACTTCATATCTTTGCTATTGTGAATCATGCAAGTATCTTTTTGATATGTTGACTCTTTTTTTCCATTGGGGAGATACTCCTAGATATTCCTAGAACTAATGGCTATTCTGTTTTTAGTTCTTTGAGAAATCTCCATACCACTTTCCATAGAAGTTGTATCAATTTACATTCCCACCAACAGGGGATAAGCATTCTTTCTGTCTTAGCCTCATGTCACTGGCTTCTTGCTATGAGTATCCTAGTCCATTGACTTTGAGGAATCCTTGCCAAGGCATAGTGAAGAGCAGTCTCTTCCATTTTCTCTTTTGCAGTTGAGTAAGGAAAATTTCAGTGGATTCAGTGGTGGGGAAAATATTTCTTCCATTCATAGACATTAGAAGGTAGTGGGGGAAAGAAAGAGACAGAGAGACAAAGTTGGGGTGGAGAGAGAGAGGTTCAGCTATAGAGATTGAAATCAAAGAGAGGCATAAAGAGCAAGTCTCTTAATTTCTCTGTGTTCCAAACATAAAACCACATGCAAGTCTGTTCTTAAGCAAATCAAAGTAATTTTCCACACTTGCCCATAGAAAAGATCTCTACTCGTGTCCATCAGACTAGACTGTAGGTTCTAGGGAGCTAAAACGTCTGTTTTCACTGTTATACTAATGGCTCCTACCTTTGCCCTTGCTTTGAGTAGATGTACAGTAATATTTGGCAAATAGGTGAATAAATGAGTGACCACATTTCTTCATTCTAACATTATTTTCTATACAAGATGCTAAGGGATTTTTGAATTTAGATACAACTGCTTTCTTCTTAGCATAAAGCAGACCCTGCAATATATAAGTTTAATGAACATTGAGATTAATAGATCACTTTAGCAAGAGCATTCTTTAAAAGGGTGTATGTAAATGGTAACAATCCTTATGGTCTCAATTATTTTGAAAAACATGTTTACTAATTTGAGTAGAGATAATTGCATCCTAGGATGTATGTGGAAAAGACATGTCTATTTAAATCTGCCTATTTCTTGTGGGGAGCATTTGTTGGTGGGGTTGGTTAGGTAAGGCTACTTCAAGCAAGACTTGGAAGATCATGAAATGGTATCTACTATAAGGGCATGTACTTGCATCTCTTTAGTATAAGGTAGACTAATATATTTTATAATAAAGACTAATAAAATGTCTTATATTAAAAGTAAATGTCTTAGGGAGAAGAATTTAATTTAGTATTTGGAAAAAAAATTCTACTTGGAGGACGCAGGGCTTGATCTTGAAAAATGGTTGCATTCAACAGATGGAAATCAGAAGTTATTTCAGAAAGCAGGCATAGCACAAAGATCCAGAGATGAGCGACTACTCAAGGCATGGTTGAAAAAGAAGAGACAAAAATTGTGCATAAATGTAAAATGTGTAGACATGCCTAAGAGAGAAAAGGCGTCAATACTGAACAGGGTAGTATTAACCACCAAGATATGGCTTCTAATTTTTTTTGGCTGGGGCTGGGTTTGAACCTGTCATCTCCAGTATATGGGGCTGGTGCCCTACTACTTTGAGCCACAGGGGCCACCCAGCTTCTATATTTTTATGTATAAAGCACAGACACACACAAATAATCAGGTATATAGTAAAGCTATGATATTAAAATTATATGGAAGGGTCTTAGGAAAAAAATTATCTGAAAAAGCTCCCAAAGGGGATGAGAAAACAGTTGAGTAACACTTCCATAGACAGATAAGCAGCAAATGGTGAATTATATGAAGCCTCAAAGCAGCTTGTCTTGCTCAAATTTTCTTTTGGTCTATTTCACCAAGATAGGGTACTGACTTGGGGTGAATCTAAGGAATATGGTGAAAATAATCTACAAACTCAAATTAGTCAAAATAATATCGGAAACTATATGTGAGGTAATTTATGGAAAAGTTAGTTTTTCCCTGACTCATGGAGAGAATGACTTCCAAGACCGTTTTTTTCCCCCTTGAGTTTTGGTGGCTTGGCATTGTAAGTCACATGAATTGCAGAATGCTTTCAGAGCACATTACAGCCATTAAATAATGAACACTCTTCAATCTCACCAATTCCATTAAGAATGACATCATCAATTTCTAAACCCCAAAGCATGGTCCAGCTCTTTTTAAAATTACAGAACTGTTTGGTGGTACAGCTAGGATTCAAGGATATTGTTCATATTCTAGGAGATATATTCAGTTTCTTTTAATTATCTTACTAGCAAATAGTTATGAGAAAAGGCATATTTAAGGTAAATGCTAGGACCTTGGGGCAAAAGATTTAGAAGATAAGACGATAGATTCATTAGTCTAATAGAAAGTGGAGAAACAGGAAGGAAATTCATGAGAATTTAGTTCAGAATAAATTTATTTAGTGATCTGATAATCTTAAAAAAACAAAACCAAACATTTGATCTTTTTATAACAGGTGTCCTTTTTTGGGTCAGTAATATCATGTTCAATACCACATTTCATGAAAGTGATCAGAAGTCTCACAGAAATATGCAGGAGGCACAGTAGAGGCAAATTACACTTTGAAAACACTGACATTCAGTAGGAAAAAAGAATCAGTAATAATAATGTTCATCAATATTGTTATAGAAGTTTGTGATAGATTATAGATTATGTTACTGTTATCAATGTATACTTTCCCACCCCACTGGTCACATGACTTGCTTTGGCCAATGAAGATTAGTGGAGGCGACACATGTCACACTCAGGCAGAAGTTTTGAGAGCTGGTTGACACTGTGACATGCTCTGTTTCTCCGTTGTGATGCTCACAATGTTCTAGAAGGAGGCTGCTCCTTCAAGCTGGTCCCAGAATGAGACAAGGTGCAGAGCTGCAGCCAACCCACCCTAATGTGAGCCATGTGTTGAGAAATGGAACTTTGCTCTTATAAGCTGATGCAATTTTGTTATGACTGGCCTGACTGCTACTGAAAGCCAGGCTGGCAAGATATCAATGTATAAATGCAATTCTGATAAGGCTGACTAATGAGACTGGAGGAGAATCTTTCCCCCTGGAGAGAACCAGCCGAATGGAAGTCAGTAGGAGAGGCGACGATTATAATCTGAGGGTTCTTCAATAGATAAGGCGCTGAGTGCATCACTGCCAGTTATATTTTGTGTGTATGTGTATATATTTGTACATGTATATACTTCAGTTAGCAGAGGAATAAAACTAATTATGCAAAGAGAAGAAACAAGTAATGAAAAGTGGCTGCCGACTGCTCTGTTATTTTCCAGCCTCTCAATGCAGTTCATGTTAACTTGCCTTCCTCAGAAAGTGAGTAGTTCAGTAATTTCAAGGAAGGAAAATCCTAATACGGTTTGGTTGGCTGTGCCCTCAGGTTACAGCGTTTCTATCATTTTCTCATAATTTCTTCCAGTGCTCTAACTTACTATTTTCATCCCTCCACATGCGTCATCTTGCTTTCTGCCTGTTACCCTTTTTCCTTTGAGTGTGATTGCTATCACTGCACTAGTACCTCCATATTCATGAAAGAGGAAGAACCCACCCAAGTGAAATGGTGATGACTCATTACTGACGTTTATAAAACATTCACTGTCAAGAGAGTCTTGGAAGGGTTTCCCTTAGATTATGTCATTTAACCTTCTTCAATGAGCCTATGAGGTTGGTACTATCATTATCTTCATTTATCAGTACAGGAAACTAAGTACAGAGAGGTTAAGCAGTTTGTCCAATCATACAGCCAATGAGTAGCAGAGCCTGGATTTATGAACTTACAAAGTTTAAATTAGGAGCCATAAACCAATCGCTAGCCCTAGGTCTGCCACTAATGAGTGTTCCAAATTTGGAAAATTTCCTATCTCTGGGACTCCGTTTTTCATGTTTCCAATAAAAAGGATTGGCTAGGGAAGTCTTCCAGCTGTAAAACTCTATGGCTCTCTGGACCATTAAAAGAATACACTTAAATCACCTAATGTATTATGAGATGGAGCTATAGTAAATTAGAAAGGCCATGAGTTTTGGTATGACCCAAACTCTGTGACCTCTGGCAACTCTCTTAACCTCTCTGAATGAGAATTTTTTTAATGTGTAAACTGTCAGTAATTTGTTGTCATGTTTCAATAAGATTATATATATTGGGGTTCTTTGCTAATTTTAAAGAACAGTATACATTTGACAAATTATCACTGTGTAAAAGATACTATCTATCCATTATTTTATTGATATATCCATTCATCTACCCATACATTCATCTACTAAATCTTTATGAAATGCCATTTGTAAAGGTGAAAAGCACAGTCCCTTGCTCTTAAGATGACAGACATTGGCTGGTGCAGTGGCTCACACCTGTAATTCTCCTACTCTGGGGGCTGAGGTGAGAGGATCCCTTGGGCTCAGGAGTTAGAGACTCCTGAACAAGAGCAAGATCTCTGTCTCTACTAAAAACAAAAAATTAGCCAGGTGTGTGGCAGTTGACTGTCATCTCAGCTACTCTGGGATTGGGCAGGAGGGTAACTTGAGCCCTCAGGTTGCTGTGAGCTAAGTTGATGCCATGGCACTCTATCCTGGGGTGACAGAGTGAGACTCTGTCTTAAATAAATAAATAAATAAATAAGAAGAGGACGGATACAAACAACTACCACACAGGGTGATGAATGCACATGGAAGACAGGTTTGGAACACAGTTTATATGAACCATGTCAAGTGGCAGTCAGAGTGGCTTCATGTAGGAGGTGCTATTTAAATGAGATGCGAAGATGTAAATCATATAAGCATATGTTGATGTGGGTTTGGATAGGTGGGGGATATTCTAGGAGAGAAAGCAGCACAGGCAAAGACATGGATGTATAGAAGAGCAAAGCATAGTTGAGGACCCACAGGTAGACCACCAAGCAGAGAAATGCAAACCTCAAGGTGTGGAGGGCAGAAGAGGGGCAAACAGGTAGACGGTGATAGAGAACCAAGGGTCTGGAACGCCGTGTTAGGCAGGTTAGATTTCGTCCCACAGTAGATGGGGATCTACAGAGGAATTTTAAGAGGAGGGATGTGACTACACCCACACATTGAAAATACCGGCCTAGCAGCGCTGTGAGGGATGGAATGGAGGAAATGCGGCAATAAGAGGAGATTACCGGCAGTGGGGCAGCCTCTTCTGTTCACTGGTGGGGCCTCAAGCACTGACCTGGCCACGAATAGTTCTGAAACTGCAGCCATGAGAAAGCCCAAGTCTGAGTGGGGTACCAGGGGGATGAGAAGGCACCATAGAACAAATGTCCTTCAGTTATGCTGGCAAGGTTCACTCAGACACAGCACAGCTAACATTATGTTGTTACTGGGAATTCACCCATACACCCTCTGCCCCTCCCCTGTGCTGTTGTAAGGTGGCACCCATGGAAACACCTGTGATGAGGGGCATATAATAGGTGGCTGTCTAATATCGACCGTTCTTTGATGATTACTTTCAGTCTGGTGTCCCTTTTAAATCAATCCCAAGCAGAACTAACTTTAAGCCTTAGCAAAATTGTTATCATGCTTGTGTTTTTTCTCCATTCTGGTCTTTGTTTCCTGAGAGAAGTATCAGAAGGTGGGAAAACCATAGGCCTAGATAATCTAGTAAGTTTTTAATTATTTTCTAACCCTCCTCCTCCATTGATCAAAATGAATAAAAACAGATACCTAAGGAAATATTATATTTATATATTTTTCCATATGTATAAATATATGTATGTATCTTTCTACATATGTAAATTAAAATTAATACTTGTTCTCAAAATTGGTATTAATTAATACAGAATATCATAGGATATCATAAGGGTGCCAACTCCGGAACTAGGCCTTCTGGTTTCAAATCCTGGATCGACCATGGACAAGCTACTTAACTCCTCTCTGCTTCAATTTCTTCAACTACAAAATGGAGAAAATTATAGTTCTTTTTTTCTCGTAGCCTTTGAAGAAAGTGTCAGAAAATTATAGTTCTTTCAAGTTCAAAGTAAATATAAAAAGACAGAACAGAGTTTGGACATAGTAAGTATTTAATCTGTGTTGTTTATTATTATTCTTTTTTTTTTCTTTTTTTGCTATTTATTATTAATGTTATTATATTAATTATAGCCATGATTAATTTTCTTGCTGCTAATGAAGCAAGTTTTTCTATACTTTTCTAGAGAAGTATAGAATGTAAATGTGGCAAGCAAAAGGCTTTCCTTTACTCCTCACAAAGTCAAATAAAGTTAGAAAACCTGAAAAAGGGAGCGTTAGAATCAAGAGGTCGACTGAATCTTTTTAAGACTCACCTTCCTAGTTACATCTTCTGCGTCTTGGACAGTTGCTCCAGTAAAACTGATTCTGGAGTTGTCTTAATCCTGTTCTCATCTCTTCCCAGGTATCATCTAGCCCTGCACCTGACTCAGTCAGACTTGCTTTCCAAGTGTCAGAACAGCTGGGTCCTCACCATTGCCTAAAAGCCGCAGCATAGGAGGTGTGTCAATAGAGCTGTGAATAGAGCTGTGTCTGAGTTGGTGCCAACTCTCCCAGTGTGAGAAGTACTTGATAATCTCTTGGCTGGTGATTTCAAACTGGCTTCCTAGCAGAACGGCAAGAAATCAGTATCATAAGACTGAACTTTTTTCTTGATTGTCGAGACTTTGAACATGTGGTTTGGTTTTTATTAAAAGAATGAATTGATAGGTTGATGCGGTAGGAGTTTTCTTTACTGAGTTCCCCAAATGTAAAAAGAAAAAAAAAAAATGCAAGAAATTGGCTGGCAAATTTCATTTTCAAAAAGGTAAAAACAGTGTTTAAAATCGTAAGCAATGTTGCAAGGCAGATAAAAAGTTTGAAAAATTTTATGAATAATGATAACTAAGAAATTAAATTCCTTAAAATGTAGTATATCAAATACTCATATTGGAGCAAGGCTGAGAAGAGATAATTCAATGCTGAAATTATTAGAATCAATATACAGGACATTTCTAACTTTATTACTAATGATATGAAGAGAAATAATAAAGAGGTACCATTGTTTTGCCCTACAAAGTCAGTAATAATTACGATAGATAATAGTTCTGACAAGGCTACCATAAAATTGATTCTCTTCCATTGTGTAACTAGTATGATACTTCAGAAACAGAACCTGACGATATAAGGGACAGTTAATAAGGGACTTAGCAAACTCTACATCCTTTAATCCAATGATTTTAGTTCTAGAAATCTCTCCTGTGGAATTAGATACTTTTGCATAGAGATGTTTTACTGCAGTATTGTTTACGATAGCAAATAAACCCAGTAACATCAACCACAAAGAATAAAGTGAACTACAAACAAAAAAATGGGAACAAGTATTCCTAATGAACTAAAAACAGGAAATGATCAAATAAATTATAGTTGAATCAATAAACACCATAAGTTAAAATGCATCTACTGTTGATCAGTCTTGGGAAAAATTGTTAGCAACATGAAAATGCATACATGTGTACAGTCTTCATTAATGTGTATTCTGTATGATGAACGTATTATACTAAGTTGTTACCAACCATGCTTTGAAAGAACTGTGATTAATATAGGGATATATACATACACGTGTCATAATATATGCAGGTATAACACAATTTTATCATAAGTTATTGTAAAATCATGTATCTTTGTAAAATACATAAAATTGTATGTACGTTGTAAAACACTGTAAAAGTAGGAGAAAAGAATTATAGTGGATATTTGTACCATAATAAAATATCTATATTTTAAAAAGCAAATCTATACATACATCAACACATATATACATACTCCAGGAAAAGACTAGAAGAAAATAAAAATCTTAACAGCAGTGATTGCTGAGCGCTTGCTGATAGGAAAGAAAGGGCTTCTAGAAACAGCAGGAGAAATCCTGCCAGGATGTGTTTAGGCCGGATTCTTGGATACTTTCCAACCTGGGTTCATTACCATCATGGGGCTAAGTGTAGGCAGGTATTATTTCCCCTTTTTATAGGTAAAGATGCTGAGGCTCAGAGAGATGCTTATTTTAGTCAAGGTCACAAGGCTGATGAAAGGCAGAGCTGAAATCTGAACACAGGTCAATTGACATTGTGTGGAGCTACTTTCACTCAACCAAGTTGACCGTAAGATCACGTGGCTAGAAAATCTATGGCTACAGAAATTCCAGGAAGCGGTGGGAACCTGTGCTTGCAATTCCTGAAAGTTCTGCAGGCATTTATAAGAAATAGGAAATGCCAAGTGAGATTCTAGATAACAGTTACATCCAGATGAAAAGTTCTGCAGGCATGCAGGAAATTGTTCTTTAAAATATCTTAGTGCACTGGCTAAACCGAAGAGCCTTTATCTTGAGTCATTCCTGAGACCTTTGAGGGAAAGTAAGTGGGTATTATCTCATTCTGCCCAAAAGGAAACAAACCCATAAACAAGAGAAGGATTATGCTCTCACTCCCTGAAACAGTAGACGAGAGGGAGATAAATATCACGTTCCTGTCTTCCGGTGTCAGGTCGTGGCTTCACATTCCTTCACATTCACACCCCGAGCAGGGAGCGTCCGTGGCTGAGAAGGCGCTCAGGACGTGTTGTACCAGTGAGTCAGCAAATATCCTACTAAGATCCCCACCTCTCTAGTTTAATTTCTTTCTTTTCATACTTGATTTCATGGTCCCAAATAAAAGCTTGAACGTTCTTAGTCAAGAGTTTTGGAATTAGAAAAATGAGCATTAGAGTAATTTCATCCTCACTGGGAAGCCACACCATGGAAACTTTACTCCTCTTTTGTTTTTTTTTTTTTTTTTTGAGACAGAGCCTCAAGCTGTCCCTCTGGGTAGAGTGCCGTGGCATCACAGCTCACAGCAACCTCCAACTCCTGGGCTCAAGCGAGTCTCCTGCCTCTGCCTCC
>NW_003852405.1:10162247-10209953 GCF_000181295.1 Otolemur garnettii
CTCCCAAGTAGCTGGGACCACAGGCACCCGCCACAACGCCTGGCCATTTTTTGGTTGCAGCCATCATTGTTGTTTGGCGGGCCCGGGCTGGGGATTTGAACCTGCCACCTTAGGTGTACGTGGCTGGCGCCTTAGCCGGTTGAGCTACTCCTCTTTTGTTTGAAAAATGATACCCCGGTGGGTAGAGGACATCTCTGAGGGGTTAGCTCCTCTTGCATGCCCTCTGGTTTTACTTCTTAGCTTCAGATTTATTTCATTTTGTCAATAAGTACTTATTATATCATTTGCTCTTTCCTCTTAAGGAATTAGGTACTTAAGCTCTAATAGTTTTCCCTCAGTTTTCTAAAGTTTGTCTGGCTAGGGTAATACAATCTCAGTTTACTGTAAACTTGTGTTATGATGTATTGAAAAACAATCTGTGGTCATTTAGTAAATATTGATATCTGATTGGAAATTATTATGACTTATGCAAAATAGAATACTGTACGATATCAGTATTTTGGCAAACATTATATACATTATAAAAGAGAGATGATTTCTTTTTTTAAAAATTTTTTTATTGTTTGGAATTCATTGAGGGTACAAAGCATTTGTTAGATAAAGTTCCTCTTATAATTGTGTCCCACCCCCAAAAGGTGTGCCATAGACCGTGACCCCCCCATTCTCCTCCCTTCTCCCTATGTTCTCATTCCCCTACCCCCCACCTTATATGAGCTCACCTACTGCTTTTATATTAGAATTAAGTACACTGGATTATTGCTTCTCCATTCTAGTGATGCTTTACTGAGAAGAATGTGTTCCACCTCCATCCAGGTTAATACAAAAGATATAAAGTCCCCATCTTTTTCTGTGGCTGAATAGTAGTCCATGGTATACATATACCACAGTTTGTTAATCCATTCCTGGGTTGGTGGGCATTTAGGCTGTTTCTACAGTTTGAATTGAGTTGCGATAAACGGTCTAGTGCAAATGTCCTTATGATAAAAGGTTTTTTTTTTCTACTGGGTAGATGCCTAGTAATGAGATTGCAGGATCAAATGGGAGGTCTAATTTGAGTTCTTTGAGGATTCTCCATACTTCCTCCCAAAAAGGTTGTATTAGTTTGCAGTCCCACCAGCAGCATAAAAATATTCCTTTCTCTCCACATCCATGCCAGCCAGGATCTGTCAGCTTTGAGTCTTTATGATGTGGGCCATTCTCACTGAGGGTAGGTGATATCTCAGGGGAGTTTGATTTGTATTTCTCTGATGATTAGGGACAATGAGCATTTGTTCATATGTTAGCCATTTGTCTGTCTTCTTTAGAGAAGGTTCTAGTCATGTCTCTTCAACAGTGATAAATGAGATTATTTAGTCTTTTTTTATTGGTTAATTTGAGTTCTGTAAAGATCCTAGTTATCAAATTTTTGTCCAAGTCCTAATATGCAAATATCTTTTCCCATTCTGAATGTTGTCTATTTGCTTTGGTTGTTGTTTTCCCATTCTGAAGGTTGTCTGTTTGCTTTGGTTGTTGTTTCCTTAGCTATACAGAAGCTTTTCAGTCTAATTAAGTTCCATTTGTTAATTTTTGTTGTTGTTGCAATTGGCAAGAATACCTTCTTCATAAAATCTTCCCCCAGGTGCATATCCTCAAGTGTTTTCCCCACACTTTCTTCAAGGATTTTTTTTGTTTCATGCCTTAGATTTAAATCTTTTATCCATCTTGAACCAATTTTTATAAGTGGTGAGAGGTGTGGGTCAGATTTCAGTCTTTTATATGTGGTTATTTGGTTCTCCCAACACCACTTACTAAATAGGGATTCTTTTCCCCAGTGTATGTTTTTGTTTAGTTTATCAAAGATCAGGTGGTTGTAAAATGTTAGTTTCATCTCATGGTTTCTATTCAGTTCCAAATGTCAATGTCTCTATTTTTGTGCCAATGCCATGTTGTTTTGATCACTATGGCTTTGTAGTATAGCTGAAAGTCTAGTAGGGTGATACCTCTGGTTTTGTTTTTATTATTAAGATTTGTCTTGGCTATATGGAGTTTCTTCTGGTTCCATACAAAACAAAGAATTATTTTTTCCAAATCTTATAAGTATGATGATGGTATTTTCATGGGGATTGCATTGAATCTGTAGACTGCTTATAGACATTTTCACAATGTTGATTCTTGCCAGCCATGAACATGGTATGTTCTTCAATTTGTTAACATCTTCTGCTATTTCTTTTCTTAGGGTTTCATAATTTTCTTTGTAGAGATCCTTCACCTATTTTGTTATGTATATTCTAGGTCTTTCATTTTTTTTAAGCTACTGTGAAGGCAACTGTGTCTTTGATTGGCTTCTCATCTTAGCTGTTATTGGTATATACAAAGGCTACTGACTTGTGGACATTGATTTTGTATCCTGAGACATTGCTGTCTTTTTTGATCACTTCCAGGAGTCTTGTGGTTGAGTCTTTGGGGTTCTCTAAAAAAAGATCATATCATTGGCAAAGAGCAAGAGTTTGACCTCCTCTGCACCCATTTATATACTATTTATTTCCTTCTCTTGCCTGGCTAGAACTTCCAGCACTATGTTAAATAATAGTGGCAATAGAGGACATTCTTGTCTGGTTCCAGTTCCAAGCAAAAAAGCTTTCAGTTTTACTCCAGTCAGTGTATTAGCTGTGGGTTTGTTGTAGATGACTTTGATCAGATTAAGAAATGTTCCACCTAT
The DNA here is from genome assembly GCF_000181295.1 of Otolemur garnettii. Classification (NCBI taxonomy): domain Eukaryota; kingdom Metazoa; phylum Chordata; class Mammalia; order Primates; family Galagidae; genus Otolemur; species Otolemur garnettii. The sequence continues at coordinate 10,164,946 of NW_003852405.1, forward strand.
GCCTATATTCTTAAGTGCTCTAATTAGAAAAGGATGCTGTATTTTATCAAGTGCTTTTTATTCATCTGTTGAGAGGATCATGTGGTCTTTGTTTTTGCTTCTGTTAATACGGTGAATTATGTTTATGGACTTGAGTATGTTAAACCAGCCTTGGATCCCTAAGATGAAATCTACTTGATTGTGATGAATGATTTTTTTAATATGTAGCTGTAATCTATTGGCTAGGATTTTATTGAGAACTTTTGCATCTGTATTCATTAGTAAAATTGGTCTGAAGTTCTCCTTTTTAGTTGGATCTTTTCCCAGTTTTGGTATCAGAGTGATGTGATGTTTGCTTCATAGAATGTGTTGGGGGAAGATTCCTCCTTTCTTAATTTTTTGGAATAATTCTGCGGTATGGAACTAAGCTGTTCTTTGAAGGTTTGATAGAATTTTGATTCTGGACTAGGGCATGTTTTCATTGGAGATTTTTTGCTGTTTCTTTGATCTCAGTTCTTGAAATCAGTGTGTTCAAGAGATCTATTTCTTCTTGATAAAGTCAAGGGAGAGGAAGTGATTCCAGGTATTGATTCATTTACTCCACATTTGCACAGAGTGCATGGGCATAGAGTTTCTTGTAGTATTCAGAGATGATCTCTTGTATCTCTGGGGCATCTGTTGTTATTTCTCTTTATCATTTCTGATTGAGGTTATTAGAGATTTTACTTTTCTGTTTCTAGTTAATTAGGCAAAAGGTTTATCAATTTTATTTTTTTTTTAAAAAACCAACTTTTAAAAATAATTTTCTGATTGATTCTTTTGTTTTTAATTCCATCAATCTCTGATTTAATTTTGGTTATTTCTTTTCTTCTGCAGGGTTTGGGATTAGATTGTTCTTTTTCCAATTCCATAAGATGGTTCATGAGTTTGTTGATGTTCTCTCTTTCTGTTTTTCGAATGTAGGCATATACTGCTATAAATTTCCCTGTTAAGACTGCTTTTGCTGTATCCTATAGGTTTTGGTAACTTGTGTCTTCATTGTTGTTATGTTTGAGGAATTTAACGATTTCCTCTTTTATCTCTTCTTGAACCCAACTATCATTCAGCATAAGGTTGTTTAATTTCCACATCTTTGTGTGGGGATGAATGTTTTTGATGGAGTTGATTTCTACCTTTATTGCCTTGTAATCTGAGAAGATACAAGGTATAATTTCTATTCTTTTAATTTTGCTGAGCTTTGTATTGTATCCTAGGATGTGGTCGATTTTCAAGTTTGTACCATGGGTTGATGAGAAATACATTTAGTCTTTAGCTTTGGGATGGTGTGTTCTGTATATATCTAATAATCACGTTAGTTCTAGGGTCACATTTAAGTCCTTTGTATCTTTGTTTAGTTTCTATTTAGAGGATCTGTTCAGTTCTGTCGGAGGGATGTTAAAGTCCCTGGCTGTTGTGGTGTTATGGGATATCATATTGCTCAAACCCATCAAGGTCTGTTTCCTAAATCTGGATGCATTTAAGTTGGGTGCATAAATATTTAAAATTAAAATGTCTTCTTGTTTTATTGTTCCTTTGACCAGTATAAAGTGTCTATCTTTGTCTTTCTTAACTTTAGTTGCTTTAAATTTGCTTGTGTCTGAAAATAAGATTATAATCCCTCCTTTCTTCTGATTTCCATTTGCTTGAAATACTGTTCTCCACCCCTTTACCCTGAGTCTTGATTTGTTCATCATGGCTAGATGTGTCTCTGGAGACAGCATATGGACAGCTTGTGCTTCTTTATCCAGTCAGTCAGCCTTTGCCTCTTAAGTGGTGAATTTAGTCCAGTAACATTTATTGAGAGAATTAATAAGTGCGGTGGAGTTTCTATTCACCTTATTTTGTGAACATCCGTTGTGTAGTTTCATCCTTTGTGCCTTTGTGGAAGCTAAGTTTTGACCTTTAGGTTCTGGTTATTTACTTTACTGGTGGTCCATTGTGATGGTCAATGTTGAGAACAGGTCTACAGAGCTGGTCTTGTTGTTGTGAATTTCCTCAGTGCTTGTATATCCACAAAAGATTTGATTTTGCCATCAATTGTGAAACTTAGCTAAGCAGGATACAGAATTCTGGGCTGAAAATTGTTTTGTTTAAGAATGTTGAAGGTGGATGTCAAAGCTCTTCTTGCTTGGAAGGTTTCAGTTGAAAAGTCTATTGTCATCCTAATGGCTCTGCCTCTGTAGGTTAGTTGGCACTTACTCCTGGCTGCTTGCAGGATTTTTTTCTTTCATATTGACTTTTGACAGGTTCATTACAATGTGTCTTAGAGAGGCTCTATTTGAGTTCATATCACCCAGGATTGGATGTCCATCTGAAAAGAGTGTGTTGGGGTCTTTAGTAAAATTTGGGAAGTTTTCATTTATGATAATATCCAGTAGGGGTTTCATTTCTTTGGGACAATCTTCTTCCCCTTCAGGAGTTCCTATTATTCGTATGTTTGAATGGTTGATGGTGTCTTGTCATTTTCTAAGCACCTGCTCTGCTTTCTCTCCCTTTTCTGCCTGTTTGACTACATGGGTTAACTCAAAAACTTTATCCTCTAGCTGTAAGCTTCTTTCTTCTCCATGGTCTAACCTATTTTTGATACTTTCTACTGCGTCTTTACATACCCTGATTGTCTTCTTCATTTCCTTAATCTCTGCCGTATCCTTTCTATCTACATATCTCTTGTCTGACTTTTGGTTTTGTCTTTCCATTTTCTCATTCATTTCTTTTATTATCTTTATCATCCATATTTTAAATTCCTTTTCTGTCAAGTCCATTAATTCTTTATAGGTGGAGTCTTCTGCAGTAGCTGCCTTATGGCCCCTTGGGGGAGTTGGCTTTTCATGTTTGACAAATTTTTCTGTTGGTTTCTCCTCATATGTTCTTTCTTCTTGCTCACCTCCTTGTCCTCTTTTCCATTCTTACTGTCTCCTTTGCTTCAAATTACCTTGTCTGAGAGCTTAAGTCCTGAAGTAGCCTCAGCCTGAGCAAAGCCAAACTGTTCCTCATGGCCAAATAAACAGAAGTCCTTGCTCTTGATGACAATATGTTGCAATATGTCACTGGGACACCAGGTGGTACTTTTTTTAGGAGACAGAGAGCACATCCAGTAACCTTTATAGTCCTTATTCCAAACTTAGTTGGCTTCAGTAATCTCTTGATTGTCTCCTCAGTATTCAGACCCTGCTGGCTTGGGATCTTAAAGCTCACAAGAGTCCTTCAGGGCAGGTCTCACAGTGCCTCCTGACTCCAGTTCCTATGGGGTTCAGGAGTCCCTCCCCAAGAGTGGAGTTCTGATCCTAGCAGGTGGAATTAAGATAGTTGTACTTTAGGCCCCTGCTAAGACCTTCTCAGGACCTTCCCACAATGGCAGCCCCCTGGCCCCAAGACCTTCTCAGTGTCGCTGCCTTGCCAGCTGCCAAACCTATGGTGAATCCACTCCAACTGGCATTCAAATGTGATAGCTGTAAGTGTTCAAGTCCTCTCAGTCTTCCAAACTTTACACTCACCACACAGCTTCCCCCAACAACTAAAAACTCCAGAAAAGCTTCTTCCCATCCTAGACTTTTATGGGGGGAAGGGGTCAGCCAATCCTAGCTGGTCACAATCACTTGCCTAATTCATCAGGTTTCCACTGCTCTGGATCATATGCTATCAGCTCACCACTTCCTCACTGTGTTCTCTGAGCTATGACTCTGGGTAAGGTCCCTGCGCCAGGTTTGGCTGGGTTCTCTCTTTTTCCCCTGGTGTTCTGGGAAAGCTCAGCTGAATGATCCTTCTGGTCTGCCATTTTGCTCCACCCACCAAGAAATGCTTTCTTAAGTTGTGATGGCTCTGATCAACATTAAAATCATAACCTAAAATACTCCAGGTATGGGCCTCTCTGAATGGACTTTTACTGACCCTCTTTAGCTCATGGGTCATTGTTTAACCCCTGAATTTGGGCTTATAACAAATGGGAATGATTTATTGGCTGGGTTAGACTGCTGCACACAACAATGTGCTAGGTAGTAGAAGGGTAATAAGAAGATATTCAAATGTTTATAAATAAGACTGGTTTTTATGCATGTTTATAGAATGTATACACATTGCTTTAGGCACTTTGAATAGTTCTGTGGCTTTAATAGGCTTATAATATGCTTAGAGAAAGAAACAAAATGTACTCATTTAAAATTAAATAACAATAGACTGGGTATGGCAGCTCACACTGATAATTCTAGCACTCTGGGAGGGCAAGGAAGGTGAATTGCTTGAGTTGAGTTAGAGACCAACCTGAGTGATAGTGAGACCCTCTGTCTACTAAAAATAAAATAGCTGGGGATTGTGGTAATCACCTGTAGACCAAGCTACTCAGGAAGCTGAGGCAGGAAGATCACTTGAGTCCAAGAGTTTGAGGTTGCTGTGAGCTGTGGTGCCATGGCATTCTAGCCTGGGCAACACGGTGAGACTCTGTCTCAAAAAAATTATAAAACATAATATAAATATAATTATAATTATAAAATTATAATTTTATAAAAATTATAAAAAAACAAAACAAAAAGTAATCAAGACTATGTAGCATGTAAAATATTAATGTGCACTGGTGAGAGTTTGGTAAAAATCCAGGAGAAATCACTGAACAGTGGAGTCATTGAGAAAGTCTTCATGGAGAGGTGGAAAGAGTGAGAATGTAAATACAGTGGGTAACAGTATCAGCTTTGGGTCAGCACAGGCCTGGGCTTGATTTCTGGCTTTATGATCTTGAGTAAGCTATTTCACCTCTCTGAGTTTTGGTTGGTGTTTTACTCAACAGGCTTAATAAAACTCATTTTACAGTAGTGTTGAATGAGTTAGGTAAGTAATGCATGGAAAGCATTCAGTTTAGTTCCTGGAACAAGGCCAGTGCTGCATAATGGTAGCTGTTCTTAATTAAACTTGAGCTTGAATGATGGGTTGTGTTTCCATGGTGGGAGTGGGGATAGAGGGAACAAGCAAGACAATACAGAAAAATAAAGGCAGAAGATCTTACCAGTGGAGCAAAGGCATGCACAGCTGTCAGGAGGCCTGAATATGCAGCTATGTTTAAGGAAAATGTAAGTGGATTGCAGTGACAACTCGGGGTTGAGGATATTACATGATTTGTCTTGCACAGAGGTGGTTTGCTTCAGATGACAAACCGCTTGACCTTCACAGATGACTTGGTTTCTTCTGAGATGCTGCCTTTTGGCAAGGCAAATGTCCTGTATGTATTTAGTTTCCTGCTTCACGGTACCGTGGAGTCTCTTACACATTATATAGTTCTTTTATAAAACATCTGTGAGGTAGGAAGAACTGTGGTTAAAATGCCTGACATGAACCAAATGGCTCACAGCAGGTGAGTGTGCTGTGTACATGGGCCTGACTCCAGGTTTTTTCTTCCTAGAGCCTCCCTGTGAAAGCTCATGTGGCCAATCTCAGCATTTCTCATCAGGCATCTGTTCTGGGGGAGAGAGAAAGAAAGAGAACAGCTCACTGTGAGGACTCAAGCAAGAGGCTTCAAAGTCTTGTGCAAATGAGTCATGCAAACAGTTTTGCTTAACATATACAGAATGTATGTAATTATGAAAACATTTATACATAATTTCCACAATTGCAAGGCATCAATAAGCAGGTGTTTCCTGTGTTTACAGAAAGGGCTCGTTCCGCTTCCGAAATGATTGTTTTCCCATATTTCATGTTAGATTTGTGCTTTCCTTTGGACAGCTCATGGCTGTTTCCCCTTTTCTTCTGATGATTAACTAGGTGAGCAGAGATGGCAAACATCTTAGGAAACAGCATGAACTTTAGAGAACATTTATATTCACCAAAGTCACAAAGCTAAAGCAAAAAAATATATATATATATAAAAGAAGAAGAAGAAAAACTCATTGGTCTTTCCACATTGTTTTGTGAAAGGAGCAGAGAAAGGAGAACAATGGCTAAAGGAAATCTCTTCATGGATGATCATGAACAGAAGAACTCGGGCTGGAAGAATGCTTAGGGATCACTAACTGATGTTTATTTTTACAGAACAGAGCTGAAGTCAAGAGAACTTAAGTTTGTGATTCTCAAACTTGGCTGCACATTGGAACCACCTGTGGAAATTTAAAAACCATTGTCGCCTGGGCCCCATCTCTGGAGTCTGTCATGTAATTGATTTGGGCTGTATTTAGGACACCTGGAGTTTTAAAATCTCCCCAGATGATTCTTCCATGTAGCTCAAGATTGAAAATCACTGTGTTCAGTGAGATGCTGCTTGTACTAAAGTACTCACATGCTCTTAATAAGATTTGTCAATATAAACACCAAGATATGTCAGTAGAGCTCAAACCAAAGCTATTTACTCAGACCTCCAAGTTTCTTTCTGCATATTTCTTTGTTTTACTTCTTATTTGCATTCTTTCACAGTCCATGATCTTTGGACTCTACTGTCTCCAAACCATCAAAATAAGTTATCAGAAAAGGAGTCTATAAATGTATCATTTTGATATGTAGCTGATTAATCTGCAATACTTCCCCTAGATATATTTATTTGTATTTTAACCTGATACAAAGGTCCTGCTATAAAAAGCTTTCATGATAATATTGAAATATTAACTCCTTAGGTAGTTACTAGCTATCTGTGAAGAAACAATCTGGTTTTTCTCTATCAAGTAGACTAGCTGGTTCATCCAGGAGAACTTTAAGTTCTCTGCCTGAAAACTTGTGAATATGCAAGTTTATCAGTAAATTGGCATCTGAGAACAGAAAGACTGACACTCAAACTGCACAGATCAGGATTCTTCCTACCCAGTCTGGATGTTTCCTTCCTACTCCCAAAACTCTCTGTCAATATGAGAAGAGAGGAAATTGGAATCTGTTTCCTAGAACAAAAATGAATTATATCTGGCTATGTTTAGACAAAGTGTTGCCTCTTCATGGGATATGAACTCTGAGAAACTGTTTGAATTCTGCCAGCCTCATACCTGTAACTTAACCCAAGAACTCTGCTTTGTGTTCCAACTGTGTTAGTGTCTGGTCTTTACCACTTGCCTGGTTCTGTCTTTCCATAAAGTTGCATTTGAATAATTAGGCAATTATGAATACATATTTCTTTCAAAGTCTAGACACCAATTTTTTTATTGGCTAGAATTCCTACTGTCATGATATTATAGGTTTTCTTCCCAAAGATGACAGCATGTTGATTTTTCTTGTAGTTGAATTATAGAATTGTGAGAATTATCTACTAGAAGTATGCTTTTATTATGTTCCAGATAATAAGCTATGGAGTGAAAGGAAAGGAGTAAGGGATAGGAAGGAGCAAAGAAATGAATCTTGAGGGCTGAATTCTGTATTTAAGAACTTTATGTCTGACTTTAAGTTTTGGTTACAATTGAGTAGCCTGTATAAGATGTTTATTCCACTAAAATATATGAAATGTGGGAAAAACCAGAAATGATTATGTTCCGGAAACAGGCAGTAAGTAATTCAAAACTGAGATCCCTGAGATGAGAGAAGCACCTGACCGATATTTGTTTTCACCCTGAGTACAATGTTCAAACCATTAAGTGGAGGAATGGAGCCCAGTGGAAAGCAAAGGTCTGGCTGCCAGGGGAAACAGACGCGAGCATTTGGAGTTACAATGGTGACTGGGAGCTGAGGAGTAGGATATCGCAGGAGAGTTGCAGAGAAATATCCCCCCAAATCTACATAACAGCTACATTGAGTCTTTGGACTCATAAAACTATCTATGCACAGAACGAGGTTTCCGCAGATATAGCAGCAAAAGATGCAGGGAAACTGAGAAATAGATATTTCAGAGACTACAGATCTCTGGCGAGAGATTGATTTGGGTGCAGCTAATGACTACCTTGGGCTTGATATTGAAATGTCACATCGGAATAAGGGAAAAAGTAAAACAGAGTCACACTTGCAAAGGCTAACATCAAATTGTGGCAGGATCAGAGTGATTTCCCATAATATAATTGCCTGCCAGATAAAAACTGAACACTCTCTAAAGCAGTGTTGTCCAATCATTTTTTTTTTTTTTATCTCACAGTGTACTTAAACCTATAATTAAACTTCTGTGGCGCACTTCAATTATGTTGATAAAAAAGAGTAAAAATATGAATATACTTATTGTGTTTTGAACTTCCTTCAAAAATACTTTAGTTAATGGTTTTTAAAAGTTTTCTTGGGACACCTAAGATGCTCTCATGACACACCAGTGTGTTGTGGCACACTTGTTGAAAATCACCACTTTAGAGGAAGATAACATTATATAATATCTATGATGTATCATTTATAATGTTAAGCAAGTAATAAAAAGGTATTAGACACACACACAGGGAAGTGGCTAATGATGTGATAAAATAGTAAATAAAAGAAGACCCAGAGATGATATAAATATGTGAGTTAGTAAATAAGGAGTTAAAAAATAACCGTGATTAATATGGTAAAAATTAAAAAAGGCCAAAATAAATAAAAAGATGGGGTACTTCAATAGAAAATTAATTTTTTGAAAGAGAATTTAATAGAGATTCTGAGTCTGCAAAGTACCATATTTGAAATAAAAGTCTTTACACCTCACAAATGACTAGGAAGTCTGGATTTTCAGGGCAATTATACTTATTTGTCACATTGAGTAAAATCTGTGATGTGAACAGAGAAATCACTAATTGCAGGCTAGTGAAAGACAATGAAAAATAAGAGACTGGATTTGGGTATGCAAAGGAGAAAATTCTTTTTGTGAAATGTACTGGGTTGACCAAGCAGATGAGAACACCATAAAACATGGCACTCAAATGACATAGACGTGTGTATGTTAGTTTAGTGGAGCTGCCATAACAAAGTAGCACACACTGAATGGCTTAAACAACTGAAATTTACTGTGTCACAGTTCTGGAGTGTTGAAGTCTGATAACAAGTAATCAGTAGCGTTGGTTACTTCCGAGGGCTCTGAAGGAAAAGTCTGTTTTATGCATATCCCTTAGTGTCTGGTGGTTTGTTGACAATCTCTGACGTTCCTGGGCTCTGCTGCATCACCCTGATCTCTGCATTCCTCTCCACATGAAGTTCCCTCTCTCTGCATGTCAGTGTCCACTTTTTTTTGTCTATGTTTACTGGAGTTAGGTTACTGTTGCTTTTCCACCCAAAGACCTAGTACTGAAGAGGTAGATATATTTCCTCTTTATTATGATTTCCTTAATACCATTTTCTTTTATCTAGCTTACTTTATTATAAGAATAGAGTATATATAAAATACATGAACACCTGAGAACCTAGAGAGAACGGGAGTGAGGGGAGATAGCACATTAAAGGAACCTTAAGCACACAACTGCTTTTCCCCAGGTACTGTTACCAGAAACCTACTTGTTGGCTCAAAGGTCATCTTGTCTAGAGCTCAAGAATAGATCTGAGAGGGAAGCTAAGCCCTCTTCAACCCTACTCTGAAATTAGAGAGACAGTCTCACTTTATAGCCCTGGTAGAGTGCTATGGCGTCACAGCTCACAGTGACCTCCAACTCCTGGCTGAGGCAACTCTTTTGCCTCAGTCTCCTGGGTAGCTGGGACTACAGGCGTCTGGCTATTTTTTTGTTGCAGTTTGGCTGGGGTGGGTTTGAACCCACCACACTCGGTATATGGGGCCGGCACCCTTATCCACTGAGCCACAGGTGCCACCCAAGCTCTCCTTTTCTACATTTATAGATCCTCATTTTTCAAGTTGGTAACTTAAGAGACCATCAGAAATGGAATTCTCTAAGTATTGTACAACTTAGCTCTTTGAGTTAGTATATAATAGTTTTAGTCTTCATAATAAAGTTGCTTTTTTTGAACTTTAAGAAAAAAAAGAATGGAGTATATAACATATATATGTACATATATGTGTATGATACAAAATATGTGTTAATCTACTATGCACATTACTGGGCAAGTCTTGTGGTCAACAGACTATCGGTAGTAAAGTTTTGGAGTTGTCAAAAGTTATATGTGAATTTTAGACTGCAGAGCATGGGGTATCAGTGCCTCAGCCTCAGTGCTGTTAAAGGGTCAACTGTAGGCAGAATGGAGTGAAATTCTGTTGGAGATCCAGATAAACCACCTATTTATTTTCTTGGTGGTCAAAAAAAATGATGAGCAAGAAATCTGGAGTGGGCTGCAGAAAAAGAGTGTGGAATTACACGGAAGACTGATGACTAATTTTAAGACTAACCATGTGGGTTAGTCTTGGGTTCAACGTCTTATTATTGGGTTGTATCTTAGATTAAGGACACTAGAATTTATCTTAATTACTTAGATTAGATTTAGATTGGTCACATGAAATAGCTATAATTGCATATTGGTCTCTACTTAAGTTTGATGCTAACCTATGTTTATTTTTTTAGAGCTGTTGAAATAACACATGCCAGGAAGATGATGTTCACATGACCTCAGCCATAACTGAGCCTCTGGGTCTCCTACTCTGCAAAGTATATCAGAATACAAGTGAAGATGGTTTTGAAAAAACCTTGAACTTATTTGAACTCTGTGTGATAAAGAATTTAACCTTAACCAAAGAGAGACATGAGCTTTTGGGAGGTATTCTCTAAGCCAGGCGTCCTGAAACTATGCATGTGGCCCACTGGGTGTTTTTGCCGCCGCTCCCTGTCCTGCTTAGCAGCTGACTCATCCTGGGGCCCACAGTCTGGTCCACCAATGGTCTGAGAGACAGTGAACTGGCCCACTGTTTAAGTCTGAGGAGCCCTGATGAAGACTCTCATAGGAGTGTTTCTCTGTGACTGGGGCTTCAAGCCATGCCAGAAAATCTAATAATATAATTTATGGTGGAAACTTTGAGTCATATGGCATCAACTTGACCTCTGAAGAGGATGCAAACTGAGGTCAGCCACATGGAAAGCCAACCATGGAGCCCTAATAAAAACTCTGCACACCAAGGGTTGGTGAGTTTCCCTGGGTTGACAAGAATTTGCATGTATTGTCATACACTATTGCTGGGAAAGCCATGCTATCATGAGTTCATGGGGAAGAGGACAACTGGGAGCTCATGTTTAAAACTTTCCTAGACTCTTCCCTAGGTTGATTTTAATCTTTTACATTAATCTAATCTCTAGTCTAAGCTATAATCATAAATATGAAGACAGACAATTAATTCACTGAAGCCAGTGCCTAGTTCACCCTTCAAAGCAATTCTGGAACTCTTTTTTTCTGGAATGGCCATCAGAATTGTTGTCATACAAGGTCTGACAATTAAATTCTCTATGTCAGCTTAGAAAAAGTACTTTGAAGGGTGGACTTGTGGTGGCATTGGTGCATAGCTTCCCAAGGGGAGTACTTTGAAGGTGACTATAGTGATATTTAGCAATGAGGTACGTCATACTTTTTCTAGGATGAGCTTGCAAACTCGTAAAACAGCTTCCAGTGAATTCTTGAACCTAAAAGCATGGTCTTGGGGACCCCCAACACAGAATTGGTGTCAGAAGTCAGGATGGTCTTCTGATTTACCTTTTAACTTCACACTCAAAAAGCAAGCCACTTATAAACTTTATTTTCATTATTAGTAATAGTGATAATCAGTGAAGAACTGCTAATTCAAATAAGTGGCATTGGAATTATGCTGATTTTCTTAAAAGGAAGAAAATTTAGGCTTTAAAACACCTAGCAGGACTTGGTGCCCATAGCTCAATGGTTAGGGTGCTGGCCACATAAACTGGGGCTGATGGGTTCGAACCTGACCCGAGCTGGCTAAACAACAATGACAACTACAGCAAAAAAAAAAAAAAAAGTATTCTGGTGGGTATTCTGGTGGGCACCTGTAGTCCCAGCTACTTGGGAGACTGAGGCAAGAGGATCGTTTAAGCCCAAGAGTTAGAGGTAGCTGTGGGCTGTGATGCTATGGCACTTTACTGAGGGTGACATAGTGAGATTCTGTCTCAAGAAAAAACAAAAACAAAAACAAAAACAGACAAACAAAAACACTTAGCAGGTCCTCTAAGTATTGAGGCATTCATTCATTCAACATATATTTGCTGAGCACCTTACTACATCCTTTAAAAATTGAGATGATGCCTAGATTTTAAAGAAAAATTATTAATAAATAATGACTAAGAGAGAAATTTGATTCAATTCAAACAAGAGTTAGTTTGCCAACAGAGATAGCAAATCATCTTGTTATAACAGAATATTAATATTGGGAGCCACTCAAACTGGGCTGACTACCTAACTGGTAATGTGCATTGTAATTTTAAGCCCTTTCTCACTTTCCATATCTGTAAAATGGGTATAGTAATATCTACCTCAGAAAGTTGTTGTATTAAATGGGATGACGTATTAAAAGTACTTAAAGTCGGCTACACAATTAATACATATCATATATTATTATTACTAATATGCTCAGGTTTATCTATTTTTATTTCTTATAGCATAACTATGTACATTAATGCAATCATGGGGTACAGTGTGCTGTTTTCATATACATTTTGAAATACTCTCATCAAACTGGTTAACATAACCTTCATGTCATTTTCTTAGTTATTGAGTTAAGACATTCATACTCTGCTTTTAGAAAGATTCACTTGTACGCTTGTAAGATTAACCATAGAGGTAACCCCACCAATCACCGTCCCTTTTTTTTTTTGAGACAGAGTCTAACTATGTCACCCCTGGTAAAGTGCTATGGAGTCACAGCCCACAGCAACCTCAAACTCTTGGGCTTAAGTGATTCTCTTGCCTCAAACTCCCAAGTAGCTGGGACTACAGGCGCCCACCACAATGCCTATTTTTTTTTTTGTTATTGTTGTCACATTATTGTTTAGCAGGCCTGGGCTGTGTTTGAACCTGCCAGCCCCAGTGTATGTGGCTGGAGCCCTGACCACTGAACTATAGGTGCCGAGCCTATTTTTAAATCAATCGTGTTTAAAAAGTGAATGTGAGGGAGTGTTGCCGCCCCATAACTGTGTTAATTTTAGTGGCCACTTCATTCCTTGGTCCTAGGAGCTCTGATAGCATCAAGGGTGCATGGCCCATTTTGAATTGTACATTGCGGCAGAAAAGAGCAAATGAACAGGTTTGGGATTTATACAGTGGCAGTGACTTCAATTATTATACAGCTGCTTTGGCTGCCTTTTGTTTTGCCAGTAAAACACCAGAGGGATTCGGTGTTTTATATACAAGTTACAAAGCCCCAGAGGAGGTGAAATTAGACTTTGTAATCTCATAGCTTTTAGGCAGGAGAAGGATTATGAAGCAGCTGGTGAGAATAAAATATTCATTAATTTAGTCTGTGGCAACATTCACACATTTGGATGGTTTCTTGTCTGGAGTAGCTCAAGCTCTGCCCCTAAGACATTTTAATTGTGCAGGATATATTGAATAAAGAGAAGGAGCATGAATCCCTGGTAAATTGGTTATTTCTGTTATTTTCTTCATTCTCATGAAAATGTCCTGTCAAATTTACAGGAAAAAGAAGAGCGATTCAATAACATGAAAAGCTAGGCTAACATTTTATAAAATTAGAATGATTTTTCTTGAGTACATTTTTTTTTTAAAGCAATGTTGTCCAAAACATGGTACCTTTTGCCTAACCCTGCCATCAAGGTATTTAGCCATTTTAGCTCAGCGTACTAATCTCTTTCAGGTACTTATATACCTTGCACTGCCATCAGACCTTGGGCTCTCCCCTCTTCATTCTTAAAATTTATCAATCTTATTGGCTAGTTAGTAAATTGCGTTGGACTCATTTTTAAGTAAACTGCTCAAAGTCACAAGGCTGGACAGTGACAGAGGTAAAAGATTTAATGTTAGTTCCTTCTTCAGTGGACGTCAGGTCTCCAATTCTAATATGCAGTAGAATCACGTGGGAAGCGTGTTGAAAATGCACATGCCTGGGTGTGACACAAAAGTGCTGATTCAATGCCTGGTACAGGGACCAGAAATCGGCATTTTAAACAATCTCGCCTAGAGATTCCTAATTAGGTGATTATAGGATATTCTAGGGATCACATGAGAAAGCTTCTGATAGCAAAAGCAGTTGGTTATTTCTGCATCCTTTCCATGTCTTGTGTGCTTTGGGGTTAATGCCACTCCTTGCAGCAGAGAAGAAAATAGAGTTGATTTTCCTACAAGGGAAATGATGTTTTCTTTTTCTCTGCAAGAAGACAAGAGCAGCTAACTCTTTTTGAAGTTTTAAGTTGAAGCTACGTTTTACTGTTGGGAGCCCCAGAAGTGATGTCTATTTGTGATATTCGTACTGCATTAGGGACTGAATGTGAAAATAATAGAAGCAAATCAAAGGCTTCAACCATGAAATGTTCCTCTTTCTGGAAAATCCACTGGTAACTCTCCTCAGCCACTGATTACAGGCTGCGGCCCCACCCTATTCCTGCTTCGTGTTTGGTCTCATTGACTCCTATCAACCTCTGCAAGTAGTTACCAGGAAACAACAACATTCTAACCTTTCTGAAGACCTACTGCTCTTTCCCAGAAATATCTAAGCAAGCCATCTCATGAGAATAAAAAATTGCCTCTGGGTTCATTCGGGTCATCAATCTCGGGAGGACAGCAGTTTCTGTAGCAATCTGACACTCCTTCTCCCTGCTGAAATTGGAAACTGCCACCTTTCTTTATATTAAGTAAAAGTCAGCTTTTGGCATGAGCTTATACTTTTCTTTTTTAGGTTCAAGTTTTGCTGGGCCCAATGGGAATGACTTTCCTTTCTACAGTGAAAGTCCTAGATGTATAGTGTCAGAATAAAACACCCTGTTCTGTGGGTCTCCCAGAAGCAGCACAACAAGCTAATGAAGCAGATTTTATTTATATCTGTAAACAGTGTGCATACACATAAGTTTCCTGTAAACTAACAAAGATGACATAATAGGGAATTTTCTGAATTAAATGACAGTATTTAATTTTCTCATCAGGGAAATGAAGGGGTTCAACTAGATTAGAGGCCAGATTAGATTAGGTTTTGTAGATTCTGTCTCTTTCATAATTACTCAATGCTGCTGTTAAAGCAAAAAAAAAAAAAAAAAAGAGTTGATACATGAATGGGTGTGGCTCTATTCCATTAAACCTATTTGCAAATACAGATGGTGGGCCGTATTTATTCTTCAGGGTCTAACATGCTGGCTCATGGACTCAAAGTTCTTCTCTAGCTCCCCAGTTTTAAAATTTTATTCACGAAAACTGAAATCCAACTGTCATTTGGTTACTCTCTGGTTATGGTCTCCCGTGCTGATCCATTTCTAATTTTGTCTACCAAAGGCTGCTAAAATTAAAAATAATAGTAGTAGTAATTTTTACTGAAACATGAATGTGCCATGAATTTGATATTTTTTGAACATTACTTAACGGAATCATCTCAAACAAACCTAAAAATTTGTAATGGTATCATGATCAGTATTTATAGAAGAGGGAAGCCGATGCTTAGAGAAATAAAGTGATATGCCCGCAGTAAGTGGTCATCTTAATTCATTCAGGCTGCCGTAACAAGATACCTTAGACTGAGCAGTTTATAAGCAACAGAAATTTATTACTCACAGTTCTAGAGGCTGGGAAGTCCAAGATCAAGGTGCTGGCAGATTCAGGGTCTGGTAAGGGCTCTCTTCTTCACAGATGGTACCTTGCTGCTGTGACCTCAGGTGGTAGAAAAGGTTTTCTTTTATGAGCGCATTAGTCCCATTTATGAGGGCAGAGCCCTCAGGACCACATCAGCTCCCAAAGCCTCCCCCCCGCCCAATGCCATTCCTGAGGTGATTTGGTTTTAGCCATATGAATTTTAGGAGAACACATACATTAAGGCCGTAGCAGTTGTACAGTTGGGAGCCAAGTCCAATAAGTCAGCTCTGAGAGCCCGATTCTTGAATACCATGCTTTTCACTGACTTACATGAAGCCAGAATATTTTTACATTTCTGAGAGTTAGCATGGATTCTAATCCCTCACTGGGATCTAAGTGTAGAGCAAGAAATAGGGAAAGGGGAAAGGACCAGGAGAGAGCAGCCATGGAAAAGAGGGATTTTCAAAGGTATAATGTCAAGCACATCAGGGGCCGAGGTGGTTGAGAACCGAGAAGAAAATCTTCAATTTGAAAAGCAGAAAAGTGTCTGATAACTTTCAAGGTAGTAGTTGAGGCCAGAAACCAGACTAGAATAGGAATAATACGTGAGAGTAAATGTAGACTTTTCACGTTAGAAAATTGGTAACATACTGGGGAGAAGCGGAGAGTTAATTCCAGCTCTCCCAATCTTTTCATTCTGTCTACCTGGAACATTTAGAAAAAAAAAAACAAAAACAAAACCAGAAACAACCAAACCTAAGATACTCCTAGCCTTTCATCAGTTGATTGCCATGCTGCTCAGGGTCATCACAATTTAAAAATCAGGACTTAGCCCCATGCGGGAGCAAAGGTTTCTTTGTGTGGCAGAAATTCATCAGTCTTGCTCTGGGTCTGCCCCTGACAGAAGGGGCACTAAGACTTTCTTCTTGGCAGCTGGGAGTGTTGCTTCAGCATCACCGAGCTCATTATTCTTTCACTTTCAGAGCAAGATGAAATTAAGAGGCCGGCTCGTCAGGAAGGCAGTTCAGCATGTCGTGCAGATCCAAGAGAAATGCTGGGACAAGTGCTCCTCCTAAAAACGTATGTGGTCTTTGGAATAACAAGCAGAATTTTGTTGATTTTTACTTTCCTGAGAAAGTTAGAAGAAATGGATCGATTATAGGAGGGCTCAAAACTCACTATACCTGGAAAGAAATATCTCCAAAGGCCAGAAAAAGAAAAAGACGGTTCATGTAAATCCGTAACTTAGAAAGTGTCAGTGGCCAATGTTCCAAGTTACCTATTTCTACCACAGCCTTCTCGGTGGGAGGGGGGGAACCTTGTGCTTACATTGAGGAGAATTGGCCTGATTGCCTGGCTTTTGCAAAACCTTTAAATTTAACAGTCGTTTTCCAAACACATTATCTGTAATGATTCATTCTGCAGAATTAAAAAAAATTCAATATTTTAAAAGTGAAGCACTTTAAGATTAAATCCAGAAATATCTTGGATGAGGCAATGTGGAACCCCGAGTAGAGGTCAAAGAAGATCTATGACATTTATGCATTGGTAGATTTATAGATGTTTAAAAACAGTGCTTTAGAATAGAGGAAACTATGAATTAGTTTTCTTAGCTTTAGTGATATCATGAAAAATGGCATTCACTACTGAATTCCGAACCTCAAACTAGCTGTGATACAAGATTCAGTCTCCACTAAGAACCAACATTTTACCAGAGTGGCTGATAAAAAACAAACTGACATGATTCCACATATTAAAAGTTTCATTTTGATAAGGGTGATTCATGATCTGCTCAAAGAACTATTCTTAGAAGGTAAGAGGTGGGACAAAAGATCTAAAGAATTTGTTCGTTAAGTTGTATAAGTGAGGCATGGCTAAAAATAGCATGTCATGTCATTCAGTTATTTAGAGACAAATCTGTGGTGGTATATAGCTTTTAGTTTTTTAAGTAATATCCTTTTCACTTGTCCTCAGTTATAATTTTTCCGGTTCTTAAATATTTCTATTGCTCATTAATGAGAAATTAAAAAAAATCTTTTTATACTATTTTAGTAAGTCATAATTAATTATGGAAGAATAAAAGTATAATTAATGATTCATCCTTTTATTTGTCTTTACAATATTTACTTAGCTGTGAATTCACAAGTCCTTTAGCTAGTGCTATTGTTAACCCTAAAGGCCAAATTTACCTTCTCTGAGAGATGCAGGCCAACTTATTCGTTCAGTTGCTTTAAATTTTGCCCAATTATATTCTCTTGATTTTCTAGGAAGTGATTTTGAGTTGATAGTCTTTTGAATAGACTTTTCCTTTTTTGGCCACATTCAATTTTTTTTCAAGTTGAATCTGATTTGACGTAATTTTAAGGACAATTTTATAAGCCTTTCTATTTCCAAAGATTTCTATGCTACTTATTAGTTGTGCATAAATATTAACATCCTCTGGTGATGTTGGAATTGCCTCTATTGAGCAAATTACCCCAGAGTTTACTCAGGTGGTATTATCTTAGGATGCCACAGAAAGAAATAAAAACAAGCTGTAAAATGCAAAGCTACGGCTGTATCTAGCTCTAGGATGAGAAAGTATTTCTGTTACCTCATTTCAATTCTTAGGGGTAAATTTACTTGCGGAGTATTATTGTGTGTATTATTCTTTTCTATTTTTTTATTTTCTGAAAATATTTTTATGATAGCCATCCTAGTGGGTGTGGTGCTATCTCACTGTGGTTTTGATTTGGATTTCCTTAGGGACTAATACTACTGAGCATGTTTTCATGTGTTTATCAGCCATTTGTATCTCTTCCTTGGAGAAATGTCTATTCAAATGTCCACTTTTCAAATTCAGGTTTTTGCTTTTTTGTTGTTGAGTTGTAAGAATTCTTCATATATTCTGAATATGAAATTTTCCCTTGGTAATTTGCAAATATTTTCTCCTGTTTTATAGTTTGTCTTTGCACTTTCTGTATAATGTCTTTTGATCCCCCAAGTGTTTAATTTTTAGGAAGTCCAGTGTGTCTTTTTATTTTGTTATTTCTGCTCAAAACTTTGGCATCAAAATTAAGAATCCATTGCCAAATTTAAGGTCATAAATATATACCCTGATGTTTTCTTCTTATATGTCATAATTTTACCTGTTGATGCATTTTTGAGTTAAGTTTGTATATGGAGTGAGGTAGGGCTCCTAATTCATTATTTTGTATGTGGTTATCCACTTGTACCAACATCATTTGTCAAAGAGTCTATTCTTTCATCTTCGAAATGGTATTGACACTCTTTTCAACAATCAACTGGCGATAGATAATCTGAGTTTATTTCTGGAATCTCAATTCTATTCCTCTGATATATATATATAAAATCATTCTGATTACTCTACTTTTGCAGCAACTTTTGAAATTGGGGGTTCCCCAGTATAGTTTTTCTCTTCAATATTGCTTTGGCTTCAGGACCCTTTGAAATTTCATACGAATTTTAGGATAAGCTTTTCTATTTCCAAAAAATGAAAGAAAGAAAAGATAGAAAAGATTATTAGAGGGTGGCGCCTGTGGCTCAAAGGAGTAGGGCGCTTTCAAACCCAGCCCCGGACAAAAACTGAAAAAAAAAAAAAAAAAAAAAAAAAAAAAAAAAAAAGAGAGAGAAAAAAGAAAAAAAAAGAAAAAAAAGAAAAGACTATTAGGAATTTAATAAGGATTGGATTGACTTTGTAGAACACAGATTTTGTAGATCAGTACTTTGGGGGTAGTATTGCCATCTTAACTATATTGTCTTCCAATCTATGAATTCTGTGAATCATAGAATCTCTTTCCATTTATTTAGATCTCCTTTAATTTCTTTCAGCAATTTTTTGTAGTTTTTGGTGTCCAAGTCTTTAGCTCCTAGGTTAAATTTACTCCCAAATATCTTTTGGATGCTATTATAAATGAAATCATTTTCCAAAAAAAAAAAAAAAAGCTCAACATCACTGATCATCAGGGAAATGTAAATTAGAACTGCAGTGAGGGACCATCTTATCCCTTTGGAATGGCCATTATCAAAAAGGCAAATAATAATAATAGATGCTAGTGTGGATGCAGAGATAAAGGAATGCTTATCCACAGTTGGTGGGATTGCAAATTAGTAGAGTGTCTATGGGAAATAGTATAGCGATTTCTCAAAGGAATAAAAGTGACCTACCATTCAATTCAGCAATCCCACTGCTGGGTATCTTTTATCAAAGAGACATCTTCATTCAAGTGTTTGTTACAGCCCAATTCATAATTACAGATATGTGAAATCAGTCTAAGTGCCCTTCAAATCATCAGTGGATAAAGAAAAGCTGCTATATATTAATCTGTATCCTGGAGTACTACTCAACTATAAAAAGGAATGATGGAATGGCATTTGCAGTAACATGGAGGGAACTAGAGACCATTATCCTAAGTGAATTATCTCAGGAATGGAAAACCAAGCACCTTATGTTCTCATTAATAAGTTGGAACTAATACAGGGGCACACATGGGCACAAAGTGATATAAAGGAGAACGCAGGGTGGAGGGTAAGTATGGGATAAAAACTTACCTACTGTGTCCAATTAACACTATTCTGGTGATGGGCACATCAAACGCCCTGATTTAAGCATTATGCAATATATCCATAGAGTAAAAACACTGTACCCCCTACTTAATATTTTGAAGTCAATAAAAGAAAAACCAGAAAAAGTTATAGAAGACATCGAAATTGGAAAGGAAGGAGAAAACTATCTCTATTTGCAGATGACATGATTTCATGTACAGAAAAAAATGCTAAAGAATCTATAAAAAAATTACTAATAAAAAAATTCAGCAAGATATAGGGATCAACCCACATAAATTGCATTTCCATACACCAGCAATGAACAATCTGTTATTGTTCTGAGTATGTGGGTCATCACAAAAGTTTTGAGATACCCCCAAATCAAGAAATGTAAAATCTTCGTGATGAAAATAAATGAAGCCCTCCTACCAATACTGATAAACTGATTGCACAGGTGAATCAGAAAGAACACTGTCGACTGAGTTTCTTGGAAGTGAAATAAGGGATCATAACACATTCTGTCTCAAAACTATCTTAAGGACCCACATATTAGTCACGAAAATTTTAAGTGTAAGGATACCAGACATAATTACTACCTACTAGCAATTTCTCTCATATTGAGATAGTTTTATATGTACTAAATGTACATAATTGATAAATATATGGATAGATATTTAATTAAAAATTGATTACCTAATGATTTTTATTTATTTTGACAAACAGGAATTTTTTTTATTGTTTCAGGTTAACTGAGGGTACCAAGAATTAGGTTACAATGGTTGCATTGGTTAGGTAATATCCATCTTATAATTGTGTCCCACCCCCCAGTGGGGTGCCATATACCCTAACATTGTTCCCATTAAGTGGGGACAAACAGAAATTTATTCCAAGTGTTTGAATATGTGGAAACATGGATCTTCTCAAGATGTTGCTTGTATATTCTAGACATAATAATGTTACTTGTTTGAGAAATCTTATTCTTGACTTTGAGCAATCAAATTCATGCTTACCCAAAGAAATAAAGTATTTAAAATCAATTTGTATTGAAACAAATTTTCGATAGTCCCAACTAACAGATATATTAAAATTGTAAGTCACAAGGTCTAAGTATATTTTTTTGTCAGAAAGTTTAAGCCTCAGACTTTAAAGTGAGATGATAATTTTCATAGGAGGAAGGAGAACTTGATTCTGGAAATATTAGATATTATTAGTTTTTTTTCTTTCCTGTGAGGCAGCTGAGTAAAAGGAAGTCATTTCTCAAAATTAATATTTAAGAACTTTGAATGTTATTTTGTCTTTTTTATTGAAGGTATTTATATCTCAGTTTGTAATGGAGATAAAAAAATAAAAAGGGTAGTTTCGAACATTATTGATAGCAACATCAACTTGACCTAGACATTATACTTTGACATCACTGAGAATTAAGCATCCTCTCAGTATGATTTCCGAACTGATAGAATGTTGTTCTTTATTAGTATTTGTTATAGGTTGAGTTGTACATTCCTAAGTGTACATGCTGATTCCTTAACTCCTAGTACTTCAGAATGCGACTCTATTTGGAGATAGGATTTTTAAGGAGATAATTAAGTTACAATGAGGTCACCAGGGTGGGTCCTAAAACAATATGACTCTTGTCGTTATAAAGAGATTAGGATACAGACATGTGCAGAGGAAAGACATGTGATAGCAGAGGGAAGAGATGGCCATCTCCAAGGCAAAGAAACCAACCTTCATGGCGGGTGCCCTGACCTGAGACTTCTATCCTCCAGGATTGTGAGAAAATAATTACTGTATTTAAGCCACCCAATCTATACAGGGACACCTTTAGCCACTGAAATTCCAAGATCCATCTTCTGTCTTCTGAGAGGTTTCATGAATTCCAGGCCCTGGTGGTTGTAGACTTTACTATAGTCAGCTTTTCTGTCACCTGCTCAGAGAGACGGGAGTGTTGCAACAGCTGCTGAGAGTTTGATGTGTCTCAGATCCTCTGAGGTCTGAGTCTATACCTCCTGCAGCCCCATGTGCTGGTGTAAGAAGTGTCCTACTGTGCGCGCACACCCTTATTCATGAAGGGATTGTGTATGTGTGTATTGAAGATGTGTGTTGGCCAACAGAATAGATTCTGAAACCAGAGGGACTCTACAACTCCATGTTTACCATGTGATCCTGGGCAAGTTATTTAACCTCTCAAGGCTTCAGATCCCTCATCTGTGAAATGCTGTCAGGGATAATTCCTTGTGATTACAATATTTAGAATGGTGTCTGACACATAGGGAGTGCTAGGTCAGGGATAATGATCTCTATTTCATAAGGTTACCGTGGCAATGAACCAAAACAGTGGGTTTGAAGGACATTATGTGGCACCTGGAGAGTAGGTGGCACTACATACCTTTTGTTTTCCTTTCCATCCTCGATGTTCTGATAACTTCACTATGATATTAAGGTTATACTCTCAAGAAGGGACTGCAGGTGTGATGAACTGCAGAGGCACTTTGAGATCGGCTGATTTAACCACTCACGAACAGACGGAGAGCAGCGAGCAGATCAGAGCACAGAACTACACGCTCCCCATCTCTGGGTCATTCCTCACCAAAATCTTTTCCTCTTTTGTTTCTCTCCCCTGCTTCCCATGAGGGAGAATCACATTTAATACAGTCTGTGGTTTGTGGTCGGTGGAGATTGGCAGAGGAAACCAGATGATGGTAAAGACTTGGCAAAGATTCTCGTTCTTATAAATGTGAGCACATTTTGTTTTTCCCAGGATGATGACCATCAGTCATATAGAAGTCAATGGCTCAAGCGCCAACTTTCTCCTGGCTAAGATCTTCCCTGCTCTTGGAGTCTCTTTTTTATAGCTTTATTGATTTGCTCCTGTTGGCCTACTTTCCCTTACTTATTAATTCAAGGTTCCCAGAGTTGACCAAGGAAAAAATGCGTCAAACTCACTTTGCACTCTGAGTCCAGAGTCGACACATCCCTTCAGCAGCCCTTTTGCACAGTGGCTGACTTGCTATGAATTTCTCTTTTGCCAACAAAATTTCATTAGTCAATTAATTTCCATTTTAATCTCTTTATGACCCTGACACATTGCAGATGAGAAAGGGGGAGTATATTGATAAGATTAGAAATTTTTAAGTAATGTCAATCCAGCCCGCACCAATTTCAGCCCTCTGTCAAGGGAATGCAAAAACTCTGATAAGGCTGAGAATGACTCCAGGAGAAAAGCTTGAAAGTTTTACAAGAGACCAGATGGTGGCAGCATAGAATGTGTGAGAAAAACTCTTTGAGCTGCTAGCAATAGTTTAAAAAC
Source organism: Otolemur garnettii (assembly GCF_000181295.1). Taxonomy (NCBI): domain Eukaryota; kingdom Metazoa; phylum Chordata; class Mammalia; order Primates; family Galagidae; genus Otolemur; species Otolemur garnettii. The sequence continues at coordinate 10,188,332 of NW_003852405.1, forward strand.
ATGATACAAATATCTTTCAAATAGTAACAGAACTACTGATTATTGATGACCATTAAAATAGGGAAATTTGTTAAAGACATGCAATTTAGTATCAGAAGGACCTGAGGTTGACTTCAAGCCAATTAAGTTCTCTAAACCTCATTTCCTCGTTTATAAAGTGGGGACAAGAATAGTTACAGGATTGTTTGGGGATTAAGGAAGACAATGTATGTAAAAGACTTGGCTCATGTCTAGCAAGAAAATCATAAGCGTTGAGACAAAGACACACACATGCGCACACACACACATATTGATTCATGTCAAATATGAGCATCATATTGCTCAAGAAATTTCCTATAAGTTTTTCTAAACCAGTAGGGCACCAAGGGGAAAATGGAACCAGTCAGCCTCTGCCTTCAGGCACAAAGGAGAGGCATTCTCTGGAGACAGCTTAAAAACATTAACAGTGCAAATTGGAATCTAAAATTTTAGAATCACCATCCACCAGCAACCCTGAACACTGTTAGTGACAAGATAGTCTTCTTGGTGGGAACAACTCTGTCCCTGACAAATGGAATTGGTCCCCTCCCTGCTTGGGACCATACCATTTCTACCACCTGAAATGCCATGTACTCCATCTCCTTATCATTTGCTTAGATCGTATTTTTTTCCTATGGTTGTAGAATAAGGGCTACATTTTCTGGGGGCCCCAGGGCTAACTCCCTCCTTGTGTATACAGCTATTTTGACCTATTTGAACCAGCTGTTTGCTATTGAAACATATTGCTGCATCCTCCCAAGGTAAAGAGAATTTATTCACAGAGTTGGTACTCTTTTCCATAATCTAGACTGGCTTTAGGTTTTGATATCATCTGTGCACAGAGTTCAAGATATTCTATTTTGTAGAATAAACATAGTGAGTATCTTATATTTTGAATTCCCTCGGAGACAAGTGTATGTTATCTTGAAGGCTGTATACAATATAATATTAATTAACATAAGACATTTTAAAAGCTATGATTGCCTTGTGGGTTTGGGGGCAAGTGATAAAAACCTATCTCTCTTAGAACAGGGATTAGTAGGCCAAGTCCCATGTGTGAGCTCTGAATTCCAGATTCTACTGAAATGATTTTTTTTGTCATTTTCTGTGGGACCTGGAATCATTTTATCTCTTCTTTGCTGGCACAAAAATTAATGCATATTTTAGCATGCGATGGTCACTTTCTTGGTGGAAAAATACTAGCTACATGAGATATACTGGGTCTTTGAACTTGAGCCTGACGATACATTTACATCCTAACCAGTTACTGTAAACAGTCAACATTGACCTGTTGTTAGAGATGGTCAGTATAAAATCTCTCTCTTCACATCCTCATATTACGTTTTCCATCTACTGTTAAGTCTTTTGTGAAAAACTTGGCCCGATCTGGGATCAGAAGCTCAGTCTTCAGAAGCAGTCAAAGGTTCTGGTACCAGAAGCGAGTGCTTTGGGATGAAGGAACCCATTATGGAAACCATTATGTGGTTTCTGAGCCCAGGTGGCTCCTACTCGCAAGGAATTCTGGACAGGTGGTTTGGTTTTACTTCTCTCAGATTCTTGTGGAAATTGGAGCTGGGTGTTTAGTCTTTAATAATATTTTTTAATTATGTGGAGGTTGGTGAGGAGAACTTTGTCTCATCTGAGCATTGATTAGAATTACTCTCTTACATGTTTTAGGAACCTTATTTGGGAGAAGACCAAAGTTCTTCATTACCCAAGTGCAAAGAGTGTGGCAAGGGAGAGCATGCCAGAAGTTCTTAACTATTTGCGACAATTGCTGAGCTGTGCTGTCTATGATCCCAAGGAATACATCTAGGAACAATGGTAATAGATTTAAGTTCAACACGAATGCAGGCTCCGCAGTGAGGGTGTTCGAAGATCCTTAGAGGGAAAACAGTATTGATACAAAGCCTTCCGCATAATACTCAAATCATTGAATCTGAAGAACAGTCATGGGTAATTCTATCAATCTGTATCAAGTTAGGAAACAGAAACCACATAATGATAAGTAATTTGAATAGAGAAATTTAAGTATAAAGAATTGTTAACGCTAACAAAGTTTGCTATAATGAGGGATTAATTAACACAAAGTAAAGAGAACTCTAAGGAATATAGAAATAGCAGATATAGGGAACAGTTACTACCTGCAGGGCTGAGATAGCACACCCAAAGAAGAGGCTGACCCTGTTGGAGAAGACAAGTTATGGGTAACTAGAAGACAAAGAACTCACTGGAGTGCTGCACAGGGGAACTTGCTGGCAATCTGAATCTAGAGTTCCAAAGAAAGTTGTTTCATGAGGAGATACTTACAAAATCACTGAAGGGAGGTGGCTGTTGAGTCCTCTAAGATGGCTTTTGGTTTTCTCTATTATGTCTTTTTATTACTATTGTTATTAATGCATTTAACTTGTGATCTTTTCCTTATTATTTCCTTCCTCATGTTTGGTTTGAGAAACTTATTCCACTTTCTTAAATTGAAAGCTTGAATCATTAATGTGAGGTTTTCCTTCTTTTCTGCCATAAGTCTTTAGTGCTATGAATTTCTCTTAAGCACTGCTTTGGATTCATTCCACAAATTTTGATAAGCAATGGTTTCATTTTTACTCTATTTAATTTTTTTTTCTTTCACCAATGAATTTAGAGGGTTTTTGTTGTTGTTGTCATCAGTGTTGTAATTACAATAGAACCTATATCATTGACCCCCTCACTACATTGACCACTGCCTTAAGTTGACCTAATTTTCATAGGTCAACATCCGTCTCATGTACATATCAGTATAGTCAGCCTAGATTCTTATGTTGACCACCTGCATATGTTGACCAGCTTGGTATAGTTCCTTGGGTGGTCAACTTTCAGAAGTTCTACTGTATTTTGGTATTTTCCAGAAATCTTTCTGTTATTGATTACTTAATCATGGTCAGAGAATATATTTCACAAGACTTCAATTCTTTTAAGATGGTTAAGGTTTGTTTTATGGTCTGTCTTGGTGAATATGCTTTTGTAATTGAAAAGTGTATGCATTCTGCATTTGTTGGGTTAAATATTTCATGTTGTCAATTACATCAAGTTGGTTGATAGTGTTGTTCAGTCTTTCTATATTCTTACTGACTTTCTTTATTTGTTTATTTGTTCTGTATTTGTTGTTGAGAAAGGAATGTTGAATTCTCTATCTATTGTGAATTTGTCTGTTTTCATCAGTTTTGTTTAATCTATTTTAAAGCTCTGCTGCATACAAATTTAGTATTTTTACATTGTTTTGGTGAATTGAGTATTTCTTGAATTTATTTTTTTAATTGTGAAATATCTTTATTGCTAATAAAATATCTCCTTCTGAAGTCTATGTAATATTATTATAGCTGCTCCGACTTTCCTTTGATTCATGTTTTTGGGGTATATTTTTCTATCTTTTAACTTTTAACCTACCTATATATATATATTTTTTTTTTCCGTAGGAAAAACTTTAATGAAGTTTCCAAATGTACTTTCACATTAAGGAATGTTGACTTCTCTCTTCCATCTCACAGGAACAAATCCTGAAAATACTCATCAAATTCTTCTTCCTGTGATTTTTCATCTGTCTCTGGCAGTGGACCCTTCCAAAGTTCAGATTCTGAAGCACTTTCTTCCTCATCAGAATTTCTATTTACATAATCTTCTGATTTCTTTGAGGATGAATGTCCTTTATCCTTTTTCTTGGTGGCCTCTTCTGCTGAAGATAATCTGGCTTTTTTATGTGATGACTCTTCACAATCTCTTTTGCTTTTGTCCTTTCTTTTTTTTGACTTGATTTCTTTTCTCCTGTGATGAAAATTCAATTTAAAGGAACATTCCTGGCATAATCTTAATTTAACAAGTGCATTTCTCTTTTCACCACGCTCAATATAACCAAAATTAACTTCCCAACTCTTTAAGCCCTCTTTTTCATCACAACATTTATTTCCACAGAAAAACTGACCTTTTCCTGAAATTACTTCTTTTTCTATTCACCACCTAAATCCAAACTTATTTTCTTTGTATCTACTGAGATCTGCTATGCAGTATTCCTTGAATAACTTGTCGTAGTATTTCTTAGCAAGTCTCTTTTCCCAAGTCATGTCCATTTCGTCCTCCTCATTCCATAGGAATCTATGATTTTCTCGTATAACATCCAAATCTGTTTTGTCATTTTCCCCCAAACGCCTGAAGTCTTCTTTTTTTGCCACCATAGTACAAAATGTAGTCATTTATAAACTTTGTATGTCTTTGATAAGCATCCATAGCTATGAGATGAAACCTTGTATTTCTTGCTTCTTCCCTGTCCAGCAATTCTGCTGCAACTTGTTTATGGGCCACCTTTCCATGTTTTTCTTTCTGGAATGGTTTTTTGAGCAATAAATCGTCTTCCCTTGTTCTTTTTTTCTTTTTGCTAGATTCCCGATAGTGTTCATCATCACTAAAATCAGAGTCATAGCCTCCATGACCATGCATTTCAGGCTACGAATCAACTGACAAGAGACGACAGAAACTCGAGAACGGACACGCTGGGTGTCTCCAGAATCCTGCTCTGCCAAGTTCGTCCTCGAGTCGTCGCTTCCTCCTTTCACGTAGCTGCAACGACAACCGACGGCCTGAGCGAGCCGCTGCAGGGCCAGCCCGGTTCGCCCCGGCCGCGCAGCCTCTGCACCGCCGCCACCCCCGCCCCCAAGCCTCGCCCTCATATTTTCTATGTAAAATAAGTTTTCCTTCTTTTATCCAATGTGACACTTTATGTGAATTGGTTCATGTAGATTGTTTGTAGCTAATGTAATTGTTGATATGCTAATACTAAAGATTTGTCAACTTGCTAGTTTTTTTCTATTTCTTTGTCTGCTATTTGTCTTTTACTCTCCCAGCCTTTTAATTTTCTTTAAATTGTGAATTTCCTATGACATTGTAGTTTGTTCCTAAGCTTTTTATATTAACTTGTTATTTATATTATTTGCTGTGGTTTAAATGTATTTCCCCAAAGTTACTGTCTTGAAAATTTAATCCCCAATGCAACAGTGTTGAGAAGTAGGGCCTAATAAGAGGTAATGGGGTCATGGGGGAAGAATTAATATTATTAGTACAGAACTGAGTTAGTGTGAAATGATGAACACATGAAATGATGCAGCAAGAAGGCCCTCACAAGATGCTGGAAACTTGATATTCTCCCAGTCTCCATAACTGTGAGATATAAATTTATTTTCTTTGTAAATCACCAAGTCTCTGGTATTCTGTTATAGCAACACAAAATGGACTAAGGCACTCTAGTGTTTGCTATATATTTAACTAATTACACTCTACCTTCAAATTATACAGCTTAACATAGTTTAAGGATCTAACAATGGTATATCCTTGAATTCTTTTTCTCATTTTTTTCCTCTTGTCAGCATACATTTTACTGTACATTATGTGTGCCTTATGTGATCAATGCACAATTCACTGCTGCCTATTTCTTCCTTTAGCCAGCTGTTTTTCTTTAAGAGCTTTTAAAAGTAAGAAAAAATGAATTATATATTCATCTTCATTTATCCTATTTCCAGTATTCTTTATTTCTTGAAGTAAATACTGCCTTTTGTCTAGCATTGTATTCATTTTTCCTGAGGACTTTCTTCAACAGTTCAATGTAGTAAAGTCTACTTATCTATTAGTAATAATTTATCTCTTTTTACTTTTCTGAGAAAGTATTTTTGTTTTAGTTTTGAAAGATATTTTAATTGGTGCTAGAATTCCTGGTTAACAGTTTTGTTATTCTTTCAATACTTCAAAGGTGTCACTCCACTGCCTTCAGTCTTGCATAGCTTCTGATAGAAAGTCTGCTGTTATTTTTATTCTTCTGCATGTAATATATTTGTTTTTCCCTCTGCATTCCTTTAAAATTTTCTCTTTATCTTTGGTTTTTAGCAGTTTTAATATGATATTTTCATGAATCTATATATGTATGTCTGTGGTTTTGTGTATTTCATTACTTTTTGAAAATTGATAGCCGTTTTCTTTTTAAATACCCTGTTTTCTCTCTCTTTTCTTCTTAAGATTTCAATTACATATATATTAGACTGATTTTGTCTTACTAGTCTTGGATATTCTCTAACTTTTTTTTTAGCTTGCCTTTCTCTTTGTTTCAATTTGGGTGATTTCTATTGACCTCTTTTAAGGTTAGCTGATTTTTCCCCCCTCATCTGTGTTGAATCTATCAATGAATTTGCCAAAAGCATTCTCCATCTCTTACTGTACTTTTTCATTTCTACCATTTCCTTTTGATTTTTTCTTATAGTTTCCTTCTCTTTGCTGAAATTCCCATATGTTCATGTGTGTTTCCACCTTTTCCATTAGAGTCTTTGGCAGTTTAAGCATAGTTATTTTAAATTCCCCATCTAAAACCTAGACATCTGGGTATGCCTGAACTTGTTTTTGCAGATGGCTTCTTGACTGTTTTTGAAAGAATTTTCTTCTTTGTGTATCACGTAGGTTTTGCATGCATATCATTAATCTTGTGTAGGGATGTATAGACTGAAGTAAATGGAATTTGGGAATAGGAGCTTGGAAATTCTAACATATCTTATCCTGCTAAATCTTTTGCACAGGGCAAGATCATCCCTTCCAACTTGAGTTATAAATAAATAAAATACTCTCTAGAAATTATTGGTAAGAAACTTGTTCTTTGAAATGTCTTTTTTAATGTCTTAGAGGCAAATAAAAGCAATGGAATAAATTAAAAAGCTGTGGTATATATACCATGGAATAGTATTTAGTCATAAAAAGATGGTAATTTTACATCTTTTGTATTAACCTGGATGAAGTTGAAACACATTCTTCATAGTAAAGTATCACAATAATAGAAATGCAAGTATCCAATGCACTCAATACTAATATAAAACCAGTAAAAAAAATGTTATATGCCCATATGAGAGAAAAACACAAGTTCATTCAAGGTGGGGAGGAGGTAAGAAAGGGAAAGGGGAAGAGAGGGAGGATTGATAAGCTCACACCTTATGGGCACATTGTGAGGTCTACAGCACAGCCCTTGGATGAAGGGCTGAATTACAACTTGAACTTTACCTTAGAAACACAAACAATGTAATCTAATCATTTGTACCCTCATATTAATCTGAAGTAGAAAAGCAACTGAATGAACTATTACAAAGAAATTGTTCTACTTAATCCAGTTTAGAGTGAATGACCCTAATTACTTCTTCAAATGTGGGAAGACAGTGGCTTCCAATTGGAAGTGGGCACATTTCCAGTGAAGGAATTCTCTCCATGGTGAGAAACTTTGAGCTGTTCTCTAAAGAGGGCACGTTCCAACAAAGATGTGTGAAAGCATTCTGGGGAGAAGCAGATGGCACGTGTGAAAGTTGAAGGAGAGACCACAGAGGGCCTGATAGGAAGGAGGAATTCCTTTTATATGATTGCAACTCAGCACGGAAAATCTGTAACTCAATTGTTTAAAATTTTGTGGACGTTAATTAACCATTGAATTCTGAGCAGAGAATTTCTGAGAAGAGTATGTAGTGATACTGCCAGAAAGAGGAAGTATTATCTAGGTGGTCTCTGGTTCTCACTCTCTTACTGATTGTTTTGGTTATCCAGTTTTATCATTCACAAAATATTGTGGCAATATTTTAATTGTCCCTTTATTTAAATGTCCCTTTCAGTTAAAAAAAAAATCTGTAAATCACTGATGAATAAATAGTAAAAGTTGCTCCAAAATCTGAGATGTAAAAAATATCATGCATTTTCTTCTAGATGAAATTAAATCTGGTTAATTTATTTATCCCATAAATAGTTATTGATCTCTATATTTCATATGTGTTCAGTTCTGCATATATTCTTGGAAAAGAAGACAAAGAAAGTTCTTGCCCTCCTGAAACTTATTCTAACTCTCACTTCCCCAGGATGAAGTCCAGTATTACTCATTTTTCATAAGTCTTGCTCTATCTTTTGGATTATTTTGGAGCTTTGAGATTTATACAGTCTGGGAAAAATGAAAACAATCTTTGCCTATATCTATGGCCATCATCATGATGGCTATTGTTTTTTGTCTGATCCCAGCAGATGGTTTTCGCATCTGACTTTGCAGGCAGCACTTCTCTGTGAGCTTTACTCCAAGTTTTACTCTGGGAATTTTTGTTAGGTACTATTGGCCTCCATTTCCACACAATTTATGAAGTTGTCAATGCCTTAGGTCCTGTTCATTTTATCATGCTGTGAACAAGGAGGCTATCACCTGATACTCCACAGAAGTTTACATTTACCCATCTCCCCAGTCTCTGGGGATCAATCTACCACAAGACTTTGAATTAGTCCCTTACTCAATTCTCAAGGTCACACCGTCCATCATGTCCTGCTTTCATCAATGTGGTCACTATCTTCTTTAGGCCTAAGACTGCAAACCAGTAGTCCAAGGATTGAATTTCATTCTTAGATGGCTTTTTACTGCAATTTGCTGTAATCTCTATTACTCTTTTTTGATTCTCAAGGGGGAAGGAGGGTGATTGGAGGGATCACCTCTATGGTTTGTCTTACAAGGGTACAAGTGAATCTGTCTAAAAGTAGAGTATAAACATCTTAACACAATAACTAAGAAAATTGACATAAAGTCTATGTTAACGAGTTTGATGAAAATATTTCAAATTGTATATGAAAACACCACACTGTACCTCATGATTGCATTACTGTACACAGCTATCATTTAATAAAAAAAGGATGATCAGACTGAGCACACACATATGTGTCATCATTCTTTCCTGGTTACTTTTCTTACATTTGTGGTTAATAGCACATCCCCTATGGCCGAACTATCCAAGTTTGTCTCTTTGCTTTACTGCTTAACTGCTTACTAGCTGTGCAGTTTGCTCAAGTTATGAAACTTTTTTATATTTCAGTTTTCCCAGGTATGAATTGCAAACAACATAAGACATTTATCTTAATGAAGATGTTTTAAAGAGTAACTTGTGTTAGTATGTTTGTGGCACTTAAAGCTATACCTTGTATACAGTAATGCCTTGTAGGTATTAATAATTATATTATTATTGCAGGTATAATAAAATTATTGCATATCATTATAGTTTTATTATTGATGACTTGGCTCTCACAGAATTTTAATGAGATGAATGAACAGTATCTTTCAACATTAAGATATTAGTGGAAGTTTTCTTCAAAGCAGCTGTACCTCCAATCATACCCTAGCAACATTTCTGGCCCTCAACAATAAAAAAAAGTTTATCTCCTTAGCACTGAACAGAAACATCTAATTTTTTTCTTTGTGGATAGAATAGAAAATTATCCTGTCTTCCTTTGATAAGGGACTGGTAATTTTTTGTCATTCTATCATATTTTAACAGGTCAAAGAAATTTTCCCCAATTCTTGCTCTAAAGTCTGTACAGATTTCTGCACTCTGCTCCTTACTTAGGCATCACCAAGATGTCTCTACTACATCGAGAAACTGGCAATTTTTTTAACCCCATCTGCTTCCTAGAACTAAATTGTGACTTTTCATTTCATAGCACTAGTAAGGTAATTTGAGTTGCTTCTAAAAGTCTCAGGCTTCACCTGTTAGCTGGTTTATCAGTTTTCCACTTTCTGTGGAAAGTCAAAAATATTTTTCAATTGGTGAATAAAATATGGATTTTCCATTATATTGAGCCATTCCAAGTTTCTAACTTTTGAATTGTTGATGTCTTAAGATTCTCTGCATCTGCTTATTTTGGTAGGTGACATTTACATCAATTTAAAAGTCAAAACTCAAATGGAGAAGATTTTATTTTTTATGTCCACATTGGCACATGTCATAGGTTCTCCTTCCCTTATGTGTGGAGAATGAAAGTAAATGATCCTTTGACAGTGTGTCAGCTGGAGTTTTATTACCTATGTCTAGCCATGTCCCTTGGGTGGAAATAGCAGCCAGGAGAAGCTGGGTTTTTATTTATTGTTAAGGCATTTTGTACACATTTAGAAGGAACTGTGGTTGTGGGTCAAAAACTAGCGTTTACGTAGAGAGCTGGACACCTAACTTCAGAAGCTGCTTGAATCCTGTGATGAAGTGGGCTGATCCTGATCTCACTTCTTGTTGTGTTATCTCTGGGATAAATAAATCCCTGCCAGTATCTCCAAAACTATAGCTTTAGCGTTCCTACTCTTCCCTGAATGCTGGTCCTGCAGCTTGATTTAGAAATATGGGGGAAAAAAAGGAGGGAGAAAATCAAAGAGTTCAGGAAAAGAGGACCATTTTTCATATGTTTCAGAATGGTAACTTCAGTGAGATATTACCAAAGAACACATTTGTCTTGGTGGTGGTTGGACTTGTTAAATAGCCAGGCCCAGAGATTAAGAAGGCTAAAAGGAAAAATGAATTAACTTTGTTTTGAGAATTGGTTTTCAGTGCTTTACATGGTAGGTACTTGGATACCTCTTCAATATAGCTCAAATTTGTATCATTGTAGCGTCTGTAAAATACAGAAATGATGAATATAATTTTTCACTAGAATCCTTAAAGTTTAGATTGACAAGAAACGGTACAGTTTCCAATTCTAGTTGAAAACAGAGATTGAGGGTCTTCAAAGGCTTAGTGGTTCTTCCAGTTAGATTATTTTTAAGTGTACCCATTCCTTTATATGAATGAAGAAAACTTTAGTTCTGGGTTTAGCATCGAGTATTTCACGAAATCAGTAGATTTTGTCCTAGAATTAATTTTTCCTACACCATGGTGTATTTTTAGTAATATGGGTAGTGGGTTCAGAATCCTTTTGTATTACTAGCTATTGGATCCCATGTATGTTTATGTAAGTTTTCAGAACTCCAGATTTTCTATGGTATTCTAAACTTGCAAACTATTCTGTGTTTCATTCATTAAGCAGTGTCATGAACAGAGAAGAGGTTAATCAAATCAATGAGTTTAATTTAATTTACAGTGATTCGAGGATGATTTATTTTTCTTAAATCCTCAGCATCTGAGATTTTCAGCCACGAGTGATTCCTGAAAAATGCTATTTCAATTAGATTCAGTTAGATTTAAAGGAGAAGGGAGTTATCAAAAGTGATGTTAACAATCTGCCTTTTCTTGCTTGATCTATAAAGCTTGCCCTGAGATCGAAACTGCAGCCCTCAATAGATTCCTTGAGGTGTCCCGTGTAGACACTTGTGCACCAGGGGACCTGCCATCAGTGCCTGCGACGTTAGCATTTGTGGAGGCGAAGCAAGCCACTGGCATGTAGAGATACATGCCATCACTTCCTTATTAGCAGTTACCTCTTCTAATTGAGAAAAATATGCAATGTATATTGGTTTCTTTTAGAAAAAAATAATATTTTTAGAAGATCAAAGATTTTTCTACACACTAATACTCGAGGGGTGAGTGCAAAGTCTCCTCCGTGGTTATTACTTGGGCTGAAGTACATTAAGCAGAAAGGAAGTTCTTTACCTGGGGTGCGTGGGGGTGGAGGGCTGCAGTGTTCAAACCCATAAATCAACAACCTGCTGGTAATGTATAATCTGGAAAGAAATACTTCCCAATGCCACAGCTGAAAGATAAAACCCGACTTCATCATGAAGGCAGAGATCAGGCTTTTTTCATTCTCTTCATGATTTTCTTTGGAGAAGGATTATCTGTCCTTTGTTTCAAACGGTGGTGATGGTGCCTTAGACCGCTCGGCGGAGGAGGGCGCTGAGACTGTGTAGAGAGAGCTGGGGGTGGGGTGGGGGAGCGACGGGAGCTGGCGCGTGGTGCCACTGAACAGATTTAAAGGTATTTTAAACATAGGCCTTTAGTGCTATTTTAGAACACGTGTGTATCGCCTCCCTTCTGTTCCAGAGGCTGAGAATAAGCAATTTCTGTCAGAAAGACAAACACGGTGTATTTATGGTCCCTGCATTCTCCATCCCACGTGCTGTGAACAGGCAAATCCCCCAAAACACGTGCCAGGAAAAGTGCCCCTGTCACCGGAGAGCCCATCTCTGGGAAATGTCAGTGGTAGGGGAGGCCCCTCCTTCAGATGACTTCAAATAGCATCGCCAGTCCATGACAGGTAGCAACCTGTGGAGGTTCAGCTCCAGATCTGCAGCTTCCCTTATTTCCCTGAAGTATGAACTTTCATTCATGCCACCCTTACATCTATTCTACCCTGTAATTTGTGCAAAAGCGAAGTCTCAGACAAGCCTGCATAACGCCTCTATTGACATTTGGTAGAACAGAACAGATTGGACCGATTTTCTTTCTGCAATCAGTTTCAAGTGTTTGAACCTTCCTAGCAGCTGGGAGACAATATTTATTCTTAATCAGTGACTGATTTCATGAGTCTGATGCTGTGTAGTGCATGTGACTGTGTATTAAAACATGCAGAGCCGCCTGAGTGATGAGGCAGAATTTCAACAGGACATCAAGTGTGCTGTGAGGGGGATGCTTTGGGATTGGGAATGGGTGAGTTTGTATTCTAGAAATATAATGAAATGGTTATCAGGGGAGTTCAGGAGGGTGCAAGATTTCCATTTCCAGTAAGACCAGCCCAACTCACAGACAGGAGGAATATGAGCAGAGGTTTTATCTAATGGTGGTGGGGTGGAGTTAACACAGTAGAAGAATCCTGGGAAGGATGATTAGGGTGTGAAGATTTGTGGGAGAATTTCCCAGGATATCAAGTAAATTTCAATGACTTTTGCTTGTTTTTATGTTATTATTAAAGAGCCACCTAGAAAAGCTTGATTTATGAGCTTTTAGAGCATGTGCATAACAAGAATCTTCAGAGATTATTAAAAATGCAGATTCCTGTTTGCGCAGAATTTCTGATTCAGAAAGTCTCAATCACAGCTAAGGAACTGAGTTCAGAAAAGCCAGATTTTGAACATGTAATTATAAGGCACAGCTAAGGAACTTGGATTTTGAATAATCCCACAGGTAATTCTGATGTATGTAATTTAAGAAAATTTTTAATAATTCAAAAAGAGACTAAAGAATCAAGTATTTTTATTGTCCATGATTAAAAACCATATTAATTCACAAATATCAAAAATAGAAAAAAGGGGAGCAAAATGATTTTAAAATACTGTCTTTTACAAGTGAATCTAAGAGTAGAATGTGAATGTTTTAAAATAATAACTAAGAAAATGACATGAAGGCTATGTTAACCAGTTTGATGGAAGTGTTTCAGATTGTGTGTGATAACCTCACACTGTACCCCAGAAGTGCATTAATGTACATAGTTACCATTCAATAAAAAAAAATACTGTCTTTTGTGTAATTTGACTGTAAGTGATGGGGAAGTTAATTAGCATTATTGTTATCTAATATGAGGCCTGACAATTAAATTCACAAACTTGCCATCATGTGCTTACATTGGTAGCTCCAAACAACTCAGTGAGGTTTTGTAACATTGGTATATCAGTGTCTCACAGCTGAGTCATGCCGGCCTGTGGTGGTGTCTTGCTGAGTGGTGGTGTTCTTACATGTTTTTGTGTTCCATCATGAGAATAGCAGAGCTTGTAATAGAGCAATGAACAAACATAAATATTCTGGTAAACTTGTGAAGAAGGGAAGTGAAATCAGGGACATGTCAGTCCCAGTTTATGGGGATGAGGCCATGAAGAAAATGGCAGTGTACAAATGGATTAGACGTTTTTCTGAGGGGAGAGAAAGTGTCATTGATGAAGAGAGGTCAGGATAGCCAGTAACCAGCAGAACTGATGAAAACATTATAAAAAATTGTTGAATTGTGTGTCAAAATTGTCGGCAGACCAGGTAAACATCAATAGAGAAACAATTAGGAAAATCTTTATATCTTGTCATGAGAAAGGTATGTGCAAAAATGGTCCTGAAGGAGCTCACTGATGAAAAGCAAAGGAGAGTCAAAGTTCTCCAAGACCTTTTGGAGAGGAAAGTTGATGTTTGAGGCTGTGTTATCATTGGTGATGAAACATGGGTGCACCAACACAACCTTGAAACAAAGTGTCAAATTGTACAATGGAAGTCAGCCAATTCTCCACAACCAAAAAATGTTCTGACAGTCCAAATCAAGAGTCGGAATGATGTTAACTTTTTTTTGATATTAGAGGTATTGTTCACTATGAATTTGTATGAGTACCAACTGGACAAACAGTTAAGCAAGGTTATTATTTTGATATGCTGAAAGGGCTAGGTGAAAAAGTTAGATGAAAACAACCTAAACTTTTCACCAACTCATGGTTCTTGCATCACGACAATGCACCAGTTTACATGGCACAATCTGTGAGGGATTTTGTTAGCCAGTAAACAGATAATTGTATTTGAACATCCACTCCACTCACAAGATCTGGCCCCCAATGAATTTTTTCTTTACCCAAAGACAAAAGAAATATTGAAAGGAAGACATTTTGATGACATTCAGACATTAAGGGTAATATGATGATAGCTCTGATGGCCATTCCAGAAAAAGAGTGCCAAAAGTGCTTTTAAGGGTGAACTCAGTTCTAGTATTGGTGCATAGCTTCTCAAGGAGAGTACTTTGATGGTGGCTGCAGTGATATTTGACCATGAGGTATGTAGCACTTTTTCTAGGATAAGTCTGTAAACTTAATTGTGAGATCCTATATGTGTCAAATGATTAAAGTCAAATACATTTCATTTAATTTTTATTACAACTCATTAAGTCAGTGATTATTACACCATTTTAAAGGTGGTAAAACAGACTCAGAGATGTTAAGGAACTTGTCCAAAATCACATATGTAGAAATTCTCAGGAGACTTTGGGTTTTTCACTCTCCATATGTTGCTTAGGTTAAGTTTATCTACTATTTCTTTAATCACAGTGCCTACATCAACTCTTCTCAGGTTTGTGTCTGTGGTCAGAATCTTACTTCTGTGTTCTCTAGTCACTGATCTGATGATCTATCTGTTCAACATGTTTGCTTAGATGTTTCTCAACAACCTCAAGTTCTGCATATTCTCAGCTGTACTTTACATCTTCCTCATCATGTATTTTTCTCTTCTGCTATACCTGAGCTAAAAAAGTAGCCCTACAACCTGCCTATTAGTCCAAACCAAATCATGATTTTTTTTATTAAAACTTCTGATTCTATATCCTTCTGTCAGTCTTCACTGCTAACTCCCTGGTTCAGGCCAGCATCATTTATTACCAGACATATCAATTAGCATTTGTTGAATAATGCAAATATCCCCAAACCTAGAGGCTTAACACATTGTTGATCAGCAATTTTACACAGACGCTCACCCTTGTCACTGGTTATCATTTTATAATTGATTATAAAAATGAAACAATGTAAATAAATGTTAATATGCTTTATTTACACATAATGAATTGAAATGAAACTTTGTACATGTCTTCTTAATTTTATAATTTTATAAAGTCTGCCTTCACTAGATATAGCTTGTGAATTATCAGTAAGATGAAAAATATAAGGATTTGCTTGAACTTTATTCTGATCATAGTTTTAGGAAATACTGGTGTTTCAAGCAAAGGGTCTGTTGATCACAATCTACAATGTGATTTTTTGTTTGTCCCATCAATATCAACAAACTTTTTTATATCACTAGTGGTAACTTCCATCCATGGTAAAGTTTTAGCTGAATTTTTATAAAATTGTTTCATTTGGCAATGGTATAAATTGGTTTGAGAAGCAACTAAATAAAACAACAACAACAACAACGACAAAAAACATTACCAGAAAGTAAGTTTGTTACTTCACTGATACTCTGTGGATCACTAAGTTGAACAGTTATACCAGAAATATTTGTATAATCCTCCATGGTTGGTGTAGTAGCAATTTTTTTTTGCAGCTTTGGCTAGGGCTGGGCTTGAACCCGCCACCTCTGGCATATGGGGCCAGCGCCAACTCCTTCGAACCATAGGTGCTGCCCTTATCATTTTTAATCCACTCTTTTTCAAAATCACGTCTTCTTCAAAATCACTTTCACTAGCAGATTCTATTACATTTATTTCTTGCCATTTTGGTGGTCTAAATCAGATTCATAACTGTCTTCTGATGAAATATCACATTCCAGATCACTACAAAATATTTCTAAATCACTGGAGATCAAATAAAGCATCTGCATATAATTCATTAAAAAATTCTTCATTGCCACCAACTATCATGGTTGAAATTTTTGCAATAGTAGAATTGTGATAAGAACTTCAATATCTAGAAAAATAATTTTTGTATAAGAAAGTGCACACAACTAAGCATGATCAAGAAAGCTTTTACAATATCCTACTTTAATCTGTGTTTTAAAAATTGCTATAGCTAATGGAAATGCAAACATAAGGTAACTTGTGATCAGTCAACAAGTTTTCGGTATGAAAGCATAAGTTAACTCATGACTGCTCAAGATCGACAGTGTTAAAATAGAAATCATTTTACAGTAGAACCTCTGTAAGTTGATGATCCATGACATTGTACTACACTGGTCAACATAAAGAACTAGGCCTACTGTACAGATATGTACATGTGGTGCATGCCTGGTTTGCAAAAATTAGGTCAACTTATGGAAGTGGTTAGTGTAGGGAGTTGGTCAACTACGGAGATTCTACTGTACTTTACTGTAATTTTGTGGGTGAGCTGATCAGTTCTTTGGGTCTGAACCATCTTGGCTAATTTCCACTGGACTTTTTCTTGTGTCTTTGGTTTGCTTGTGAGTTGGGTAGTGGTCTAATGGTCTACCATGGCCTAACTCATATCTATCTAGGAGTGGGTAGGTTGTCAGCTGAGGGCTGGATGACTTTTGGCTCGGGTGCCTTAGCTCTTTTACACGTGGCCTCTCACCCTTCAGTAGGTTATCCTGAGCTCATCTACATGATGGTGTCAGGATTTTAAGTACAGTAAGAGAGGCCAGGTCTTAATGTACAACACTTTTCAAGCCTTTGTATCATGTTTATTAATGTTAGCCAGAGTCACAGATGGTGTGGGTTGAGGGAGAGGAATTTTTTTCTATTTTTTTGATTAATATGAAGGTACACATGATTAGGTTACATTGTTTGTTTTTGTAAGGTAAAGTCCAAGTTACAATTGAGTCCTTTACCCAGGAAGTGTGCTGCATAATCCTACATTGTACCCATTAGGTGGGGATTTACCAAACCTCCTCTTTTCTCCCTGCTTCTTGAATTTAATTGTGTTTTTCTCTCATGTAGTTGCTGAACTGCTAATTTCAACATGGTATTGAATATGTGGGATGCTTCCTTTTCCATTCTTGAAATAACTTTACTTAGGAGAATGTTCTCTAAATCTATGCAGGTAAATAGAAAAGATGCAAAGTCTCCATCTTTTTATGGGTGAATAGCATTCTATGGTATCTATACACCACAGTTTGTTAATCTTTTCATGAGTTGATAGGCACTTGAGTTGTTTCCAAATCTCTGTGATTGTGAATTGAGCTGCTATAAACATTCAAGTGCAAATGTCCTTCTGATAAAATTATTTTTTTTCTTTTGGGTAGATTCCTAAAGGGATTTTGGGATCAAATGGAAAGTCTACATACTTCTTTCCAAAAGGGCTGTATTAGTTTGCAATTTCATCAATAGTACATAAGTATTCCCCTCTCTCTGTACCCAGGCTAGCATCTTTGAGACCTTGTGATTTGTGTTTTTCTCACTAGGGTTAGATGATATCTCAAAGTGGTTTTGATTTGCATTTATCTGATAATTAGGGATGATGGACACTTTTTCATATGTCAGTTGGCCATTTGTCTGTCCTCTTGGGAAAAGATTTGGCTCATGTCTCTTGCCCAATGATTAATGGTATTGTTTGCTCTTTTCTTCTTGATTTGCTTGAATTCTTTGTAGATTCTGGTTATCAGCTCTTTGACAGATTAATAAGATGTGAATATCTTCTCTCATTCTGAAGGTTGTCTGTTTTGTTGACTGTCCTGAGTTGTGCAGAAACTTTTTAACTTGAGTCCCATTTGTTTATTTTTGTTGTTATACTGTCATTGGCAAGGGTGTCTTCTTCATAAATTCTTTCCAAGGTAGATATTGTAAAGAGTTTTTTCCACACTTTCTTCTAGAGTTTTTTACCATTTCCGTGTCTTAGATTTAAATCTTTTATCCAGTGTGAACTAATTTTTGTAAGTGGCAATATGTGAGGGTTTGATTTCAGTGTTTTACATGTGGCTAAGCAGTGGGAGAGGAATATTTTATGGTTGTTTTGTAGTCTATTCTTCTAGGATTTTCTAATAATTTTTTGTTGATTTCCTGATTACCATTTCTATTACCTCTAGTCTGTTTTTCACACAGCAGCCAATGAATGGCCTATCACATAGCCATGCTGATTTAAACTTCACTGGCATATCTTTTCCTGGGAATAAAGCCCTAACTCCTTAACATAATTAATAAGGTACTTGAGGATTTGTATTCTGTCTATCTTGTGGGGGTTTGACTCTTTCACAATAGTCAAGAAATATTAAGAAATATTCTTATTTTCTCTTGGTTACTCAAAGAGCCAGCTTTGTTCTCCTTCAGGTAGAGGGAGCACGTTGCAGTAAGTGCTCGTTGTTCTCCTTACCTCTTTCTAACTGCAAAACTCTTGCCCATTTTCCCAACTTCCTTTCTTTCTAACTCATTTGTGTCAGCTTAAATAGTCCTTCCTCAGACCTCCCTTGACTTGTGTGAACCTTAGACACTTGTACTTTATTGAATTAGATGTTTAAAATTTGGCTTTCCTGTGACTAAAAGCTTTGTGAAGTCAAAGACCTCATGTGTCTATTTCACCTAGTACTGAATCTCTGACATGTAATATGGTGCCCACTAGTACATAACAGGTGTTTAATAGATAGTGGTTAAAAGAACAAACACCATGGCTTGTCCGATTTTTGAATTCTTCTTACTATGGCACACTTACTTCAGTTTAGATTCAATTTCACATTGCTTCTTGTTCTAAGGTTAAGTATAAATGACAATTTATGTTAATTCATTTTTCTTACATCCCAACCTCCTTAGAAAAGAAAAATAAGCAGTTAATTTAGGGCGGCAGGTTTGAACCATGCCAAATGACCCTTAGGCAATTTTTCAGTGATCTGAGAGCAGTCCTACTCACTTTGCTTTGGCTGTGGCCTGTTTTCACGTGAAAATTTCCTGCCTGATATCCATGAAAAAGACTGGCCAATGTCTACTCTGTGTAGGCAGGTCTGTTCTGGAGACCACTTAAAAGTAATGGAAAGCCCTCTTAGGAAATAGAGTGTAAGTTCGGTCCTTGTTGACTTGTGCAATCTCTGGAGCACAGGCTGTGTCCTGAACTTCTGAGTCACGTGAAGCTTTCGCAGCAAAGCTCATGTAACTCTGATGACTCAGATAACTCTGTTACTACAAGGAAAAACTGAAAAACAAATGAAGCTTTCTCTGGATGAGAGAAAAAGTTGTCAAATCATATTGCCCTTCTTAAATCGAAATTATCTTTATTTCCCTTGAAGACTACGTAACGTATAATTTTAGTAACTCTAATTAATTAGAAACCTATAGAATGGTTTACACCTCTCTTCTCATACCTTTATCTTGCAAAATTTCTCAGTTTTCCCATCTCCGAAATGCAGGTGTTGATAATATGTAGTATTTCATAGATAAAAACAGCATAATTTTATACTTCATAAAATTACTGTAAATCTAAATGAGCTAATACATCTGAAATAACTTTGCATATTAATACTACAAGGTACTTTTTATTCATCAAACGTTTGTTAAGTGGATATTTACCAGACCTATGCTGGGCCCAAGGGAGGGATTTAAAAATGCATCCTTGCTCTGTGATTGAGCTTACATCTGAGGGAGATGACAGATGAGGGGAAAGTCAGAATATAAGATAAACAAAACTGCAGTACCACAGATGGTGTAGCGATTAATTTTGTCTAGAGGATTCACAGAAGAGAAGATATTTAACATGGGCCTGGAATTAGGTAAGATTTCACCAGAGGGAGAAGGCACGAAGGGCATTCTGGTCAGATGTCTGCTTATAATCAGTACAGGAAAGTCATTTCTTTCTTAAAAACAATGATAAATGACAGGAAGGTACCTAGAGGCATATGAAGGAGATATAATTGTTTCTTTTATTTTATTTTGGTTTTTGGATTGAAAGAAGATAAGCCAAATTCATAAAACAACAAAGCATCAAAGACTACTGAACCAGGGCAATCAGTGGTGAGAGGTAGGCAGGGGAAATCACCTGTCACTTTATGCACACACTCACAAATGCACAACAGTTTGGAAACGTTATAAAAACCTCACAAATCAGAGCAGGATGCTCCTTTTTTTTTTTTAGAGACAAAGTCTTACCTTGTTGCCCTCGGTAGAGTGCTGTGGTGTCACAGCTCACAGCAACCTCCAGTTCTTGGGCTTACGCGATTCTCTTGCCTCAGCCTTCCAAGTAGCTGGGAGTACAGGGCGGGTGCTACAAAATCCAGCTATTTTTTGTTGCACTTTGGCTGGAGCCAGGTTTGAACCCACCACTCTTGGTATATGGGGCCAGTGCCCTACTCACTGAGCCATAGGCACCACCCAGGAGGCTCCTCTTTTGACAACTAGGCAAGTGAATATATTAAATTAGAAATTACAAAAGAAATGGAAAGTCACTAAGCGTGTTTATCAATGATACATTCAAAGGTGTTTTACAAAACAACTCCAACAATAGTTTATGTACTAAGAGTAAAAATGGGAGAATAAGCTGAGTTCTCATTAGAATTGTTATCAAGACTTTGTGTCATAGGTTTTGCCAGGGGACTACTGAGATGGATGGATATTCTGGTTTCATTTTAAAGATAGACATCTGCACAGGATAAAGTAAAGAAAAAACAGCAAAAGCATTTTAAAGGCAAAGAATTAAAAATTTCAGGGGGAATGTGCACATAGAGACTTATTTCCCATATTCAGAAATATTATATTAAAGATCAGACATATGTTAATAATTTAAGTTACCATGCAAAAGGGTACCCTTGAATGTGATAGGGGGCATTATTTGTAATTTTCACCAGGGTAACAGGGGCAGATCTGGACTGTCCCAGGTGAAATCAGATGTACGGTGACCCTCATCATAGGAACCACATGGTTAGGACAAAACAAATGCTTTTTGTTCCCCTCCCAAGGAGTTTCTGGTCTTGCAGTAACAGAACTACTGGCATAGGCAGAACTTATTTAAGTGTGGATGGGGTCAGGTAGGAGATACAGTGGTTTCTTTTGGGGGAGATTGAGCAATGACAAGCTAAATCCATAAAACAAAAAGCATCAAATATGTTGGGGTCTTACCCTGGGGGCAGGGTCCACTAAGACCTGTGGAACTAAAGAAATATAAAGAAATATAAAGTTAGGAATGATGATAAAGAAAGCGACATGAGACACAGAACAGAATTTTCAAAGGTGGGAGCTCAGGGGACCACCGCTTGTTTGTGGGCTCTGGGGAGTGGTCCTGAGTCTTTGTTCCACACAGCTTTTTTTTTTTTTTATTATTTTTTTATTTTTTATTAAATGATAACTATGTACATTAATGCAATTCAGGGGTACAGTGTGGTGTTTTCACATACAATTTGAAAGATTTTCATCAAACTGGTTAACATAGCCTTCATGTCATTTTCTTAGTTATTGTGTTAACACGTTCATATTCTACTCTTAGAAAGATTCACTTGTACCCTTGTAAGATAAACCA
>NW_003852405.1:10210280-10315252 GCF_000181295.1 Otolemur garnettii
CTTCTGGATATATACCTAATAAAGGAATTGCAGGGTCAAATGGCAGGTCTATTTTTAGTTCTCTAAGTGTTCTCCAGATGTCTTTCCAAAAGGAATGAATTAATTTGCATTACCACCAGCAGTGTAGAAGTGTTCACTTTTCTCCATATCCACGCCAACATCTCTGGTTTGGGGATTTTGTGATACGGGCTAATCTTACTGGAGTGAGGTGATATCTCAAAGTAGTTTTGATTTGCATTTCTCTGATGATTAAGGATGGTGAGCATTTTTTCATATATCTGTAGCCCATGCACACAGCTTTTATTGAAACCTCTTTGCCCAGGTGTAAGCTGAGGGAGGGAAAAAAGACATCAGTAGTTTCTCTGAGTGAGCTATCAGCTCCTATTGCTATTATTAACTTAAAGGATTTGAACAGTTTTGGAGCATCTGAAACTTGAGCCTTGTATGGGGGAAGCCTCCTGTCTGAAGTCACACACATAGATTCCTAGGGAGGTGTTAAGCTCTGCTAGTTCACTGTGGCATAAAACACCTCTGGTGTTAATCTCCTCTGAGGAATTGGTGGGAGAGAGGCATTTTCCTCTGATTACTACCACAGAGGATTTCCCTCTGCGATAAGGGATGCTAAGCTTTTCTGCCCATATCTCAGGGCTCCAGCGATTTCCTCAGTCTCTGTCCCAGCCAAATGCAAAGCTCCACAATGGGTATCTGCTTTGTCTGTTCAATGGGCAGGAAACTACCTACAAGGTGTATCTATTCTCAGTCTTGTCATAATCTCTTTTATGACCACTTACTTCCTCAGAGTGTTCACAGACTCAGTAGGGTATTGGTGTAAGTTGTATCCCCAATAGGCCAGGGTTTCAGGAAAGGCCAGAAACTTGTTCAGATAAGAAATTTAGCAATGGCTAGGTTAAAGGTAAACTAGCTGACTTTTCTTGGTTCTGACTCTTTCAGCTTACTTTTTAATTTTTCCTTTCTCTGGGGGTGCCCTCCCCTGCCAAGAATGGGGTCTTTAGCCCCCTTTTGACCTGAACAAAGATGACTGAATCAGGCAAGAAGTGACCTCAGGCAAGATACTTTATTCCTCATCTATAAAAATGGGATAATTGGTTGTTGTGAGAACCAAATGAGTTCCTATATGGAAACTGCTTGTAGCAGGGTCTGGCTCATGGAATTATATAAAGGTTTATATATTATTATAAATCACTCCCATTTTGTATATTAGAAAAAGTCCAACCAAAAATGCTCAAAAGAAACAATTAAATTATATTCCAGGGTTTACTTGACATTTAGGTTCACTTTAGAATACTCAAGAAGTGATCCAGGCTTTGGGTTGACCTGGAAACATGGGTGTCCTGGACAAAAAATTATCTTCCAGAGAAAATACTTCCAGGCAGTAGGTGAGTATTTATCATATCAAATTTATAGAGCTATTTAAATTTTCTGGCAGAACTTACTTATGTGGATGACTTTTTTTCAGTAAGAGGAATTTTTGAGAATCTGTTGAGAGGAAAAACATTTACAGCTGTCTTGTTACACTTGCCTGTATTTGTCCTTAGAATTTTGATTTCTGCAAGACCATGAGAGTTAGCAATTATGAACAACATTTCAAATAATCTCATAAGTGCCATATTAGGTAAGGATAGATACATTAACATGAGATTTAAAACATTTTTTTTGAGACAGAGTCTCATTTTGTCACCCTTGGTAGAGTGCCGTGTCCACATAGCTCACAGCAACCTCAAACTCTTGGACTCATGTGATCCTCCTGCCTTGGCCTCCCAAGTAACCGGGACTACAGATGCCTGCTACAATGCCCAGCTATTTTTAGAGATGGGGTTCTTGCTTTTGTTCAGGCTGGTCTTGAACTCCTGAACTCAAGGAAACCATCTGCCGTGGTGTCCCAGTTAACATGAGATTTTAAATCCTGGAAATCAGTCTACCAAATGAATACGGACTGTTTGAAATAAATCATTTGCATTTGGCTTTGGAGAGCACTGTTGTGCATATTTTTCCCTCCAAAGATTTGATTCCTAATTACGTTTACCTCAGGACAATATTGTAATTGCTTACATTTTCTGAGCATATTCCAGCTGATGAGAGATGTGGCGAGAACTTACTGGGCAGTTCTGTAAATGCCAGAAGGCCAGTCTGGGGTTAATGCTATGCTTGGAATCCTAAACAGAGTAAAAATCCTTGGCAGGAGCATCCTCCAGCGGATGTGTGAAGTATGGAGTGGTAAAATGCGTGAAGTATGGAGAGGAAGCCAAGTAGCAAAAGAGATGGCAGGAAAGAAAGGCATGAACTGAACAGAACTTGGGGAAGTCGCCACAGAGTACTAATGAGAGTCAGCTAGTCCAGGAGGCAAAAAGAACCAGGTAGTAAATTTTTATTCTCCTCATTGGGCTATTTTATGATAGTGCCCTAAATGATGGGCTGAAAAAGCAGATGCCACATTTTAAGGTTCTGGGTCACTTACGGACAACAATAACAGGGAAGAAATAGCATTCCCATGGATATAATAAAATCAATGTGTGTTTATGTAGTATATTTAGAATTTAAAGGACCAGGGTCACAATATGAATCACAGCTTGGCTAAATGAATTTTCTAAATGCCAAAGTGATAATGCCCTATTCCTATTTCTCCCTCATTATGCCTCAGTTTGATTAACTGCAATCTGAGCCTGGCTCTCATTTCATCGAACTTTCTTTTTTGATAAAAGACATTCCCCACAAGGATCCATCCATCCATCCAGAAGACACTCACTGAGTGGTAACCATGAGCAGAGAAATAGTCCAAGAGGGAAGAGAAACCCCAAGGGACCATTATATAGGTCGCCCTAGAATTAAGTTCAGTGAAGAAAAATTATGATGTTTCTCAGAACATTGTCTAGAAGGACCTGTTGGATACTAGTATGTGTTGGGAGAGGAAGAAGGGCAAAGAGAAAGTCTCCCTGAATAGTTATACTTGGGGAGCAATGAAGGACAGGGAGGGGTTGGCCAGGTGGAGCTGTGATGGAAGCCTCCAGTACACGTGACCCAACTTGCTCTATTGTTTATAGTAACTGGCTTCATGCCTATAGTTAGGAACGAAAGAGAATGACACCCACTGACTGTGGTGTGGCTGGATGGAGGGAGTGTAATTGAACTGTGAAAACATCACAAAATAACAATAGGGCACTGGCTTGACACAGTGTTTTCTAAAACACACTTTTCTATCCTGGCAAGCAGGATGTGTGGTAAAATAATAGAAATAGAAGTAGACATATTGCCTACTTTTTGTCATGGAAGGTGCTAGAAGAGGGAAGGAACAGTCCATAATTTCCTAAAAGGCTGAAGACAGCAATAAGGAAACGGAGATTCCCCTCCTCAAGAGCAGTGCAGTTATCATGGGCTAATGTGGGTCTCCCATTGCACAGACAACGTTAATGCTTAAAATGTCTTCTAGGAAGGGTGGATATATAAAAGGCAGATGACAGACATAAACAAAAGCATCTCCAAAGACATTCTAAGGAGAATTCACTGGTATTCCCTAAACAAGAGTTTTAAGTCTATATAATTTAAGAATATATGTTACTAATAATTTCAGATATTTATTTTTATTTCAATATGGACAGCAAGGGAAAGCACAGCCTTTTCTGTGCTTAATGGTAGATTCTGTAAAGAGCCTCTGACTGAGTCTGATATTAAATGTAAAAATGAGTTCAAACTCTGTATATATTGTTTTTCTTTTTAAATCCCAAACTGTGTGGGACGCAGCACTCTGGGAGATTTTAGAGAAAAGCTTTCAGGATGCTCACAGCCCATGTGATCACGTGGTATAAATTCTCAGGAAGGGAATTCTCTGGCAGCCTGGCATATAAAATTACATTTTTCCTGAGAGGGGAAGATTTTATGTTCATGTTTTAAAATCCCATTAAGATTTAAAAAATTGTTCTTTAATTATGAAAGTGGTTAAACATTTTTCTGTAGTTTCCTTTCCGAAAACAGGTTGTTAAAGGAATGATTTTATACCATGATTAGAGTAATGATGAGAGGGAACAGACGCATTATGCACTCATTTGGGAATGCGTGTGTGTTAGGTGTGAACCCCAGATAGAAAGATGTATGAAATCATTTTATTTTCATGCAATTAGGTGGGGTAAATGAGAAAATTTCTCAAGTATAGTTCTCTTGTAAAAATCATGGCTATATGGACAGTTCATTCTCAAGTACCATTATCTCCACTTGAACTCAAAGTAAGCACCTATGATAGTCCCTCTGTCAACTTTTGGTTGTTAAGGTATAAATTATGTTTTAATGATGAATTGATTTCCCAGGGTCACTAGCATCACTTTATCAGGGAGCCCAGATTATATGAGTTCTGCTTTATACTAGATTGATGGTGAGCAAGATATTAAAAAATTTAAAAAGTTTAATAATAGTAATAATGGTTAATATTTTATTACCCAACTCTATGTGCCAGGCATCATTCGAAGTATTTTTCACGTATAATCTTGTTGATTTTTCAAAACAACTATTTGAAACAGGTGTTATTTTTATCCATATTTCACAGATTAGAGAAAAAGGAAGTTACAAGAATCAGTCAAAGTCATATGGATTGCAGTTGTGGCCAGCCTGGCAATCTGACTTCCCTATGGTTGTTAGATGAGAAGAGAAAACATCTGTTACTGGTTCTTCTATTTTCAAGACATACTCAATTTAAAAACGTATACTACCTCTTCCCCATTGAGGTGCTTTTGTTTTCTTAGTGGACCAATTTAGTGATGTTAGAGATACTGGTGGAACAGTCTGTAAGGAAATGATAACTTTATTTCTCCCTTTTCTTATCTCTCGAGGTGAGAAATCACAAATAGATTTTAAGAAATTCCCTTACTAGTATGTAGTATGTAGCATGTCTCAAAGATATTTGACAATCACTCCCTTCCTCTTTGGGGGGAGCATTTTGTGCTTAAAACACACTTGGCTAACTGTGCTCTGTGTTTACTGTAACCATACTTACCTCCTTTTTACCTCTTACTTACCTATAATCTGAATATTGTCTTTATCACTTCTATAATTTCCAATCCAATGGCCCCTCTTCAGATCACATCTTGTGACTTCCCAATAAGTAACTTTACAAGACGATTTCTGACTCATCTTTGAGTGTCTTCCTTTCTGGATTTCCAGAGCACCATTTCTTTCTGGTTTTCTTTCTAATTCTCTTCTCTTCCCAGTTTTCTTTATTGACTTGTCTTTATTTAAGTCTTAGATGTTAGTGTTCCCTAAAGTTCTATCCTTCACTGTCGTCTGTCTCAACACTATATTTCTAGTTGCTTTATTTAAACTGCCATGCTCACTCTTACCTTATAAACCTTTCCTACCTTCTTTAGAAATAATGAATTACTCTCTTTTCTTGGCCAAGGGTACTTTATTTATGCCTTAGTAAAATGCTCACATAGGTACCTGGAAGGTTTCCTTCCTGTTGCCTTATGTCTACATTGTAACTAGCCCTCTTCTGTCAAGACATAATAGGCTCTGCTGTGGTTAACATTAACTGGTCATCAGAGCAACAGTTTACCTCTCACTATGCAAGAGTCTGCTGCACTTCTGGGTAACTTTCAAGGGCAGCTGTTGGTCTTTCCATTCAGTGACTCAGGGATCTAGGCAAACTCAAATTTGAGACTTCATTTTCTCAGCACAAGAATTTTCCTCTCATTTCCATTGTGGAAGTGGGAAGCTGAACACTGAGCAGGAGCTTTTGCTGATTCTGCCTGGACGGACACAGGTCTGTGCTGTTCACATTGCATTGGCTGGACCTAATCACTGGGTTCTGTTTTTTGACAGTGGGTTTGGGAAGTTTGATCTTCCAGGTACCTAGGAAAGAAAATGAGAACCACTGATGAACAGATTAGCATAGGGGCAATAGCATAACTATCTTTCTATCTCCAATACTTAGCCCAGAGTATGACAATAGACACTCAATAAACGTTTGAATCTATTGGATTTAATCTAGCTCAAATTTGAGTCATTTTGTAGGTGGATAAGCTTTGATTCCCCAAAAGAAAGTGACTATCTGCAAAATTACTAGATATTTATAGAATGTACAAGAATCTAAGTCTATTGCTCTTTTTCCTACAGTTACTCATGGAAGAATTTGTTCTGGAAGAATTATATGATTTTTGTTAGATTGAGTTACTCCTGTTGAAGCTGTGAGTTTTGTTTGTTCATTGGTTTGCATGCTTGCTTTAAATTTTTGTTTAAACACAGTTAACAGAGTTATAGCATAAAAATATTAATCTATCAGGAAAGAATCAAAATACAATAGAAAGATTAAATATAGTTATTAGCTGGTTGCCAGGCACCATCAATAACTGTTTTTGTTACTAAAATCCACATAAATTTTAGTCTGGTTGTTTTAGTTTAGTTTTGGTTACTAAAACCTACATAAATTTTATCAGTATTATCTCATTTGCTAAAAAATCTTTAATTTCATAGCAAATGCTTTACTAAATCTCCTATTCTTACTTCTTAATTCCTTACTATAGTTTCTGGAATGACAGTTCAGTTATCTGCTTACTAATTTGGGACCAATTTTCCTTCTTATCCTTACCCACTTTTTATAGTAGGTAGGGATTCTCTCAGGAATGTATTATGTATGGAAAGATCACAATCCTATGGCCACTATAGTTTTTTTGAAACCTTACTTATTTCAAAGCTTGATGGTCTTATTTACTTTACAACTGACGTTCTCCTTGAAATTCCTTTAAAATTTTCTCTTATCCTCTACTTGTACATGTAAAATTCGGTTTGCATTTATAAACTTTGATGCAATGTTTCTAAAATAAACTCATGATCTTCTTCCCTGTTCTCAAACCTTCTCAAACAAATAAACAATCTCTGGAAGAGATTTCTGGCTATGGCATGTGAATAATTTCTAGTCAATAGAACATAAACAGAAGTTAGGGGTGTACCTTCCAAGTTAGCCTATGCCAACTTCCTGGCCAACAAAGAAAGGCAAAAAAGATTTAAAAGAAAATCCTTCCTTCCTAGTTTTCACTTGTCTGGAGATGACAAGCTTGGAAGCCATATTGTGAAAAGTGGCAGCGATTTTATCAGCTTGAATCCTTAAATTACTATGAGGAAACAGCCCCATCACCCTCTTAGACTGTTTTTAAGAGAAAGAGACAAATGTATTCTACATTGAGTCATTGTTTGATATTTTTAGCACAGCATATTCTAATACAAAAGTCTACATTTGCTCATTTGTGAAGTGGGAGTAATATCTACCTCATTTTGAGACTAAATGAGATAATATGGACAAAGCATTTATTTTAATGAACATTTTGGAGAAGACAATGATAAATTTTAATTTCTTCCCCTCCTTTCTGTGGATATGAGAAATACAATCCTTTTTCTTTCTTCTGAAACCTCTGAGTCCACTACCCTGCCTTCTTGCCTGAGGAATGATGGTTATGAGATTGAAACTTTGCAGATGTCTAGTGCCAAATCTCCACATAGACATGGATCCAAATCTCCACTTCCCTCCTTTCCTCCTGTTTCAATCCCACTACCTCTGCTATTTCCTACTAGCCAGGATTAGTAAGTGGTCAGCATGTGCCAGGCAATATGGCAAGCTTCACAAGGCTTATAATCCTCAGATGTCATGATGTAGACACTGTTTCACATATTGCAGATGAAAGCATTGGGATCACAAACATTAAACACCTTGCTCACAAAGCAAAGGCATCTTCAAACTCTCATTCCACTTTCACTTTCTGCGTTGAAACCCTCATATCCCACAACCTTGAGAAAACCGTTCCCTGGAGCTGCTGCTCCCTCCGTCATTATTGTCATTTGCTGTTTCTACATCCTCATTCCTGCAACCTGACCCCTGCCTTCACCACTCTAATGAGTGACACAGTCCACGAAGACTTCCTGTCTGATTATCATTCAATCTTCCCCAAATATTTAGTTCTGTTGACCACCCTCTCCCTCCCCTGAGACGTGCTCCCCTTTCTTAGTGTACTTTCCCTACTTTTCTAGCCACTCTTTCTCAGTCTAACTTCAGGGACTCTTTTTCATCTGACTGTTCCTTCGATGCTGATGTTCCTCCAGGTTCTATCCCAAATATTTTCTTTCTTTTTTTCTTTTTTAAAGTCTACATATTTTGTTGATATCGATTACTCGTGTGGTTTCAATTGCAATATATACCCCTCATTCTAAGCCTTTTCTCTAAACTACACATCTTTCTTGAATTCCATACCCTTTTTATCCCTATTTGATGTTCTAAAGTTAGATCCTGAACAAGTCCCTCAAACTCACTATTTCTAAACGCAAACTTATAATCTCTCTTTCTTTGTCTCTCTGATCAGCTTTCCTTCTAATATTCCCCTCTCTGAACTTTTCTGTTCAGTAATTCGCCCACTTGTCCAACTTGAAAAGTGCACGCCATCTTGGGATCTGTTTCTTTCATACCTTACATCCAATTGAATTCTGAGTGCCGTTAATTAACAAGAAACTCAATTTCCTAAAATAATTCAACTTTTACAATCATTCATCATTTTTTATAATTTGCCTTCTGAACATCAGCTGCTGATGCAAGATGCTGATGCAACATTATTTGGCATTCTCAGAAAACAGCATGGCCTTTCACACTTTGAAAAATGACGAGTCTTTTTTCCCCATTTCTGGTTGGAAAAACTCTTTCAAATAATCAGCTACATTCTTATTACCATTCTGAACCTTGGGAATTTCTACTGAGGTCAAATGGGTGGCTGCTCACTCACTCTCCCTCCCATGCAACCACAGAGCTTTGCACCTGCCTCCTTTCTAAGTTATCAGAAAGTTTTTTCTTTTTTTGAGACAGAGTCTCACTCTATTGCACAGGTTGGAGCACAGTGGTATCATCATAGCTCACAGCTACCTCAAGGCCTTGGACTCAAGTGATCTTCCTGTCCCTTCCAAGTGGCTGAGACTACAGGGGAGTCCCAACAGGCCCAGTTAATTTTTCTATTTTTTATAGAGACAGGATCTTCTAATGTTGCTCAGGCTGGTCTCAAACTCCTGGTCTTCCATTATCCTCCTGTTTGAGCCTCCCAAAGTGTTAGAATTATAGGAGCCACTATACCTGGAGTCTCAGAAAGTTTACAACTATTTGAGGTATTCATCTCTCTTTCTAGACCGTAAGTGTTTTGAAAAAACAAAAATTGTTTTTATTACAGTACATTATTTACTTTCTAATTTGAAAATACATTTACTAAAGGACCAGTTCACTGAACAGAGATTTGCCAAATGATCAGACTCACCAGATTCACCAAATTTACAAATTCATCCAAATAATTTTAATAGTTAAAGTTACTAGGATGTGTAAGTTTGGCCCCTAATGATAAAATATGATATTCTGGACAATAATATTTTAAGGTTCATATATCACCCAAGAACATGCTTAAAAAAAATCCATAAGTGCTAAAGTGTAGCAAAACAGAATCAGTATTCATTTAAAATGATTCTCAAAGGAAAAGCTGTGTTCTAGCCTTTGTGTGTGTGTGTGTGTAATGAGACTGCTTTTCTATGTGAGAAATAGTTTCAGTTATCTTTGAATGTTATTTTCTATTTGGTTAAACTTCAAGCATTTTTCTTATTTTTCTGCCATTTCTTCAAATGGCATATCAGCTTTAATTTTATCTTTCTAGCATTTAAAGTTTAGGATTAAATTAAACTTTAATTAAGATTAAACTTTGAATTTAAATTCACAGCCACCAAAATAAATCAGAATTTTAAATTAAATTAAAACTTAAAGCAAACGTTTGAATTAAATTAAATTTAGAATTAAAATGTAAATTCATTCAGAAGAATCACCATTAGTTAAAACTCACATGGAACTAAAAATGTGATTTCTACCCAGGAACAATTAAGGTATCTTTACTTGGTTGATAGCAATGTGCAAAATGATTCTTTGTGAAAGCACAAGAGGCAGTGAAAACAAAGAAAGACCACAATGAACCAAATGGAAAAGATGTGAATGAAGAATAAAATTGATTAAAAATACTTTGATAACAGATGAATGCCAGTAGATTGGCTCAATACAAAATGATATTTAGATGGGTGGAGGGAAGGTCATTGGAGGGATCACCTCTGTGGTTTATCTTACAAGGGTACAAGTGGATCTTTCCGAAAGTAGAATATAAACGTCTTAACACAGTAACTAGGAAAATAACATAAAGGCTATGTTAACCAGTTTGATGAAAATATTTCAAATTGTATATGAAAACACCACACTGTACCCCATGATTGCATTAATGTACACAGCTATCCTTTAATTTAAAAAATGACATTTATAAAAATTAAAATCAGTACAAATACATAATTTCTGTGTAGAAATCCAACTTTTATATGGCACATATAAACTGTTTTATATTTGGTCATCAAATAAAAATATTCCTCTTAAAGCTTATAAGATTATTCTTGTTATATCAGTGTGTTTGGTGGGTTGGTTTTCAGGGAATAGGCCATTTGGTGAACTCATTTTTATTGATTTTCCCTGCTTTCCTATCACCAGCAAACTCTTAACTCCTCCAATTTCTACAACTTACATGTATTAAATTGAAGTCTCTCCTCCTCCCAAGATGCTCTAGCAGCTTTTTTTGTTTGTTTGTTTGCAGTTTTTGGCCAGGGCCAGGTTTGAACCCACCACCTCCGGTATATGGGGCCAGCACCCTACTCCTTTGAGCCACAGGCACTGCCCAAAGCAGCTTTCTTAAGTAATGTCTTTTATTCTTTTCTAACCAAAGTACCTAAAGCTTCTCTGGCTGGACTTTTTAGTTGTTTTCCTAGACCTAGTCCATTTTTCCAGGGGTTTATCCCACACCTGTATTTGGATGCCTCAGAAACTCTTTAAATTCAATGTTTCAAAAACCAAAAGTAAGTGTATTCTTCTCCCCGACTGCTCTGACTCTCTAAACCTGATCTTCTTTGGAATTTTGTTTATAGGATGTAACTCCCATCCATCCCATCGCGTAAGCCAGGAACCAAGGAGTTATCCATATCACTCCTTTTCTCTCAAGCTCCATATTCAACCACTGTCTGGCTATTCTAAACACTTTTCAAATCCCCATTCATCTCCATTACCACCATTCTTTTTTTTTTTTTTTTTTTTTTTTTGGTAGAGTGCAGTGGTGTCACAGTTCACAGCAACCTCAAATTCTTGAGCTTAAGCGAGTCTGTCACCTCAGCCTCCCAAGTAGCTGGGACTTTAGGCACCCACCACAACTCCTGGCTATTTTTTGTTGCAGTTGCCATTGTTGTTTAGCTGTCCCGGGCTGGGTTTGAACCCACCACCCTCAGTGTATGTGGCCGGCACCCTCCCCACTGTGCTATGAGCACCGAGCCCATTGCCACCATTCTAGTGCAAGGCACTGTCTTTTGGTGAGACTACTACAATAGTCTATTGCCTACTCATGACAATTAAATTTTTATGCTTCAAATCTTAGATCAGAGGCTGTCATCTAGTAAACACTCACTAAACATATGACAATAAATGTAGCATGTTATTTATTCTGCCCTAATGCCCTTCTAAAATACAGATCAAAACACCCTCCTGTTTGAAACTTTTCAGTGGCTTCCTATTATTCTTAATGACCTAAATTTATAATATGGCCCCTATGGCCTGCCAACTTTGGCCTTGAATACCTTTCCATGTTCCTTACACTCTCTTCTCCCTCTCTGGGCTCCAGGCACTGGCACGGACCCTGCCATTGTCCTGCCCAGAGCATTTGTTTGTGTATCTTCTTATGCTATGCATGCCTCCTTCTTTCCAGCCTAGCACCATTTGCCTTTGAAATGCTTCTTTGTCTTCTTTTTTAAAAAATAGACTTTGTTGTTTGGGCACAGTGGCTCACACCAGTATTCCTAGCACTCTGAGAGCCTGAGAGGGGAGGATCACTTGAGCTCATGAATTCAAGACAAGCCTGAGCAAGAGTAATACCCATATCTACTAAAAATAGAAAAATTAGCCAAACATCATGGTGGCTGCCTGTAGTCCCAGCTATTCAGGAGGCTGAAGCAGGAAGATCTCTAGAGCCCAAGAATTTGAGGTTGCTGTGAGCTATAATGACACCATGGCACTCTACCTAGGGTGACAGAGTGACACTCTGTCTCAAAAAAAAGACAAAAAAAACCACTTTTTTTTTTTTTAAAAGACTTTGTTTTTTGGAGCAGTTTTAGGTCCATTAGAAAATTGAGCAGAAAGTACAGAGTTCGCATATTATCCCTGCCCCAGGACACTCACAGATTCCCCTACCTTCTCCCTTTTTTCTCTCTTTCCCTGGTAGATCTATTTCTTTTATTATTGGCTTTTATAGAACCATATTATTTTCCTTCAAACATCAGTTTGAGATTGTTATATTTTAGTGTTATTATTTGTATTTGGCTTTTGTTTTCCTTACAAGGAACATACTCCCTGAGGGCAAAACTACATTTAGTATTTTTTCCCAAGATCTGATCCAGTGTCTGGCATAGCGTAGGTTTTCAAGAAAATTCACTGTATGCTTGAATGACATATATCATATGGTTTATGTAGTGTCTGAACAAAACAATACTCTATATAATTACCATTACAAGACTCTGAAGGCCTAAAATTAACCATAATTTTGCTATTTGTTTCTGTCTCAGATTAATTTAGCATCTTACATTTATTACTATTCTTGTCCAGTAGCTCTCAAAAATTAACCACAGATGTTACACTAAGTATACACACATTGATGGGAATAAAATTATTCTGTTATGTATTACATATAATAATTCATTTTTGTTTTATTTGACTAACAACATGGATGGATTTATTTTTGCTTTTTCTTATGTCTGTGTTCAAACCTGAAGTGTTTGTTTTCCTCCTTTAAAAATTTGCTTACCCTCCCTGAGAGCCACATCTGGCCACAAGGGGGCAGAGATAGACAAATAGTCAGTTCTCTTGACAGGTTTGTAGCATGAGACTATTTTTTTTGACTGAATAAATTAAAGCCATTATTTTTTTCATAGTTTTTTCATTTGGTATTTAGATTAAAATCTACAAATACTATTACCTTCTTCATACAGTGTATATTCCCTAGAAGATCAAGAGACCACCACTATACAAATTTTAGACATTCTAGAACTCATCTCTTTAGTATATTGAATAATTTTACAGTTTTAAGAATGATATATCAGATGTTGCAATGAGTTGTTCACTGGTAATTGTATAGCTAGTTTTCATTTTTCTGTCTTATCTTTAGCCCCCCCACATCCACATGTGTACACACATATGCACATACTGTTGATAGAAAAAAAAGGAGGTTGTTTTGGGGGGAATTGTCATTCAGAGAATATTTACATACTTCTGTCATAGACATGACAAATTGAACATTTTGGGGGGACAGGATTTCATAATATAGTTTCCTTTATTGCTCTATCTTTAGTGTGCTAGATACACATTTATCTTCACTTTGAATAAGAAAAACACCTCCTTAGCTATATGTGGCTATCTTAACATAGTTCTCATAAATGGTTTTAAGTAGGACTCCATGTTGGTGATTAAATCACCTGACTGATCTTGTTTTATTGGCTATTATGAAATTTAGTTCCATGTAAATGGAGAGCCCATCAAATTTAGAGATGATTTTTAAGCATGTTAAATTTAATGATAATGAGATGATTCATGTGGGTACAGATGTCTTGGTTAGGAGGAAGTCTAGAGGACAGAGAGAGCTTTTTAGAAAACCAACAGCAGAAAGGATGAGACATTGATTCAGATTGAGGACCAGTGAAGACTGGGAATTGCCTAAAGGTTCAGAGATGAACTATCTGAACTTAATCCTGGGCATTCAAGATGGTTCATAACCTGGGTCTACATTTTCTTGCTGGCTCTTTTAGCTCCACCCTTACTACATTATTTTCACTGGGACCAGTTGCCCTTCTTGGAATGAGTCATGCCTGTCCATGCCTCTATGTCTTTGCCCTTACTTGCTTTCCTGCTCTGGCAAAACACCTCTTCATGCCACTGTGCTCATTTTCCCCCCAGGTAATGCAAATAACTAGGCATAATTATCATCCTCAAATCTCTTGAGCTCATGGAAGATATTGGTAATAGATCACACTATTTCATTCACTCCCACTATATCTAGCCTCAGTACAACTTCTCAGAGTAGGGCAGACACCAATACTAATTAATTACAGTTGGCTTATGAAATATTTGCCATCATGGGGATTTAGCTCTAATTGGTGGCCTGGTGAGTAAGATCAGGATTTGAAGCCTTTGTAAAATGTAATTTTGACTTGACTACGAAGATTCCAATAGGTTAGAATGCCTCTCCCTTTATCTGAAGGTAAGAAATTAAGGCAACTTAAAATGTAACATAATTATAGTCATCTAAGTCAAACTGAACTAAAATGTTCATTCATAAGTACCATAGAAGAAGGAACATGTTTATTTTACTTATCACTGTAGCCAAGGGCCTGATAAATGCCAGATACTCAATACTATTTGCTGATGGAATGAATGGATAGTGAATAATGGAAAATATTGTATTTTATGCCACATGATTTTCTCCATTGAATGATATAGATTTGCACTCTGAAATGGCAACTGCTCTGCCTGAAGTGTTCCCAGATGAATAACGGGGAAAAGTGTTTTTGGGAGGGTAATACATGACCTTTTGGAAGGTAGCAACAGAAAGAAACTAGTAGTAAAAGTTGGGAAACCTATGAGTGCATTGTCTAGTCTATCTCATGTCAAGTCATAAAAGAATAACAGAATCTAAAGAGTTTGGAACAAATGTGTCTTTATCATGAGTCAATATAAACACTACTAAATTGTACCTAAAAACTAGACATTAGGTTTCCTTTAAGATCTAGTCTTTCAGAAGATTTAGTTTAACTCTTAATATTTTGAAGAAAAGCATTTCAAAATCTTCCAAGGATATTTAATGTGATTTCTATTTCTAAAGGTCCCCTCCCTTCCTTCCTTCCTTCCTTCCTTCCTTCCTTCCTTCCTTCCTTCCTTCCTTCCTTCCTTCTTTCCTTCCTTCCTTCCTTCCTTTTCTTTCTTGAGACAGAGTCTCACTCACATACCTTGAGTAGGGTGTGGTGGCATCATAGCTCACAGCAACCTCAAACTCCTGGGCTCAAGTGATCTGCTTCCCTCAGTCTTCCGAATAGCTGGGACTATAGGTGCCTACCACAATGCCTGGCTAGTTTTTTTTTTATTTTTAGTAGAGACAGGGTGTCGCTGTA
This sequence comes from Otolemur garnettii, assembly GCF_000181295.1. Taxonomy (NCBI): domain Eukaryota; kingdom Metazoa; phylum Chordata; class Mammalia; order Primates; family Galagidae; genus Otolemur; species Otolemur garnettii. The sequence goes on from NW_003852405.1 coordinate 10,225,524, forward strand.
ATCAGGCTGGTCTCTAATTCTTGAACTCAGGTGATCCACCCACCTCAGCCTCCCAGAATGCTAGGACTATAGATAGGCATGATCCACTGTACCTGGCCCAGGTTAATTCCTCTTAGATGCTTAGATTCTAAGCTAAGAATTGAACACTCAAAACTGAAAACCTTATTATTCATATGACCATGATAAGTATGAATAATTTTAACTTTAAACACTTGAGTCATAGTAGCAGATGGCCTGTAGGCCATCTGTCTCATTTGTTCATACATTAAAAAAAGGTAATTAATTAAATGCTTTGAAGCTCAGTAATGGAATATATAGTTCCTTAGATACTGTCTCTGCCAGAGCTGTCTAGCAGAAACTTGTCAGTATAGCGACATTCTCTTATTTGTGTTACCCAATAGGGTAGTGGCCACATATGGCATTTAAAATGTGGCTAGTGTACCTGAAGAACTGAATTTAAAATAGTTATTTGTGTTTCATTACACACAATTATATATTATTTTGATCCATTTTCAGTGTTTTTTAAAAAAATTATTTCAAAATATTATGGGGGTAAAAATATTTTTGGTTACATAAATCACTTTTGTAATGATTATGTCGGGGTAAACTAGTGTGCTGAAATAAAATGGCAGATGCGAGAGAAGGATGGACCCCACTTCTGATGTAATTAATTAATAGAAATTTATTGATAATTTGATACACCTGCAGGTGCACCTATAGGGGGCTGATACCATATAGGCAAGCAGCCTCGAATAGTGGGTGAGAAGTCTTTTTATACTATTATTTTGCATAATCATGTATGCTCAGCAAGCTAGCGCAATACAGAAGCCAATCATAGCGGTTAAGGTGGGGTCCCAGGGTGGGGGGGTACACATTGATTCATAAATCACAAGATACATCACAGGTACATTACTTCATGATCATAAGATGGGGTATATCATAGGGGGTTACACAATTCAGGTGTACAAAACAAGTGTTGGGTAAATTTCCGAGAACTGTTGGGTAAGTTGGGACCTTTTCACCCGAGTCTTTATTTGGAATCCACTCCTCCCTTCCTCCTTTTCTTATCTTCAAGTTTCTTCCCAGAATCTAACTTCTCCACCCTTGAGAGGGCTGGAACTAAAAGGTTTAGGAGAGGTTTCCTTTTCAAGGGTAGGGGCTTGTTCCCCACTGGTCTTAGGGAGGGGGGCAAGGGCTGGAGGAGTGGTTATTACATGCCCTTCACCAAATAGTCTTCATTGTACCTATTCCCTCCTTCTGCCTCCTCCTTGCCTGATTTCCACTGACTTCTAACTCCCTCTGTACACATGTGTGGTTGGTTATAATAACTCTGCAAGTGAATATTTTATATCCATTTCATAGGCAAGAAGTCAGATGTTAAAGTTTCCTCATCTTTAGGATCCTGGAAATAGGATTAGAACTTACACCCACCTGGTTTTAAAAGCCATGCTGTGAAATTTGAGTGAACAGAAGAAAAATATCCAGATACAGTTACTTATGAGGTGAGGTCAGAGTGTGAATGAATGTCACATTGGAATATTGGTCTGGAATTTCTTAAATTCCTCTTTGTTGAAGCCAGGCTTGGTTTTTGATGGTGTAAAACTACAAGTGGGGTCAGGTGGTCCACGTTGGGTTGAAGAAGAATGGTGTTGCTGGGGACCAGGCAAGCATTGACAGAGACCATTGGTGTTCTGGGTCAACATTGGTCTGGTAGAACCAGAACCTTACATACCTAAGTAGCAATTTCCATCCTTGCTATTTCCATTACAGATGCTGGCTTATGACAGCACTTTTGGCTATAATTTTATGGTTGGATACTTTTATGTTATTTTTCTCTTGAATAATGGTCTGTGACCTGATTTTTTCCTCATTTGTCATATGGCTTATGTGATGTGCCATTCGCATAGTGATTGTGATTTGGGGGTACTTCCCTGCCATAATGGTTTTGAGAAGCAGCTTCTGTAACACCAGAAAGCGTGCTTCATTTCCACGTGGAGAATGGATGTGTGTCTCCTCATGTTGATGGTGTCATTAGATCTAACGCCTCTGAGTGTACAGGTTTGCTGAGGACCCAAATAACACTGTATTCCATATCCTTAGAATAAAAGGATAACAGCATTTTTCCTGACTTGTCTTTAGAGATGGTGCCACAGAACAAAGATTCTGCACCAACTTGTCTATGAAATAAAGTAATCTGCTTTAAAAAGGCTGAATATCCTTGGTTTAAAAAGTTGACTTTCTCAGTGATTGGAATGAATTAATGAATTAGATACAAATGATGGCCAGGTATCTGTAAAATTCTTTTTTTCTTTTTGAGACAGAGTCATAAGCTGGTGCCCTCGGTAGAGTGCTGTGGCACTACAGCTCACAGCAACCTTAAACTCTTGAGCTTAAGTGATTCTCCTGCCTCAGCCTCCCAAGTAGCTGGGACTACAGGCATCCAACACAACACCTGGCTATTTTTGTTGTGGTATGTGGCTGGCGCCCCACCCACTGAGCTATGGGTGCTGCCCCTAGGATTCTTTTAAAACTAGAAATATAGTACTGGAATTCTTTGATAAGGATTTAAATTCTGAAACAAGGCAATCTTGTCTAACTTGTTTAGGATGGGGGCTTGGGCTCATGGAATGGGGTCATAAATGGTCAGGGGTATCTGTGAAAGCAAAATATGAGTCCGTTGCAAGAGGAGTGACCCTTTATCAGATGCTGAGTTTATGGAAATGGTAGTATAGGAGGCAGCATGCTAGCCAGAAATGGGATATGACACTGGGTTTCTAGATGTGCAGATGAAATCATACGTTGATTAGGAGGTCACTAAAACACAGAAAAAAAACACAGAATCAAAAATAATATTATTACAAGGCGATTAGGGAGCAGATTGCTTGAGTTGTAGCCCCCTTACATTTGAGCAAATGTGTTTCCTGGAACTGGGAGCTTGTTCCTAAAAGAACCAGAGTTACAGGACAAGTAGCTTGCCAAAGTCAAGATCAGCCTCAGTACTGGAAGGTTCAAATACATTTTGCAAAATCCAAATCGTCATAGCTGAAGGAAAGCCCAATTACCAGGAAATGATTTGTCTTTATTTGATATTCTTAAGTCTAAACATATATATTAGATAGTAAGTAGCCTCAGAGTTGAATGAAATTTCTGTAAGCACAGCACAATTGCTGGAGGTCTGCCAGAAAAATAAAAAGAAATACAGCTGAGGATCTCATTCAGCCTTATATAAAAGGGTAATAAATTCTATCTCTTTTTCCAAAATGTGTCTCAGTTTTTGGTAGGGAGAAATGGAATTTTTTTTTAATTTGAGAAGAAAGTTATCTAAACATCATGGTGCATGATTCTATTAGAAGCTGCTTGATTTAAACTCTAATCATACCTGAAACTCTTAAGTTCTTCACATGTGATAAAAAGTCAAATGGGGTCTTATTCTACCTCCAAATAAGTCACATTCCCTGCTCATTTTATAGGGGAAGAAAAACTACTATCACCCTCTGGAAAATATATATGTACTTTTAGGCATCTTAGAGAAAATATTCATTTTTCTCTTATTTTAGCAAGATGACAGTGGTGGTGTCTGCAGTGCACAGCTGATTGTGGAGCTGGGGCTGGACCAGTGCTGAGATGGGCAGGACAGGAAGCAGAGAGGCTGCTCCTCTGCTGGCCGTGCGTGTCAGCTCCCATTTCTCTTTCTCTCTCCTCTGTCTGTACGTGTACGCGTGTCTGTCAACACCTTCAGATACATACAAAACAGACATATGATAGCGTTGTGAACTGATAATTCAAATCCATTTACTCTTTCCGTAAATATATATGGTGGCCATATTCTCTGAGCAAGTGTCACCCACATGGATCGTCTCTAAACATGCATCTGTGTTTTCTTTCCTCCTATATTTTGCCGTTCCTTCTAAGTTTGAGTAGATAACGTCTGTTTCTTCCTTCAAGGATGTTTGCCGAGCAGAAAGTAGACATTCTTTGAAAGCAGACTTTCTGATTTTCTGAAAGATTATACTCAGAGCAAGCACAGAATTAGGAAGAAAGAAGTAGATTCAAGGTCACCAAGTAAAGCTGAGGATTCCACAGCCTGAGGTAGGGCAGGGGCCACTGGGGTTAAAAGTAATCACGTGAGAACTGTGGACAGGATGGGCCTCTGTAGTTTAGTGCTTTGAGACAGAATAAGATACCCCACTCAGATTTTTTCTTTTTTTAATGACACAGAGGAAATGGGAGGAGGAGAACTCAATGGTAATTGGGATTAACATTCTCTCCAGATTGGTAGGATTTGGATTTAAATGGATTAAGCAGGGATTGGATTTAAGTTGATTTTAAAAACCAAAATAGTGGTTTATTTGTTGCATATCTGGGTTTGTGCATTAAGGTTCCCACTTGCCATCATTCTATCAAGGAACACAATATTAAACAATTACTTACTGTTGTGAATTGACCTGTGAAAGAATTCAGGGTACTTTGGTAAAAGGACTATGGCATCAAATTGAGAGCATGCTATGGGTAGGATGGATGGGGAGGAAATTATTCCCTGAGCTGCCATCTACAGGATAAATAAATGTAGCTCGGTTAAGAGGACAGGCGAGGGCTAGAAGCTAGTTCAGGAAATGAACGGTATGTAGAAATAAATGTTCTGAGGTAGAAAACGGCTTGGGCCAGTGAGAGAAAAATGTAAGTTCCCCACCACATGATTGAAAGGCTGCGCCAGCCTGCAGTGCTCAGCAAGACTGTTACGAAGCAGATTAAGCAACTACAAAGATAACTACCGGGCATAGGGAAAGTGGTTGCACTTTCTTGGGTGCCTCAGCACTTTCTGGCCTTGAAGGGGCCGGCTTAGACTTCGGCCCTACCTGCTTTGAACTGCTGTAGCTGTAGCTGATTGTGATACTAACATCTGTGCCTGATGGAGACTTGTAATGTCATTGACAAAGCAGAGGTTGTAAGAAGGTGCGTGGTGATGGTCCTATGCATGCTGAGTTCACGGTGACCAGACAATGACACAATGTGAAAGGTCTGTGCTACTCATTGGAAGGGGATTTAAGGCTTCCCCACACGATGGACAGATGTGGATTTTGCAGGAAAGCCCATATGGAAAAGAATTCCTGTGTTTCCCGAGAGCACGTGCCTTTGGAAGTAACCTCTAATAACCTCAAGCTAGACTTGGCTGAGTCATTCTTTGTTTTCAGCTCTATCTCAAGTTAGTGGGAAGTTCCTCCATACTGTCCTGGGGTTTCCCCAAACTCAGCCAGAGTGGCTAAGACACAAGCAGCAGCCTGAATGGTGCAGAGGCAGAAAGGAGGCAGGGTTTCAGCAGGGTGGGCTTAGTGGACCATATTAAACAAGTGATCATCAGTGAGACAGAAAACCACTGAAAGATTTTAAGTAGGGAAGTGAAATACGATATTTGAGATTTGTCTAAGATTAACTAGGCCTTCAGTTTTGAGAATAAATTAAACAATAATAAAAAGGATTAGGAGGACCAATTACTAGGTTCTGTGATTAGGTTTGGTTGTACTAGTCTGTGGCAGGAAGAATAGTGTGAAATTTATAAAGAAGAGATTTCTGGGCAATTGAATCAATAGAAGCTGATGAACTAACGTCATTGTGGGGGACATGAGTGAGGGACATGGAGGGGGAAGGCGTGAGAATGCCTTCTAAACTGGCTTGAGCAAGAAGCCAGAGGGGGTTACATTTGGATTACACACTTGTTGAGGACACGTTTTGGGTTTGGTTTTGAGGCTAAGGAATGTGATCTGCCTTGCAGACTTATAAACTAAAAGTTTATATGAGCAACCATCTTACTGAACATAATATTAAGTTATTATTATTCTAAAGGTGATTGCAATGAGTACTGTGATACTGATAAATTAAAGGCAGGTAATTTATACCATTAGGTACATACAAATATATAAGAGGAATTAAAATGGACATGAGAAATTTTTTTTTTTTGAGGCAGAGTTTCAGTCTATCACCCTGGTAGAGTGCCATGGCATTATCATAGCTCACAGCAACCTCTAACTCTTAGACTCAAGCAATCTCCATGCCTCAGCCTCCCACGTAGCTGGGAGTATGGGTGCCCACCACAACGCCTGTATACAATTACTGGCATTTTTGACAAAGCTGACAACATGGACCAAGAAACTGGCCAAAGGAAAATTTTGATGCAAATAAAATGTTTTTTGATTTCCAGATGAAAACAAGAAGCTCATGGAAGAAACATTATAAGCGGCTAACCCACCATCCGGAAACTACAGGGCATCAACTGATAAGATACTAAGTTTCAAATGCAGTGAGCTCATAAAATATTGACATGAACAATGGACACCCAAGCACACTGCCATGAAGACAGCTCAGTCTGCAGACCCCAGCAGGTGTCAGCCTCTCCCAGTACATCCTCCTCCGGGAACCTTGAAGAGAATGGCTGTACCTGTTGGTCAGAAACGCCTTTGAGTTGGAAGAATTGGGCTTGCTGCCTTCTGCCTTCCAAGAACTAGCATTATAAAACAAGCCATTTGGTTTCTGACATAAACCTTATCACATAGCTTGTGATACATACAGGCAGTCACTGGGTTAAGAACAAGACAAGTTTTCTGGATTTGTTCTTAAGTTGAATTTGTATGTAAGTTGGAACAGGTACATTTACCTATTACCTGCAGTAGCCTCTGTTCATAAGGGTGAGTCGTACACCAGCCAGATGTTTGTAACTCGGGGACTTAAATAGTTCCCATTTGTAAGTGTGAGTTGTATGTAAGTCAGATGTTTGTAACTTGGGGACTGCTTGTACTGAAGAATCCAGGTGATTTCTAGCCAGTCTTTTCTTTCCTACATGCATGTGGGATTATGATAGAGGCTGAGCATTTATCAAACCATCGGTTTTCCTCAAAGGAAAAGGAAATTGGAATAGAATAGCGGCTCCCATGAGCAAGGCAGGTGGGCAACTGGTAAGAGATTACTGGTAGGTTATCAGAGTCTCTTTGCTCAAACTCCTGTCAAGTGGTTAATGAAGGTGCTGTAGGAAGCCAGGCATGGGTGCCTGAGAGTCTGTGATGTCTGCTTTCTTGAAGCTTCTTATGCTTTTCCTAATGACATTTATCTTACTCTACCCTTGTAGTATATTTAAGTAAAGGTTTTCTTCTTCCTGGATAAGTGTCAACTTCAAATATATGTAGCAGACAGAAAAGAGTTAAAGGGTGTCTATGTGCCTATTTCAGCCACCAACACAGATAACAAAGCTGGTTGTAAGAGTTGGCATTCGGCTGGGGAGGGGGGCAGGGAGGGTGGGCATTTTGAAATGCAAATAAGAAGCGACTGTGGGGAAGGAAGCCTGTTGCTCCCTGTAGTATGGTCTTCTCTGTGGCCTGTGTCCAGCAGCTCTTCTTTCCCATATCAGACCAGTGGAGCAAAAAGCCTCATGTTGGGAGTATTGGGTAATGAGGCACAGTCAGAGTAGGTGGTTCAATCTGCCACATTATAATACGTGGCTTTGTGAGCCAGGAAGTGACGGAGGGGCTAGTCTGGTGCATAATTATTAACAGGAATGGTCAGGCAGAACAGTGCTGGTCATGATGGGAGCCATAAAGTTAGATCATTGTCTGGGCTGTGTCTACTCAAGGGGTAGCTGTGAGGATGAACTGAGACAAAACCCCAAGGATGCTTGGGTCCTTGCAAATGCTCAGTAAGCGTGAACTGTTACCACTGTAGGTTAGGCTGGTGAACAAGGTCAGAGATGAGATGTGACCAAAAAGGCAATTTAAACTATGGGTGTATGTGGGAGAATAATCATGTTTATTAGGCTCAGGCCCGTTACTGGGCATTTCACAAAAGTTATCTCCCCTCATTCTCACATCACATCTGTGCAGAATTATTAACATGGCCAAATGATGGAGGGAGAAATTACAGGCTCAGAGAGGTTAAAACAAATTTCCCAAGGACACACAGGTTGTCAGTGCTAGAGCCAGATTTATAAGTCTGTCTGATTGTGGTCTTCTTTCAAGGGTCTGTTTTTAGGGTGTTAGGAGATCCATGTTAGAAAGAGGAACCTAAAGAGAAAGAAACATAAAAATGTAAGCACAAGGGCCTCTGCTCAGGGTTCCCAGAACGTGTTGTACAAGCCTCTGTGGCCTGTTCCATTGTGCATTATACTAGTGGGCTTCTTTGGATGGCCTTGCCTCCTAGACTGTGCACATCTCAAGCTTAGGGAAATGACTTCCTCTCTCTCCATGGTGACTTGTACAGTGTATGGCACTTAGTAGGTACTCATATATTTGTTGAATGAATTAATTCATTAGATGAAGTCCCAAATTGCATGTACAGTACACACAAATGTATGGGAACTGGTAGCAAAAGACAAGTAGAAGAACCCATGGCATAATAGCAGAGGTTCTTTTTAAAGCAAAATGACTTAGACGGGAATAATCTGTTTGAGTTCAACAGTTAAACAGAGGGTTATACACTTGAACTTGAAGGCAGATCCATTCATGCTCATCTTTGCATCTCCCAAATTCTCAGAACCTTGCTTTCCACCTGGTAGATATTCATACTTAAAAAAAAATTGATTTCAAAAAATAAGCTAACAGTTTAAAATAATATATAATCTTCATATCTTTTGGTAGAAATTAGTATTTCCATGGTTGTTGAAATTTGGTGCATTAACATCTTTAAGTCTTAATATGTGAAATGTGTATGCAATTTGTAGTTTCGAGATTTAAGTTCACATCTAAGCCATATCTAGGATCTGCATAAAAAGTGAAAAATGGAAAATTTTAGGTCAAACACTTATATCTTGGAGGACTATTTTGAACAATACACTGTATAGAAACAGTGTATTTTAATTTTTAAACCTCAAGCTCAATCCTACTATCAACATTACATCTTCCCTTACAAATGGCCACCCCAGAATTCTTCTGATAACCTCAGTTTAACTTGAGAATGAATGAATACACATTGAAACAAGAATGAAAACACTGGGAAACAGTATTGACAATATTAGGATTCTGGTGTTTTTGTTTTGCTGGTAAAAAATACTAATAGGTCAAATATTTGAAAGGTCAATGAGATGAAAACAACCAGGAGTGTGTGTGTGGGGGAGACAGAGGTGAGGGAAGCTGGGAGGTTAATATCCACTGCCATCCAATTTAGGATTTGGATTAAAGAGCAAAGACGCTCAAATCACGCTGCCATCTGTGGTTCTGATGTGGCATTTGCAAGCGTAAAAGCACATGCTGGAAAATTACCAAGACAAAGAAAAATACAGGATTCTCCTCCCGTGGCTAAAAGGCTGAGCTGCCTTGGAAACACTTGGATTCTTTCTCTGCTTCATCTGTGCTGCAAAGCATCTCTTTAAAACATAGAAGTTGTATTCTCTTATATAGTAGAAGGAACCTGTGTGGAGTAGTCCAACATCTTCCAGCCTCGTCCAGGAGTTACATCATTAAGGAATACAAACACTGGCAGTTATTGATTATGTAACGAAAGGGAGAGCAAGGGAAATTAAAATCTTGTTTAAGTGGCATATTATTTAATGACTGTCAGATGTTCTCTTTAGCCCCAGTTTCCATGGAAATTATTTAATACTAAGAGAAGCTCAGAGTACTCAGGTAGACTGCATGTTTTCAGAGTACCTAAGCAGAAAAGCGAAGCGAGAGGATCTACATATTTGAATGGAACAACATTTTGTGTGTTACATGCACATCTGCATTTGTGGTTTTTTTTTTTTTTTTTTTTTTGAGACAGAGCCTCAAGCTGTCCCCCTGGGTAGAGTGCTGTGGCATCACAGCTCACAGCAACCTCCAACTCCTGGGCTCAAGTGATTCTCCTGCCTCCACCTCCCAAGTAGTTGGAACTACAGGTGCCCGCCACAACACCTGGCTATTTTTTGGTTGCAGCTGTCATTGTTATTTGGTGGGCCTGGCTGGATTTGAACCTGCCAGCTCAGGTGTATGTGGCTGGCGCCTTAGCTGCTTGAGCCACAGGTGCTGAGCCTGTGTTTGTGGGGTTTTTTTTGTTTGTTTTTTTGCAGTTTTTGGCTGGGGCTGGGTTTGAACCTGCCACCGCCGGCATATGGGGCCAGCACCCTACTCCTTTGAGCCACAGGTGCCGCCTTGCATTTATGTTTTTTAAAAGAATTTCCAGAAAGCTGGATGAGGACGGAAGATAATACAATTATTCTTTTAATTTTAAACTGTTGCTTTATTATTTTATATCTTTTATATTATTTTATAATATAAAATATATTATATCTTTATATTATTTTATATATTTATTATTTTATTATCTATACACAATTTTATTATGAGTTAAAGTAGACAGAAATACTTTTTGTCAGACATCAGAGGGAAATTATTTGATGCAAAAATGTAATGTATTATTCTTTTTTGTATTCTGGGTTATAAGTTTCCCTTTAGTTCAAGGGAATTTTTTTTTTAAGTTTTTTTAGACCAGCCTCATGGCTGTAAGCATGGTTGAGTGAGGGACAGATATCAAGGAAAGTACAGTACCCCCAAGTCACGCAGAGCTTAATACCTTTCCTGTGTCAAATGCGATTGAAGTTTACTGTATTCAGTGTCACCCTCATTTAATTATTGTCTTTTGGGGCAGTAGTGCTGAGCCTCACAAGAAAGGACAAGAACTTGGACTTCAGACCTTGAAGCACCAGGTCCCACTGCTAGAGTTCTTTCTCATAGTTATGTGGTGGCTGTCAATATTCCACACCTCACTTTTCTCATCTATAGAACAAGAACAGCATTGGACACCACACAAAATTCTAAAAATTAAGTAAGATAATCTACAATGCTATTTTCTTCACCGTTCCCTCTCCAGAGAGCTAAACGTATGATCCTTTACAAAACTGCACTGTCTTCTTTAGATTTGGTACCTGAAAGGAATCAACTTCCAGAGCTAAACGTATGATCCTTTACAAAACTGTCTTCTTTAGATTTGGTACCTGAAAGGAATCAACTTCCATTTTCTTTCTTTTCCTTTGGGGAAAATTACTTGCTATTATCATTTGAAATGGATCCAGGCCTACGAACATCACATATACTGTTTCCCTGGCCATGGTGTTTTGTTCAGGTGATCTGATTTGGTTTTTCTTTTTCTTTTTTTTTGTTGCAGTTTGGCTGGGGCTGGGTTTGAACCCACCATCCTCGGTTTATGGGACCGGTGCCCTCCTCACTGAGCCACAGGTGCCGCCCAACAGGGTGGCAGAAAGGTGGGATGGTGTAGGTCTGGAAGTTACCTTTGACTTCTAGGGAGCCTGAGCATGAAGCCCACAGAGAAAAGCCGAGCTGAGACATGAGCCTTGACGTTTGCTTCTTCGAGCTCATGGATCCAGCATGCATAAGGCTAAACCCAGGACATTTCCTACCATGGGAGGCAAGAAATTATCTTTTTGGCTTTAGCAAGTTGTTTTTTAATTTTTAATTTTAAGTTATTATGGATACATGATGGTTGTATACCTTTAAAGGGTACATGTGCTATTTTGTTATAGGCATACATTTGAATTAGTCAAATTAAGGTAACTGGCGTATCCATCACCTCAAGCATTTAACATTTCTTTGTATAGGGAACATTCCAATTCCACTCTTTAGTTAAAAGTATACATAAACTTACTGTTGATTATGGTCACTTTGTTATGCTATTACTTATTGTTCATTCTATCTTACTAACTTTATTTTGTACCCAGGAACCATTCCCAGTTTATCCCTCCCTCCCATTACCCTTTTGGTTACCATTATTCTACTCTCTGTCTCCATGAGATAAACTGTATTGAATAGTTAGCTCCCACATGTGAGTGAAAACATGTGAGATTTGTCTTCCTATGCTTGGCTTATTTCATTTAATGTTTTCTGGTTCCACTCATGTTGTCACAAATGGCAGTAATTCATTCTATTTTATGCCTGTATGATAGATATTCCATTGTGTCTTTGTATCACAATTTCTTTATCTATTCATTAGTTGATGGACACTCAAGTTGATTCCGTATCTTGGTTATTGTGAATAGTACTATGGCAAACTTAAGAGTGCAGGTATCTTTTCCATACACTGGGTTCCCATTGTTTGGATATATATCAGCAATGGGTTTGTTGGGTCATATGGTAGTTCTATTTTTAGTATTTTTGAGGCACCTCCATACTGTTCTCCATAGTGGTAACACTCATGTATACTTCCACCAACAGGGTTCCCTTTTCTCCACATCCTCATCAGCATATGTTATTGTCTGTCTTTTGGATAAAAGGCATTTTTTATTGGGGCACAGTGGTAGGTCATGGTAATTTTAATTCGCATTTCTCTGATGACTGATGGTGTTGAGCATCTTTTCATATACTTGTTGGCTATTTTTATGTCTTCTTTTCAGATATGTCTATACAGATCCTTTGTCCACTTTTAAATTGGATTAATTTTTTCCTATCAAGTTGTTGGAACTCTCTATGTATTCTAGTTACTAATTATTGTCAGATGGGGTAGTTTACAAATATTTTCTTCCATTCTTTGGTTTTCTATTCACTTTGTCTATTGTTTCTGTTGCTGTGCAGAAGTTTTTTTAGCTTAATTTGATCCAATTTGTCCAATTTTGTTTTGGTTGACTGCTTTGGGGGTATTACTTAAGGTGTTCTTGCCTAGACCAATGTCTTGAAGCATTTCCCTAATGTTTTCTTTTAGTGGTTTTATAGTTTTGAGTCTTAGTTCTAAGTCTTTAATCTATTGACTTGATTTTTGTGTATGGTGAGAGTTTCATTCTTCTGCATGTGTATATCCAGTTTTCCTTGCACCATTTATTGAAGAGACTGTCTTTTCCCCACTGTATGGTCTTGGCACCTTTATGGAAGATAATTCACTATAGACACGTGAGTTTATTTTTGGGTTCTCTATTCTGTTTCAGTGGTCTATGTGATTTATGCCAGTACCATGCTGTTTTTGGTATTACAACTCCGTAGTATAATTTGAAATCAGGTAATGTGATTCCTCCAGTTCTGTTCCTTTTACTCAGGATGGGTTTGGCTATTCTAGATCTTTTGTGGTTATATATATGTTTTAGGATTATTTTTTATATTTCTGTGAAGAATGTCATTAGTATTTTGATGAGACTATGTTGAATCTGTAGATTTCTTTGGGTACTATGGACATTTTAACAATACTGATTCTTTCAATCCAGAGCATGGAATGTCTTTCCATTTATTTGTATCTTCTTAAACTTCTTTCATCAAGGTTTTATAGTTTTCATTGAAGAGATCTTTCACTTCTTTGATTAAGTTTAATCCTAGGTATTTAAATTTGTTTGTAGCTATTGTAAATGAAATTACTTTGTTTCTTTTTTTTTTTTTAATTAAATCATAGCTGTGTACATTAATGCAATCATGGGGCACAGTGTGATGCTTTCATATATATTTTGAAATACTCTCATCAAACTGGTTAACGTAGCCTTCATGTCATTTTCTTAGTTATTGAGTTAAGACATTCATACTCTGCTTTTAGAAAGATTCACTTGTACCCTTTTAAGATAAACCATAGAGTGACCCTACCAATCACCCTCCTTCCACCTATCCACCCATCCACCCTCCACCCCTCCCCTTTCCACCCCCTCCCCATATTCTAAGGCTATAATTAGGTTATAACATTCCTATGAAAGCTATAAATTAGTTTAAAAATAGGGCTGTATACATTGGATACTTTTTCTTCTGTTCTTGAGATACTTTGCTAAGAAGAACATTTTCCAGTTCCATCCATGTAAACATGAAGGAGGTAAAGCCTCCATCTTTCTTTAGGGCTGCATAATATTCCATGGTATACATATACCACAATTTATTGATCCATTTGTGGGTCAGTGGGCATTTGGGCTTCTTCCATGACCTGGCAATTATGAATTGGGCTGCAATAAACATTCTGATACAAATATCTTTGTTGTAATGTGATTTTTGGTCTTCTGGATATATACCTAATAAAGGAATTGCAAGATCAAATGGCAGGTCTATTTTTAGTTCTCTACATGTTCTCCAGATTGTTTCTTTTCAATATTCCACACAGTACTTTGCTTTTTTTAAGTTTTAAGTTCTTTTTTTATTCAATAACCTTTCCTATGTTCCCTATTTTTCTTCACACAGTACTTGGTGTCCCCTTTCACTTATTTATGTTCTTTTGTTTGTTTGTTTGTTTTTTAGAAAACTAAATTTTAATTCTCAAGAGAATTTTAGGCCCTAGCAGGACATTGGAAAAATAAAGTCCCTGGTAACAGGTTTCCAAGTGGTAGATTTGCTGGTGTAAAGGCACTAGCATCCCCTGTGACCAGGCTATACCCCGAGCAGCCCTGTCCATGGCCTGAGGGTACTCAGACCAAGGGAGCCAGGCCCATGGCATTTCTGGGGCTTGGGTCCTCTGTAAGTGTGCTGGGGCTGCTGTGCAAAGGGATCACTAACTGGGTGGCGTAAATAACTAAAGTTTACTGTCTCACATTTCTGGAGCTAGGTGTTTAAGACCCAGGTAGTGGAATGGTTGATTCCTTCTGAGAGCTGTGAGGAGGATAAGGACATGAGTCATACAGGATGTGGGGCCCCCTCTGCTCTAGTATGACCTTGTCATGGCTAACTGCAGCTGTAACCACCTAATTTTTAAATAAGGCCATTCTGAGGTACTGGAGGTTAGGACTCCAACATATAAATTTTGGATGGGCACAATTTAATCCACACTCACATCTCCATAGGGATGTCCAAAGGCAGAACACTAAGAGTGGCCACAGGGGAAAAACAGAAACACCAGGGGGATATAGGGCACACAGAGTCTGATGTAGCATTAGGAGAAATATATGTACTGGCTCTCTTGAGGGAAAGGGAATGCCCATTGCAGCAAAAGAGCAGATACGAGATGATCTTCTGTAAGAAGGAGTGGAACAGATTCGTGCTAAAAGTGGACCTCTAAATTTCCTTACAGCTTTAGAATGTGAGGTGACACCAGCTAACAGGAATGCCTGGATTTATTTGCCAGTCAAGCTGATGTAAAAAGTGTGTTGGTTCAGGACTGTCAGGCTCATAGCATCATTCCACAGCCTCAGCTGGCCTTTGTGCCATCAGCCTTGACATCTTTGGTCTGCTGGTTTGACTTGCCTGCTCCCCAAGAGCTGTAAAGCTCTTTGAAGCTGTGTGCACCTGCATATATGCAAATTGGACCAGGTGCAGGATTTTAAACTGTGGGAAGACGCCAGGACGCAGTCAGAGACCTCCAGTGTGCACTCTTATGGATGCAATGGCTATGACCTGACCCACCTTCATGCACCTGTGCAACATCAACAGGGACTTTTCTGGTGGGGGTTGGGAGGCTGTGACAGAGCCCAGCACATACACTGTGAGGATTTGGTACAGCTGCTGGGAAATGAGGAGGAAGGGACAAGGGATACCTTTCCCCTTCTCAGTTCTTAGAGGCAAGTGTACAGGCCTAAAGCACGTAATCTCCAAAACTAGTGGGCGACTTGATTCCCACAGAACATGAGCCTTTTTGTCCAGTCCTCCTCCTACAGATTAATGTCACTGAAGATGGGACCTGACTTCACACTCCTAGCAGCAAACCCAGCCTGGGGCTGAAAATCAGGAGGTTTGAGGCTTCAGAACTCAAACTCTACTATGGTCTTGAACTTTTCACTGTCTTCAGCACTATAAAATTTGATGGTGCTGCTCAGACTCTCTCTGGAGCTGTCCTGTGTGGCCACTTTGCACTTCTGGTCCATGGAGGAGCTGCCGCGTCTTCCTTTAGTGCTGCAATGTCCATCAGCCAGAAGTAGTGCCAGTTCCTTGAAACCTCACCACAGTTGCCACATTTCATCTTCAGGTACTACCAGAAGTCTTGGTTCACCGGCCGGAGGCAGGTGCAACCTGGCATTGAGTCGTGATGAGATTTTCCCCATCAAGGCTAGGCTTCTTAGGTGCTGGCTGCAGTCCCTTATTTATGCTTTATCCTTTGTGCTAAGCACTAATATACTCAATTTTTTATTTTTTATTTTGTTTGTTGTCAGTCTTCACAACTAGGAGGGAAAGTTCACTGATGAAACTGTTTTTGCTTTCCTGTTATAGCGCATGCTTAGAGTGCTTAGAGATGCCTGGTGCATGCTCTGTGCTCAGTACATTTTTGGGAATGTGTACAGAATGTGTACAGGGTTTGGTTGCTCCTGCCTAATATGTGTGAATCCTTTAGTTTTTGGGTTTGATGTTGACTGAGAGGTGGGGAAGTCTTGGGAGAGTGGTTTGAGCAGACATTTTGTGGGCAGGGCGCTTCTGAAGCTTGCCACCACCCATTCATCAATTGGCATTAGAAGTACTGACCAAATTTAGCTCTGGGGTCTTACATGATTCCTGGACTTTCTTACCTCTGCACCTTTCCTCCGGCTGTGCCTTTTATATATGAAACAATTTCCCCCTTTCCATAGATGCCTATTAAAGTTTTACTTATTTTCAGGATGCAGCTTACATTCAACTTACCTTAAGAAACCTTATACCCCCCCAAATCAGGATACGTTTAAAATATTTCCCAAGGTTTATTAAGGTATAATTGACAAATATACACTGTTCATATTTATGGTGCACACCATGATGTGTTGATACATTACAGAATGATTAAATTAAGCTAACAAATGCATTCATCTCCTCCCATGCTTCTTCTTCTTCTTCTTTTTTTTTTTTTTTTGTGGTGACAGCACTTAAGATCTAATTTTTTAAAAATTAGCAGTTTTAAAAATTATGTTGCATCCTTAAAATTTGCTAAAAAATTTGCTAAAATTTTCCTGTTTTTGCTTTCGTGGTTTTTTTTGCTAAAAAGTTTTAAGGATGCAATACATTAATATGAACTGCACTCATCATTCTGTCTAATACATTTCTAGAATTTATTCATCTCGTCTAAACAAAACATTGTACCTTTTGCACCTACCACAGCATACTATACATTTATTGAGGAAGACGATATTCATTCAGCTGTTAATTCAATCACAATGAATGTTTTCACCAAACAATTGTTTCCCAAGTGTTTTGAATATGCCAGCCACTGGACTATATGCCTTCTACTTCTGAAGGTTCTTTTCTTAACTGTTCAGAGGGAAAAAAATTGAAGCAAAATGGAGGTCTGGTAGCGTGATTCCTCCTGCTTTGTTTTTATTCCTGGGTAATGTCTTGGCTATTCGAGGTTTTTCCTGATTCCATATAAAATGAAGTATTATTTTTTCAATATCTTTAAAATATGACAGTGGAGCTTTAATAAGGATTGCATTAAAATTATATATTGCTTTGGGTAATATGGACATTTTAACAATGTTGATTCTTCCCAGCCATGAGCATGGCATATTTTTCCATTTGTTAACATTTTCAGTTATTTCTTTCCTTAGAGTTTCATAGTTCTCTTTATAGAGATCTTTCATATCCTTTGTTAGGTAAACTCCCAAATATTTCATCTTCTTGGCACTACTTCGAAAGGAATAGAATCCTTGACTGTTTTTTCAGCTTGGCTGCTGTTGGTATATATAAAGGCTACAGATTTATGAGTGTTGATTTTGTAACCTGAGATGCTACTGTATTCCTTGATCACTTCTAAGAGTTTTATAGTTGAATCCCTGGTGTTTTCCAGATATACAATCATATCATCTGCTAAAAGTGAAAGTTTAATCTTTTCTGATCCTATGTAGATGCCCTTAATCGCCTTTTCTTCCTTAATTGCAATGGCTAAAACTTCCACGACAATGTTAAATAGCAATGGAGACAACGGACAACCTTGCCTGGTTCCTGATCTGAGTGGAAATGATTCCAGTTTAACTCCATTGATTACAATATTGGCTGTGGGTTTGCTATAGATGGCCTCTATCAGCTTAAGAAATGTCCCTTCTATACCAATTATCTTAAGTGTTCTGATCATGAAGGGATGCTGGATGTTATCAAAAGCTTTTTCTGCATCAATTGAGAGAATCATATGGTCTTTGTTTTTTAATTTGTTTATGTGATGAATTATATTTATAGATTTACATATGTTGAACCAGCCTTGAGATCCTGGGATAAAACCCACTTGGTCATGGTGTATAATTTGTTTGATGTGTTGCTGGATTCTGTTCATTAGGATCTTGTTGAATATTTTTGCATCAATATTCATTAGTGATATTGGTCTATAATTTTCTTTTCTTGTTGGGTCTTTTCCTGGTTTGGGAATCAAGGAGATGTTTGCTTCATAGAATGTGTTGGGTAGTATTTAGTCTTTTAAAATATTTTGGAAAAGTAATATAGGTACTAGTTCCTCTTTAAAGGTTTGGTAGAATTCTGATGTGAAGCCATCTGGTCCTGGGCTTTGCTTTTTAGGGAGATTTTGTATAGCTGATACTATTTCAGAACTTGATATAGGCCTGTTTCACATTTCCACTTCATTCTGTCTAAGTTTTGGGAGGTGGTGTGCTTCCAAGTATTGGTTGATTTCCTTAGGATTTTCATGTTTCTGGGAATAAAGTTTCTTGTAATATTCATTAAGGATTTTTTGAATTTCTAAAGGGTCTGTTGTTATTTCATCTTTACCCTTTCTGATTGATGAGATTAGAGATTTTACTCTTTTTTTCTTGGTTAGATTGGCCAAAGGTTTATCTATGTTATTAACCTTTTCAAAAAACCAACTTTTGGATTTATTGATCTGTTCCATAATCCTTTTGTTTTCAATTTCATTTAATTCTGCTCTAATTTTGGTTATTTCTTTTCTTCTGCTAGATTTGGGATTGGAATGTTCTTCCTTTTCCAGTTGCTTGAGCTGTCCTATTAAGTTGTTAACTTCCTCTCTTTCCGTTCTCTTGAGGAAGGCTTGTAATGCTATAAATTTCCCTCTTAGGACTGCCTTTGCAGTATCCCAGAGGTTCTGACAACTTTTGTCTTCATTATTGTTTTGTTCTAAAAATTTGGTAATGTCCTTCTTGATCTCGTCTCTGATCCTTCTATCATTCAGCATAAGGTTATTTAGCTTACATGTTTTTGTATGAGACTGCAGATTCCTGTTGTTACTGAGTTCAACTTTTATTCTGTGATGGTCTGAGAGGATGCATGGAATAATTTCTATTCTTTTAAATTTACTGAGGTTAGACTTATGGCCTAAGATGTGATTGATTTTGGAGTATGTTCCATGGACTGATGAGTAAAATGTGTATTCAGTTTTCTTAGGATGAAAAGTTCTGTAGTTGTCTGTTAGGTCTAAAAGTTGAATAGTTAAATTTAAAACTGAAATTTCTTTGCTTAGCTTCTTATTGGAGGATCTGTCCAACACTGCCAGAGGAGTGTTAAAATCTCCGACTATGATGGAACTGGAAGAGATCAAGTTGCTCATGTTTGTTAGAGTATCTCTTATAAATTGAGGTGCATTCTGGTTGGGTGCATAGATATTGATAATTGGGATCTCATCATATTGAGTATTGCCCTTAACAAATATAAAATGGCCATCCTTATCCTTGCTTATTTTTATTGGTTTAAACCCTAATGTATCTGTGAGTAAAATTGCAACACCTGCTTTTTTCTGCTTTCCATTTGCCTGGTATATAGATGACCATCCCTTCACCCTGAGTCTATATTTGTCTTTTAAGGTAAGGTGAGATTCTTCTATACAATAGATGTCTGGTCTGAGTTTCTGTATCCAATCAGCCAATCTGTGTCTCTTTAGAGGACAATTTAAGCCATTCACATTGATTGAAATTATTGATAAGCCTGATAAAATTTTAGGTATTGAGTTGTTCAAAAGTCCAGTGGACGTTTTTAATCCTTTTGCCATTGCAGAAGTTGGAATTTGATCAATAGTTTCTGAGTTTACTTTTGTGGTGGAGGATTGCACTAGTCATTATGGAGAATAGGTCTGAGAATATCCTGGAGAGCTGGTTTAGTTATGGCAAATTTCTTCAATGCATGGATGTCATTAATGTATTCAATTTATCCATCATAAATGAAACTCAGTTTAGCTGGATATAGGATCCTGGGCTAAAAGTTATTTTGTTTTAAGAGATTAAATGTTGATGACCACCCTCTTCTTGCCTGAAAGGTTTTGGCAGAGAGATCTGCAGTTATTCTAATATTCTTCCCCTTGTACGTTATGGTTTTCTTACGTTTCACTTCTTTCAGGATTTTCTCTTTCATATTAACTTTAGTGAAGTTAATTATGATGTGTCTGGGGGATGTCTTATTCGGATTGAGTCGTGCTGGGGTTCTGAACCTGTCTGCCATATGAATTTCAGGATCTCTTGACATATCTGGAAAGTTCTCTTTCATAATTTCATACAGAAGAGCCTCTGAGTTTTGCGAAGCAACTTCGTTGCCTTCAGGGATTCCTATAAGGTGAATATTAGTTTTCTTTGAATTATCCCAGAGCTCTCTGAGAGAAAGATCCATTTTTGCTTTCCATTTCTTTTCTTCTTTGAGCTCTTGGGTTTGTTCAAAAGCTTTGTCTTCAATGTCAGAGATCCTTTCTTCTGCATGTTCCACTCTGTTATGGAGGGATTCTATCATATTTTTCAGGTCTTTGAGGGCTAGGAACTCTTGCCTCAATGTTTCAAAATCTTTGATCATTTTATCTTCGAAATTATTGAATTCTTGAGACATCTTTTGAATAATTTCTTAAGACATCTTTTTAATAATTTCTTGAGACATCTTTTGAATAATTTCTTGAAGTTCTAGCCCTTTCCTTTCTTCCATTCTGTTAATCTTATTAGCTATTCAAATTCTGAACTCGATTTCTGACATCTCAGCCATCTGTTTATGGGTGGATTTTTGCTTCTCTTGACTTTGGGTTTCCCTAGAAACCTCTTCTGAGAGAATAATATGAATTTTTGAGCTATTTCAGTTGTAATCTACTGTTACTATGCTGGAACTCTATTGCTGTGTTAATAAGGTATGGAGAAAGGAAAATATTCTATAATCTTATAATTTAAGTTAAATATTTTAGTGGGCCTGAATCCCAGGGCTGTGACCTTAGTAAATGTTTGTAACCTTTTTTCATCTCCCTTAGGTGAGATAATAATTCCAGAGGGGATTTGAGCAGGAGAAAAGCCTTGTTTCAAATGGGCAAATATATGAATAAATGAGTAAATATTTTTTTTAAAACATATCAAACTCTTTTAAAAATGAGAATAGATTTCCTAGTAAATACTGAAATATTTGAGGCTAACAACTGCTGCTGAAACTTGTTTTTCAACCTTTTCCTCTATGGTTCTTAAGAAAGAACAGAAGCAAGAGGGAAATTTTGGCACTACTCAGGGTTTGCTTAGTGTTGACTCCTACTCCTTGGCTGAGGAGCTTTGATATAATAAAAAGATTATGGGCATGCTTTGCATAGTAGGACTTAATATTGCCCTAGATTATTTCTGAAGACAAGATATGTCGATTACTATGCCCCAAACATGATCAGTCTGTGGTGCAGTAAGACTCTAATTCAGGCTTTGGAATTCCAACTAGTATGACTACCCACCCTTGTTTGCAGGGATTGGGGGTTTTCTGGCTCATAGGACCTTCATATTCAAATCAGGAATGCCCTCACCAAACCACAAAGTATCATTCACCCTCATGGGACATTAAAACCTCTCACTTAAAACCAATTTAAAAAGATAACAGAGGATGAAGAATTTCCCCTTTGCACTTATTATCTGTGCTGCTTGCTTAGAGCATGTCTATCTACATAATGGGGCAGATTACAGGAAGGACAATTTGCTGGCAAACTGTTTATCCATTACTTCATTACTCATATCTCAGTCATCTGAGATTTCTATCTGTGTGACTAATCTAAACAATAAAACAGACAGAAGCTTCTCTTTCCATGGGAACTGCATGAGCGCCAAGCCTATCTGCCTACTGGCAACCTACTCTTGGGTGGGAGTTTGACTGCAGCTCTGAGTAAATCTTTCTCTACTTTAGATTTTAGCATCAGAATCTGGAGTGGGAGGAAACAGGATGGGGCTGGAGAGAAAAGATCTTGGCACAGGCAGACTTGGGAACAGCTCATCCTGTCTCTACTGTAATCTCCACTGCAACCAGACTCTGCTTCCCTTAATGTAGTAGCAAGTCAAAATCCTTGACATGTTTTAGCATCAAAATTCAGTTAATCAACAAAAAGCATATATTCCCAGGACCCTAAGAGAGGTTTGGAAACAATATTAAGGGTAGAGTTTCTTGGTGTCCTAAGCTGGTATTTGAGGCAGGTGATCTGATCTGGGACACTATCCCACCATAATATGAGCTGGTATGCTCCGATTCCTGCCACGGAAACTGGTACTCTAGTTACAGTTATTGTAACCATCCTGTCTATTATTTCCCTCCAGCCTAGTACTGAGGCATGGTTCAAAAAGATGAGAGTCTTTCCTCTGACTTCACTAGATTGGTTAGAACCTTCTGTAAAAAGATGGACACTACCTATCACTTGTGGACCATAGCTTGAAATTCACCATCTCTTTGTGCCTTGCTAGCCACAGATGATTTTCTTATAATGTAGCTGGACTTCCCACTTTTCTGGTCAGAAAGTTGCATTTGTATCAGGTTAGACCTGGGCAGTTGCTACAGGGGTGAGTTTGCTGTCTGGGAAGCTAGAGCAGAGACACGACAAGTGGTTCCCTGGAAGTCTGTCAAAGGTCAGTGGCTGGGGCACCAATCCAAGGGCTTTAAGGGAGAAACAGACCCAATGAGTGAAAGCAAATTGGGAGCCAGGGAATCAGGGATGTGGTGGCAAAAGGGCAGTGGAGCTGCCTAATGGAAGACAAGCAGGAGGAGCTGTGGACAGCTCACTGTGCAGACATGCATAGCAACTTTTATGCTGGGCTGGCTCAGGTTCAGGACCAGATGCGGTTTAGTGAAAGGGGATGAAATGAAAGGACCATGGACCTGACCTAACAGACATGTCTATAGCTATATCCTACTCTTCCCTATCAAATAGGCTTGCCATGATGGAAATACAGTGTCTCCCCAACAGCTATAAAATTATGCTTCAAATTTTTCTCCTTGGAACCTGCCGATACTCTGACTCCTGTCTCATCAAAATACAGTTTTGTTTTTTGTCTTTGTCCAGACTGGTTTAGAGTCCTTATGGAATATCTACTTAGAGGAGTTTTTCTCGAAGGCTAGATCCTGAGTAATTATTTAATGATCATGCAAATGAATGAAAGAAATGTTCCAAAGTGATAATTGCCATGTTAGAAAAGGAGAAATTGAGACTGCCTTAGGCCTCAAACAGCAATATTTTATGTTTTTACTTTTTTTTTTTATTATAAACAAATTTAATGACCAAATGATAGACTGGTCAAAAACGTGCATCACCAAGGGCTGATCCCTGTACTAGGAAAGAACTCTCGCAAGCACGTAAGACTTGACAAACAGTTCTTTTTTTTTTTTTAAGAGATAGA
Organism: Otolemur garnettii; assembly: GCF_000181295.1. Taxonomy (NCBI): domain Eukaryota; kingdom Metazoa; phylum Chordata; class Mammalia; order Primates; family Galagidae; genus Otolemur; species Otolemur garnettii. The sequence goes on from NW_003852405.1 coordinate 10,248,892, forward strand.
GTCTCATTTTGTCGCCCTCAGCAGAGTGCTGTGGCACCACAGCTCACAGCAACCTCTAGCTCTTGGGCTAAGGTGATTCTCTTGCCTCAGCCTCCCAAGTAGCTGGGACTACTGGCGCCCACCACACCTGGCTATTTTTGTTGCAGTTTGGCTGGGGCTGGTATGTTTTTACTTTTTGATGTTATGTAAACAACTATGGAAGATTTTATTTAAGTATTTTCCATTCTTGGGACAGGGAGCTCCAACTTGCTCAGAGGTAAAGTAGTGCCTCTGCCTCATGGGAGAATTCTTTTACTGCAGTGTCACACCTGCAGCCACAAGCTATCAGGGGTGTGTCCCTGGGGTGTGTGTTTGTCAGGGGAGAAAGTTTGGCTGGAGGCTCTTCCCTCCTGAACCACCATTTCATGCAATGCTATCTCTCTATCACTTTGGAGAGAATATTCTACTTTTGTGCTCCATGTTATTTTGAAAAAGTGCCTCTGGGAGTCTCTGCTGCACAAGGGGAGGGAATTTCTGACATAACACCTTCATTTACTCTTCAGAACATTGCTGAAAAGTACCAAAGCACAGCTTTTCATGGCTCTTTTTCAGAAACCCATTTCATTAAAATTAGAAAAAAAAATCTGAGATGCAGTTAACATGTGTTAGCTCTTGTAGGACTAACACAAATCTGAGCTTTTTATGTGAAAAGATTTAGGTCTTTATGATTGACTTGGGAAATATGGCAAATGTGACTGTGTACATGTTTTTCATTTGACGACTTAGGGGTGACAATCACATCCAGCCACTTTTGGAAACAGTTGTTATGGCTCCGGACCTTACCTCCCTTTCCCCTCTTTTTTATAAACAAATAAAATAGTTATTAGAAGAAGAAACTTTGAAATCATTTAAATCTTTCATTTTAAAATATGCTATTTCATAACTAAGAGTTATAAGAATGGATCTAATCAGTGAGTTTGGAAGGGAGGTGGCATTTCTTGCAGAGTATGCTAGTAGACACTCATATAGTTTACTTCGTGTTTGGTACTGATCTGAGTATATTACATAAATTTACATATATTCATCTAGCTTTTATAACAACCATGTGAAACAGGTACTCTTATTATTCTAATTTTATAGGTGAAGGAGTTGAGGCTTGGGGGAGTGGAGCAAGGTCCAAAGTTGCTCATCTACAGTTAACCCTACAGTTGCTCTGTACCCCACTTAGAGAGAGTTAGAAGGTCAAAATTGTCATTTCACCATGATGGACTCCCGCCTTGATATAGTTCTCTGATTTACATAAGTCAGCCCTGCATTTTCTCTGCATATTCAAACCCACCCCGTCAATCTTGGACAGGTTGTTTCTGTTGAAATCTGCATCAGTGGGAATCAATAGTTAAGCAAATGACGTGAGGAAGCTTACATGTATAGGCTGAATGTGCCTGGGGCTTTGGTATCACCAGTTGTGTTTGGTTCCCACAGTCTTCCTGATCATCTGGATGTGCTTTTGCCAACTATCTTCTCAATTATTTCCCTTAGTGACTCTGATTACCTCTTCTCTTTGTTAATCACTTTCCCCTATTCACAGGATCTTATCAGAGTGCGGACAGTTGCAGCTGCACAAACAGAATGCACTTATAAATGATCATTCTACAACCCCCGGGCTGTCTGAACCTTCTCGTTTTCCTGTTATTTGCTTTGTCCTCTCTATAAGCGCCCAGTTGTTTGCCCTTCACTGGCACATGCTTTCTGCCACCTGAAGTACATTTCCGCCTTTCTCAGGCTCTCTTAATTTTCTCCTTCCAACTATAAGATCTTGTTAATGTGTCCTTTCTGTTTGTCCTTTCTGATGACTCATTGTACTTCTCTGAATCCCCTTCACTGTTCTTTGCATGGACTCCCTCTCTTTTATGGGTATCTCTTTCTTTTCATCACACTCTGACCTTACTTCTTCATGCACTAGACTTAAGAACTAAGCTTTCACGTTTTCTTTTGTCAAAGTAATTCTTAGCCTTTTTCATCTCATCCACAAAAATAAGTTCACCAGCAGTAAGGTTTATAATCTTCTTCTAGGCCTCTACTTCTCTGTCCTCTCTGTTCAAAGTACCCAGTCTCCCTGGGAGGCACTTCCAATAGAATAAAAAATAATAGCTAACATTCTGTGTGCCAAATGCATGAACTTTATAACAGTCTTCTCCTGCCTTCTCAAGAAGCTTATTAGCATCTCTTTTTTTCTGCGTTAGGTATTTTATAACCCCTTTCTCTCTCTCTCAAACTACAAATTAATCATCTGATAGGATTTTAACTTATAATAATTCTTATATATTCAACACTAATGTATCATATTCCATTTGAAATAGGGATGGTTGAGGTGGTGTTTAAATGCAAACACTGGCTAAAAATGTGGTTTCCTCATAATATAAACATATCCTATGCTACTGTTTTTCATTTTTAAAAAGTAATTTTTACTAGCTATATAAAATAACAATAATGGAAATTAAACACATCACCAACAACCAATAGAATGCTTAATATTTACCAATATTAACTAATAGATTGCTTAATACTTTACTCCCTTTCAGTTCTTATTAATATGTACATATCATTTTTACATAATTGTAATCAAAGTAGAGATACAATTTTGTTTTCTTTTTTATTAGTGTACAAACAATATTTCTCATATAGCTATTTAGTTTTTTAAATTAACATTTCATGGCTGTATTTTACTCCCTAGAATTACTGTAACAAAATGCACCTAAGCGTTTCCATTGGTAGGTTGGTATAAATAAGGAATAATATGCAAATGTAATTTGGAGTCTATATGGTCTGAGTTTAAGACTTGACTTTGCTATTTACAAGGCTTAGACTGCTGGGCTAGGTACTTAAATTCACTAATGAGCAGTATAAGGTACTTACAGACACCTGTTATGTTAGAAATCATGCTTGGTGCTGAGTTACCCAGTGGAGCATAAGAAAGGTAAGGTTCACTTTCTGCATGAAGATGATAAGTTCATATGATGATTGGCTAATAAGTTAGCACAATCTAAAGTGATAATAACACTATCTCATGTTTATTATGAGAAGTAAAAGAATGATGCACAGTGCTTAGCACCGTGCCTGACAAAGAGTAAGTGTCCAATATTACTGTTATTGCTCTAAGTATTTTTGCTATCATGTCCTTATTACTATACTATTTATGCTTATAACTGTCTCCAAAACTATTGGTTTTTAAAGATTATGCATTTACTGATTGCTTTTATTAAGCACACTTTAGAAGTCCTATGTGGTACTTTGTAAATGACAGCTGTGGAGGAGACCTTTGTTTTCACCTACCGAGCATAGCATAGGCACTGTCAGACAGGAGGGGCTGACCACCATCCTATGGAGCCACAGGATAGTGTTTCTTCACAAAAACAAACAGGATTATGATGTAGAGATACGTGATACATTTTCCATAATCATAATTACAGAATTTGAGAACCTAGACAAAGCTCTGAAATCTATGGCACTGGAACATCACATTTCTAATAAAACAAATATATCCACTTTCTAAAGTTTACCTAAGTCTGCATCACTTTATTATTATGGTCATCTCAAGGCTTGCTCCCTTGATCACTCAGCATCCTGATAACCTTAGCTTTAACTGCTAAATTATGAGTCAACATCGCCACTATTTAAAGCCCACAAAAAATTCAGCCTGTCAATGTAGCTAAGTTGACATTTAAGTAGAAACATTTTATTATGGTACAAAATTTGTTCATTAGCTTTACTGGAATCTCCTTATGTGAGGCTATATTAAAAAATAAGTTCCTAGGATCTTATGTAATTCATTTTTGCTTATGAATTTCACAACTTCCAAAAACTAAATTTGAACACAGATGTCTGTATAGTTTAGTGGAGTTGCTTAAGCAGTGGGCTTGTATCATAGGCTGTAGAGTGTGTGGGAAAGCGGTCGAATGTGGACTGATCTATTTGTCCTTTGAGGAAAATAATTTCTCTGTCTCATTCCTCTTTTACCTCTGACAGTTGTTTTTGCAGAGATTTAAAGGGTTACAATTTAATAAGTTTTGATACAATATACCATCCTTGAAACGATCATCACAGTCCAGACAGTGAATATTTCAATCATTTCCAGATGTTTTCTTATATCCTTTCAGATATGCTTAATATTTTAAAAAACTGCCAAACTGTTTTTTAAAGTGGTTGTACCATTTTATATATCCACCAGCAATATATGGGAGTTCCAGTTTCTTCACATCTTCTCTGTATCGTTGTACAGATGGTCTTTTCTATTTTAATAATTATAGAGATTGTAGTACTGGGATCAGCAAATTATGGCCCAAAGGCCAAATTTGGCCCACTGCCTGTTTTACAAATAAAATTTTATTGGAACACAAGAATGCCTGTGGTATCTGCCATATAGATCATCTGGCCTGTAAAATGTTTATGATCTGGCTCTTTAAAGAAAAACTTAGCTGACCTCTAGTGTAGTGATATCTCAATGAGGTTTTAATTTGCATTTTTCTATTGACTACCAACACTTAAATGTCCTACAAGGCAAGTGGCAAAATGCACTTTTCCCTATATTACTACTATTCCTAAAACAATAGGAAAGTAACATTAGGATCAGACGCTTCAACTAGTCTTCTAGACTTGACTCAGTTGCTTGTCTCCTGTGTTCTTTATTATGTCATGTTTTAATTGTCACATTCATAGGTGATCTAATTTTTTTCACAACTATGAGAAATTAACTTCTTTTATTATAATTTTTTTTCCAGGTCTCAACACCTTGTTTCTAAAGCAGCACTGATTTCCCAAGTGAAGACCAAAATTTTGATTTGTTGGGGCAGCAGAACTTGTATTCCTTCTGGAGACTTTACGGAAGAATCTGCTTATCTTTTCAACTTTCTGGAGGCCACTCATGTTTCTAGGCTCATGACTTTCCTCCATCTTCAAAGCCAGCAATTGCATTGCTCCAACTTCTGTGGCTGTAGTTACATCTCCTTCTCTTGACATTAACTCTCCTGGCTCCCTCTTCTAATGACCCTTTTGATCACATCAGGCCCACAGGGTAATGCACAATAATGTCCCATCTTAAGAGCTTTAACTTAATCACATCTACAAAATCTCTTTGCCACATAAGGTAACATATTCACAGGTTCTGGGGATTAGGATGTGAACATCTTGGAGAGGCAATGTTTGGCCTACGGTACCCTTAAATCTGTACTTTCCACAGTCTTCCCCATCTCAGTAAGTAGAAATTCCCTTCTTGTCTTTGAGCTGGACAAAAATCCTTGGAATTTTGGAATTATCCTTACCCTTAACTTCTTTCTTTCATAACCCACATCCTTAACTTTCTTTCTTTCATAACCCACAATCAACTCACAAGCCAATTCCAGGGGCTCTATTTATAATCCATAATACACCTGTCCCCATTCTAGTCCAATTTACCATTATCATCTCTTCGTTGGGCAGTTGCTAAAACCTTCCAACTGATATCCAAATTTCTGTTTTGGCCCTTTTTAGTAGAGTTTCAGTGCAGCATCCAGAGTGATTCTTGGAATTTATGTAATTCCTTTTAAAAAATTCTGTACTGACTTTCTATCTTAGCCAGAACAAAAGTCAAATTCTTATCCTGATCTAACTACATGCTCTTACCTCTTGAAATCATCTACCAATCTTTCCCAGTACTGACCCCCTAACAAAGAAATTTGGATATACTGAAGTCCTGTGCCAGGGCTTATATGGCACTTGTTTTCTTTATCTGGAGAGCACTCTCCCTATCTGCTGCATTGTTTCCCTCAGGTTGGTACACTGTGCTCCTAACATATGAGAGCTTTAGAATCCCATACAAACTCTTGTCTGCTAAATGTACACTAATCTTGCCCATTTAGTAGTTGCTGAAATAAAAGGAAAGATTTTGCTGTACCATCCAATGTAATATGAGAAGGATTTCCTTGATATTGTGATATTTATGTTTATGTGAATTGATCTATATAAGGACTTTTACAGAGGACTGAACCATGCTTTCTTTTTAACTTACTGAAAGAGATGAAAAGAATAAATTTCTCCACATATTTTTTCTTTGATGTTTGGACAAGGCATACCTAAGGCATGTGCATTATAGAGGAAGCATATCAAAGTTGGCAATTAGTGTTTTGATCAAGCCAGTATGCCACATTTCATTATTTAACTTGTGCCAGATATTTTGGCCTTTGAAGGGAATTTTCCTACTTAAAGACAAAAGGGTTTTTGTTCAAATATAATAACCTCCTTAATCAAGAAGATATTTTGTTGATGGCTTATTATAAAGACCATTGGATAAGGCACTTGATGAAGGGGTCAAAGACTGTGAAATAATACTTAAAGTTCTTGGAAGACCGATTCTGTGTTTCTTACCAAGCTTTCCCCAGTGCTTAGAACAATGCTTGACACATGATAAAAGTTTAAGAGCTAGTTACTGAGTGTATATCCTGAATTTATGAAAGTCCATTTATTGTGTTCTTGTCTTCTCTCCTCAGTGTTAAAACATATCTTTTTTTTTTTTTTCCCAGCTGGGCACCTTTCATTTACATGTGTTCAAAAAAGTTTGTTTTTTAATATGAAGAATAGAATTTGAATTATTGGGAGATAAGATAGTAGTTTATAACAATACTGCTTGAACTTGACTCATGAACATTGATATGAGATGAAATCATGTGCTTCTCCTTCCTTCATTAAAAAAACTATCAGACAAACAAAAAATGGTGATTCATATTTCTTTTTGAGTTTCAGTGAGCACACTAGGATGATCACGAAAAAACACTTCAGAGGAAAAGCTATAGTGATGGGTGTCATTTCTAGAAATACTGTGAGATGAAGGCTGTCTTTTTGAAGAGGGAGGACTTAAAAGAATAAAAAAAAATAGAGAGGGGGGAGCAAGATGGAGGCTGAGTAACAGCTTCTTTGCAACTGAGTGTGCTGAGATTGGGGAGAAAATACTCCATGCATCTCTAGCTTGTGGGCTTTGCCCAGAAACAACCCTTTGGGGATGCAGGGGGATAGCGAGAGACTTCTGGACTCCAAGAGGAGGAAAAAAGCAGTGGAGAAGTGGCAAATGGTTGCATTCATTTGGTCTGAGGCTGTGGAGGCGGCCACAGCTATACTTACAACAGCAGCAAGATTTCAGACAGGGAAGGCCTTCCCTGAGGATTGTTTTGGTTTTTTTGGATGTGGGCACTCAGTTGAATTACCTTGGGAGAACTTGGGCAAGAGTGTGGGTGACTGTAAGCATTGTCAAGGGTCAGGGACTGAGCCACTAGGCCAGAATGGAGCTATCATTTTTTAGCTGTGGGCCGTGCAGCCAGCCATTGTGGGAGAGCTGCCCTGTGTGCTCCTTCTTCAGGGTCGCAGAGTGAGGCTCAGGCTGGGAGACCTTGGGAGAGTGATCTAGTGACTGTGAACAGTGTCAAAGGCTGGGACTGAGATGGAGAGGAAGAGCGGAGCTTTCAGTGTTTGGCAGTAGGAGGGATGCCTTGCAGCCTCGGCCCTTGGGGTATAGAGTGAGGCCGGTTTTGGTGCACCTGATAAGCGGGCAGCCCCTTAAGGAGAGATCCTGGTGACATGTGCTTTGAAAGCCTCTGCTTAGCCAAGGTTAATGGTTTAAAATGTCTTTTGAGCAGTCTGAGGAGAGGCTCAGGCTCTCAACCCTGAGGGGTTTAAGGGCAAAGAAGTCAGCAGAGGCCTCCAGACTCCATCTTATACAGCTGTATCAGCACTGTGATAAACATCTCATACCCTAGAAGATCACTTGTTGCCCAGACAATATTCAGTAACCTATAAATTACTTTGTTTTTATTTTTTATTTCAACTTCCCCCCTCTAGATTTTTCTTTCTTCATTTTTCTAGTGTAAATGTAACTTTCCATTGTTGCTTTTTTAATAATGAAAACTTCATTTTTGCTAGTGTTTCTGCCCCTGTTATTTGGTTTTTCCCCTAATTTTATCCTGTATGATTTTCTGTTTGTTTGTTTAAGTTTGATTTATAGTATTTTTGTTTTTCTCTCTATTTGGTGGATGTAGAGCACCGTGTCTGCTCAGGCTGGCAAAGAGCTGCTGACCTCAAGGGAACCACCCAATCCAGCACCCCCAGAGGTTATGGGGTTTTAAGGTGTGGGTCAAAGTACCCTACTATACCTCTTTCTTACTCCTGTCTCCCTCTTCCTGTGCTTCTCTTCTGCTTGTCAATATTCCCTTTTACTCATGCCCTTCTCCTTTTTTTTTCTTAATTTTTTTTTCTCTTCTTGTTCTTCATTCTTCTCATCCTTTTAGTCCTGTACCAAAAGGACTCATCAAAACCTTAGGTCAGAGGCACAATAACTTAACGAGCAAGAGGAATTGAAAGGAAAATTAGGGCAAGGAAACAGATAAAAGAAAACATTTATGAGGAAGAAATAGGAGAAAAATCCTGACAACATGAAAAACAATGCCAGAGCAACCCCAAGGGACCATGAGGCAGCTACTACAGAGGATTCCAACTATAAAGAAATGTTAGAAATTACAGAAGGGGAATTTAAAATACACATAATGAAAACAATGAAGGAAATTGCTGAGAAGTGGAAAATAACCAAAAGAAAATCCAAAACCAGAATCAAATAAAAGATGAATGATATGAAAAATATAGGAAGGATATAGTAGAGCTGAAGGAATTGAAGCAGTCAATTAGGGAATTTAAAGATGAAGTAGAAAGTATCAATAACAGTTTGGATCATGCAGAAGAAAGAAATTCAGAGGTAGTGGACAAAGCTCTTGAGATAATTCAGATAGTTAAAGAGGCAGAAATGAAGAGAGATAAAGCAGAATGTTCACTGATAGAATTATGGAACTTCATGAGGTGTTCAAACATACAAGTTATAGGCATCCCAAAAGGGGACTTCAACATTCCTCTTACAGAGCTGGACAGATTCTCAAAACAAAAATTAAACAAACAGACAAAGGACTTAAATGAAACCCTAAAACAACTGTGCTTGAGGGACATATATGGAATACTCCATCCCAAAGCTAAAGAAAATACGTTCTTCTCATCAACCTATGGAACATTCTCCAAAATTGATCATATATTAGGACACAAAACAACCTCAACAGAATCAAAAGAATTGAAATCTTACCTTGTATATTCTCAGACCACAAAGCATGAAAATTAAACAACCTTATGCTCAATGACATTTGGGTGCAGGAAGAAATAACAGAGGAAATCATTAACTTCCTTGAGAATAACAACAATGAAGACACAAGCTACCAAAACCTGTGGGATACTGCAAAAGCAGTCCTGAGAGGAAAATTTATTGCTTTCGATGCCTACATCTGAAAAACAGGAAGATAGTGCATCAACAAATTCACCAGCCATCTTATGGAATTGGAAAAAGAAGAACAATCTAAGCCTAAACCCAACAGAAGAAAGGAAATATCCAAAATTAAATTAGAGATCAATGAAATTGAAAACAAAAGAATCATTCTGAAAATTAATGAAACAAGGAGTTGTTTTTTTGGAAAAATAAATAAAATAGATAAATTTTTGGCCAGACTAAGTAGAAATAGAAAAGCAAAATCTCTAGTGACTTCAATCAGAAATGATAAAGGGGAAATAACTGATGCCACAGAGATACAAGAGATTATCTCTGAATGCTACAAGAAAATCTATGCCCAGAAATTTGACAATATTAAGGAAATCAATATTTAATCAATATTTAGAATCATACTCTTTCCCTAGACAGCCCAGAAGAAATAGATCTTCTGAACATACCAAATTCAAGCACTGAGATCAAAGAAATAATAAAAAATCTCCCCCCCCCCAAAAGTGCCTTGTCTGGATGCCTTCACACCAGAATTCTATCAAACCTTTAAAGAAGAGCTTATTCTTATATTGCAGAAATTATTCCAAAAAATTGAGGAGCTAGGAATCTTTCCCAAAACATTCTACAAAGCAAACATCACCCTGATACCCAAACAAGGAAAAGACCCAACTAGAAAGAACTTCAGACCAATTTCACTAACGAATATAAATGTAAAAAGTCTCAAAAAAATCCTAGCCAATAGATTACAGTTTATCTTCAGAAAACTCATACATCATGATCAAGTAGGTTTCATCTCAGGGATGCAAGGGTGGTTTAACATGTGCAAGTCCCTAAGTGTTATTCACCATATTAACAGAAGCAAAAACAAAGACCATCCTCTTAATAGATGCAGAAAAAGCATTCAATAAAATCTAGCATCCTTTTCTAACTAGAACACTGAAGGGTATAGGCATAGGCACATTTCTTAAACTGACTGAAGCTATCTATGACAAATCCACAGCTAATATTTTACTGAATGGAGTAAAACTGAAAGGTTTTCCACTTAGGACTGGAACCAGCCAAGGTTGTCCTCTATCACCACTACTATTCAACATTGTGCTGGAAGTTCCAGCCAATGCAATCAGGCAAGAGGAGGAAATAAAGAGCATCTAAATAGGAGCAGAGGAGGTCAAACTCTCCCTCTTTGCTGACGATATGATCTTATACTTACAGAATGCCAAAACTCAACCACAAGACTCCTAGAAGTCATCAAAAAATGCAGTAATGTCTCAGGATATAAAATCAATGTCCACAAGCCTTTGTATATGCCAATAATAGCCAAGATGAGAGGCTAATTAAACACAACCCCCTTCAGCAGAGGATATTAACAAATGGAAGAACATATCATGCTCATGACTGGGAAGAATCAACATTGTTAAAATGTCTATACTTCCCAAAGCAACCTACAGATTCAATGCAATCCTTATTAAAATACCAACATTGTACTTTCAAGACTTGGAAAAAAAATTCTTCATTTTGTATGGAATCAGAAAAAAACCTTGTACAGCTGAGGCAGTTCTTAGTAATAAAAGCAAAGCCGGGGGCAACAGTATACCAGACCTTAGGCTATACTATAAGGCCACAGTGGTCAAAACAGCCCCCAAATAGAGACATAGACATTTGGAATCAAATAGAAAACAAGGAAATGAAACTAACATCTTACATTCACCTAATCTTTGATAAACCAAACCAGAACAAATACTAGGGGAAAGAATCCCTATGCAACAAATGGTGCTGGGAGAACTGGATATCCACATGCAAAAAACTAAAACTGAACCTGCACCTCTCTCCACTCAAAAAAATTGATTCAAGTTGGATAAAAGACCTAAATTTAAGGTATGAAATGATAAAAATCCTCAAAGAAAGTATAGGAAACACACTTGAAGATATCGGCCTGGGGAAAGACTTTATAAAGAAGACTTCCATGGCAATTGCAACAACAAAAATCAATGAATGAGACTTAATTAAAGATATTTGCATATTTTGAATCAGACAAAAGCTTGATAACTAGGATCTAGAACTCATATTAATTCACATGAAAAAAACTAACAATCTCATATACCAATGGGCAAGAGACATGAATAGAATCTTCTTTAAGAAGACAGACGAATGGCTAAGAAACATATGGAAAAATGCTCATCGTCCCTAATTACTAGAGAAATGCAAATTAAAGCCACCCTGAGATATCATCTAACCCCAGCAAGAATGGCCCACATCACAAAATCTCAAAGCTTCAGACAATGGCAGGGATGTGGAGAGAAAGGAACACTTTTACACTACTGGTGGGACTGCAATCTAATACAGATTTTTGGAAGGAAGTATGGAGAACTATGAAAGAACTCAAGCTAGACCTTCCATTTGATCCTGCAATTCCTTTACTGGGCATCTATCCAGAAAGAAAAAAATCCTTTTATCATAAGAACACTTGCACTAGACTGTTTATCGCAGCTCAATTAACAATCGCCAAAATGTGGAAACAGCCTAAATGCCCACCAACCCCGGAATGGATTAACAAGGTGTGGTATATGTATACCATGGAACACTATTCAGCAATTAAAAAAGATGGAGACAAAATAAAATAAAATAAAATAAAAATAAAAAAATATAAAAAAGATGGAGACTTTACATCCTTTATATTAACCTGGATGGAAGTGGAACATATTCTTAGTAAAGCATCACAAGAATGGAGAAGCAAGAATTCTATGTACTCAATTCTCATATGAGGTTAGTTGATGACCATAGTACACAGTGGGGAGTGGGGAAAAGGAGAGCAGAGATAGGGTAGGAGGGAGGGAGGTGAGGGAAGGGAAGAGCAGAGAGAGGAAAGGAGGGAAGGGGTGGGGGTGGGGGTCATGGTGTATGACACCTTTTGGGGCAGGATGCAATTATAAGAGGGATTTTACCCAACAAATGCAATCAATGCATCCTAGTTCTTTGTACCCTCAATGAATCCCCCAACAATAAAAAATGAAAATAAAAAAATTTGTAAATGGTTAAGTTAACAAAAGAAATAAACATTCTTCTTAGTAAAGCATCACAAGAATGGAGAAGCAAGAATCCAGTGTCCTGGCTCAGTGCCTATGGGTCAAGCGGCTAAGGCGCCAGCCACATACACCTGAGCTGGCAGGTTTGAATCCAGCCCAGGCCCACCAAACAACAATGATGGCTGCAACCAAAAAAAAGCTGGGCATTGTGGCAGGTGCTTGTAGTCCCAGCTACTTGGAGGCAGAGGCAGGAGAATCACTTGAGCCCAGGAGTTGGAGGTTACTATGAGCTATGATGCCACAGCTCTACCCAGGGTGATAGCCTGAGGCTCTGTCTCAAAAAAAAAAAAAAAACAGAATCCAGGTTCCTCAATCTGGTATGAGGATATGAGGACAATTGATGACCTAGTACATGATAGGGGGTGGGGAAATGGGGGAGCCGAGAGAGAGAGGAAGAGAAGGAAGTAGGGAGGGGTGTGGGGAGTGACAGTGTGTGACACATCTCTTGTTGGCAGGACACAATTATACGAGGGACTTGACCTAAAAAATACAATCAGTGCAAGCTGGTTCTCTGTATATTCAATGAATCCTTCACAATAAAAAAGAAAGAAAGAAATAAGCATTGATCACCTATAGTAAATAACATATAGAAACAATCTGAGACAATTCTATGGATAATGTTTTTGTGGAGATTTATATCATTTCGACAATGGAAGCCCTTGGAAAGCATTTTGGAAATGAATCTTTAAATTTAGCCTACAAACTGCTTTTTATTCTATAATTCTTTACTTACCTTCGAGTCTAATATTTAGGACGTTAGAAAGAAAACAAAAGCAGAACACACAAAAAAACCCTAAAACGTCATATAAAGGTCTGTAAATTCTTAGAAGAATTTGGCTGTATAATATTTTTGATTCCACTTGACTGTGACCCAGAGATAATTCTTGGGTTCCAGCTCAACTGTATTTCTGTTCTTCCCTAGCGATGAGGTTATGCATAGACAATATCCTTGAAAGAAGGAACATTTTGGGATTCAAACACAATTAGAATGGATAATTGGCTAAACGAACTAAGATCGACTGAAGTAGATATGTATTTTTATATATTTTTTATGATTTTTAAATTTGTCACTAGAGCGTCTGCTGGGAATCATTATAAAGAATTATTGCTTAGCTACCCTCGCATCAATAATGAACAAACGTGTACCTACTATGAAAAGTCATAAAGTCAAATGGCAAAATTTGTGATTTAATTTTCCATCTTGAAATAAAGTGTTCATAAAAGTTTTCAAACGGGCTTATCTTCTGTCATTGTTGATGGATTTTGGTAAAAACGCAAGGTTCACTGGTTAAAGAAAAAGGAGAGAAAGGCCCACACCCATCAATCTCTGAATCACTGGTTAAGCTTCTCGTAACTGTCAGCCAAGCATGCTATTGAGGGGTTACTGAAATGTTTTCTTTACTGAACTTACAATATTGTTTGACACATTTTATTAGGGACACCATCCAGGAATGAGAAGATAGAATATCAGTGGTAACTAGTGAATCCAAGGTGAGCGTGAGAAGAAAGCTATGAGGATCTGTAGCAACACAGAGCTATAAAGGGAAGCCTCATTAAAGTCAGGACCGCTTCAGTTTTGATGCCTGTGGTTTTACAGTATTGGCTCCCTTGAGTTCCTTCTCCCCTGGAATACCCTTCCCATTCTTACCTGTCTTGACTTGAAGTCCCTGAGGGTTCTCTGGCTGCTGACAACCTGTTTTAAAGAACGTAGCCCTGTCTGCGATAGTGCTGCCTGGGATCTCTGCCTGAGACAGAACCAATACAACAATAATAGGGCAATTCCTCTATTGGTTAAAAAAAAAAAATTCCTTTTTCTTGTGGAAAATTAGAGCAACAGTAAAGAGCATAAGCATCAGAGTGAAACAGACGCAAGTTGAAATCCTACCTCTGCTGCTGCCTAGCACTGTGGTTGCCATCTGTAAATGGGGACCATAATAGTTACTACCTCCATTTATCATAAGCATTAAAGACGACAGCACATAAAACAGCCCAAAGCTATACATGCATGAAATAGATCACAAATAAAATAGATCTTATTTTATAGCAAAATGTACCTTGAGGGACCTTAACTGTCTATTTCACAGCCAAAGGCAAGAGGCACTGGGAAATTTCTCTTTCTAAGACTAAGCTCCTGGGGCTCTTTAAGTTGTTAGCACCTCCTTCTCATGGGATACCTTCAACATATTCACACCTTTAACCGTCCAGGCAGAGGTTGAAAGTATTCTGGTAAACATAGTAAAGCTTTGCTCAGCTTCCACAGCATGCTGCACAGTGTGAAACAGCGTGGGTCACACAGTTCCAGGATCCACTTGGAAATGACTTCTCCGACCCTTCTTTCCTTTCCTGGATGCAGAGCTCCAGTTAGTTCCTCTGGGCTGAACTGCCACTTCCCATATAAAAGATTCAATTCAGTGGAGTGAAAATTGCTGTGAAGACTCATGGGAGTCATTATCAGGAAGCCAGAACTATTTTAAGGGGGAAGAACACTGCAGGGTTATAGAGGATGGAGGTTTGGATCTTGGCTTTGCCATTTCCTAGCTGTGGGACATCAGGCCCATTCCTTACCCTCTCTATGTCTCAGATTTCCTGTAAAATAGAGGAAATAGTGTTGTTTACAAGGATTAAATAAATATGTGTGAAGAACTTATAACAGTGCTTGGCACCTAGTGATCACTCAATGAATATTAACTATAGTACTGGTATTCTGCTGAGGCTAGCTTGAATAATTTACTACGATTATTCTAGAAGACCTGGCTTTCCACTTTCATCTCCTCTTTCCCCTACATTTTGAAAAGAGTAGGAAATATGTTGACCATCTTCAGAGGTAATGAGCCTCTTGAAAGGTTCTCAACTATATCCAATATTATGTGGTTAATATTATGTGGTCTTTCACTTTGTGCAATTACATTGGAGGGGAATTTTCTCATTTCAGGGCTCAAGGGCAGTATGTTCCTATGTTTAATGAGGAAAGTTTTCAAAAGTGCTTTTGCAAACTACTAGACATCTGAAGTTTAATGCTCTGAAGGGGAAAGTAGATGTCATAAAACTAAGCACTTTGGAAGATATTTTGGAGACCACTTTGGTGCAATCTTTGTGAGATTTTCATAAATAAGCACCCCCAAAGTATTTAACTCAGTTTAATCAAGTTAAAAGACCAAAGAGATCTGTGGAGGGAGAGGAGAACTTTATTTTCTAAAACAACCTACAGACCAGGGAGAGACAGCCTTCAGGACAAACCAAAAATGTGCTCCAGAGAACAAAGCGGGGGCCTGGCTTATGTAGGTAAAGTTCTTGTCCTAGTTCTCAATCAATTCTGTTTATGCGAATGAAGGATTCAGATTTGTTCAGGGCTGATTGCTCAAGACACTCAAGCCCTGACTGGGTGGATTCCCAACCCCAAACTGGAAGTCCGTCAAATGTTTCTTTCAAATGGTCAGTAGGTGGGTGGGTGGGATCCTGGCTGCAGTTATCTTGGCTCTGGTTACAGGAAACCTTCTGGTTCTGGGTCATAAAGATGGATGTTTGTCAGGGACTGTTTTTTTCCAAGAACCAGCGTGCTATGTCCTCCTGGTCTGAGTGCAGGACTTACATTTAGAACTTCTCTATTAGCCCCAGGGAGTTAATTTTGTCTGTTGGCTGGGGCTGTACGTTAATAAATTTTTACCCCTAAATCTAATAATTTCTTGTTAGTTTGTTCATTTTAAGACTTTGTCATCTGGAAGCAACAGAGTTTGCTCTGTCAAGATGTTCTGACCTATAGTAAAAATAATGTTCCATTGCTGAAACCTTCTGAATCTGAAATGTTGGATTTGGGAGAGAGGATCCTTTTAAACATAGAAGAAAGCAGAATGTAGCAAAACTCCATTTTTAGGTACTTTTGGTAAACAAGTCTTAGGAGATACTGATCTTAAAATGACCACTTTGGGTTTAATTAGTTTGACACCAGCCACTCTTCTGGAGATCCTTGCAGAAGGACTCTCACTCCATGTTAAAGCAAAAAGACCCAACAGAAGCCTGGAACACAACCGTCTTGCCGTTTGACCAAGACCAAAGACATGGTTAGTTTATGCCTACTCTGCCTGCATTGAAGTTCAGAATGTGTGCAGAAATTAAAAATAGGAGATAAAATTTAAGTATTAATTGGCAAAATCTTTTATGTTTAAAAAACCATACATCCTTTTTATTGTGAAGTTATAAAGAGGTATCAAAATTAAAAGCAAAACATTACAGGGTAAGACTTAACAAAACGACCAGGAGCATCAAAGCAAGTGAAAATGGGACTAGGCGCAGGGCAATATGAATTAATGAACATGGGAAGGATGGGGGCAACAGTGGGCATGTGGTGAAGATACTAGGGGGAGAGGATCTGGTGAGAATTTTGATCTACACAAGCGCCTAGGTAAAGAAATAATGGGATAAGATTTCTAAACCCCACTATGTGCTTAAGAGTCATCCTGGCCATTGGGGATGATGTCATCCTCTCCTTCCTCAGGCTCTTTTTCATCGTCCTTGATCAACTCCAGCTGGTCTTCCCCCTCCCCGTTCTTCATGATCATCCTCATCCAGTCGGTCCCGTTCTCAGCAGAGTCATCTGCACCCCCAGACTCCATCTTCACAGTAGTCTCATCTTTCTTCAGGGAGCTGCTGCTCTGCTCCTCTTCTGACTTCTTGTTCTTCAGCTCTGCTGCTTGTTTGCTCTGCTCCTTTTCAATTTTTTCCAGGTTTCCAGTAAAGAATCCACTTTTTGTTTTATCTGGGTCCATGCCTTCTTAATGGCCTGAAGGTCATCTCCTTTCAACTTTCCAGACTTGGAAGAAGAACCTCGCTGTCCACTCCTAGAATTGAAGCCACTCTTCCCCCTTCGTGAGGTGTTTCCTGATACACGCCGGCGCTTTGAGGGCACCAAAGCCCGAGCCATAGGAGAAGCAGGAGGAACACATGCTGGGTAACTGGACATGCTGTCAGAATAATCCCCTGGAAGGTCATAGTCCAAGGCAAGGGTCTCTTGTACAATGGTACAGTATTGTAGAGTAACGGACATCCTTATTTTGCTCTTTTGGTTGGAAAACATTTATGTTTTGACAGAGTATGATGTTAAATATATATGGTAGATTATATATTGTAGTTACTCCTTATGAAATTTAGAAAATTCTTTTCTATGTATGGTTTGCTCAGAGAATTTAACCTGAGTGGGACCGATTTATCAAATACGTTTTCTGCAATCTATTAGGTTCATCATATGCTTTTTCTTATTAATTCTGTTAATGTCAATTATAGTGAACAAAATTCTTTGCTATTTAAATATTAATCCGGTTTGGAGTTCCTGGAGTAAACTCAATTTACTGTATGGATTGTTTTGTTCAAGACATTTTTCCTTTTTCTTAAAATTATTAAATTTATTGGCAGAAATTTGTTTGTAACATCCTTTCACTATCTTTTTAATGTCTGTGAACACTGTAGCAAAGTCCCTACTGTAATTTCTGATATTAGTAATTGTGTTTTCCCTCTTTGTTCTTTGACCAATATTGCTATGGTTTATTAGGATTTCAAAGAAATTTACCTGCAGCTTTGTTATTTTTAACTTTTGTATAATTTTATATGCTATTAACTTAGGCTCTTAATTTCCCTTTTTTGGATTTATTTTCATTTAATTTACTGGTCTTTTTTAGGTTATTATGAAGGCTATATGTCCATTCATTTTAATACATTTTTTTCTAATGCATTAAGCCTATAAACTTTTCAAAAATGGCTTTAGCTACATCTCACTTATTTAGTTCAAAATAGTCCATAATCTCTACTTTGCTATTTGTTTGACTCTGCATTATGTAAAAGTATATTCCTTGATATCCAAGTATTTGCAGGATTTTATGGTATTTTTGTTATTGATATCCTACTGAATTCCTCATGCCAAAAGATTATAGCTTATCATTTTCAATTTTGGAAATATGTTATTGTTTCATGACCCAGAATGTAGCTTACTTTGACAAATATTCCTTGTATACTTGAGAAGAATGTGTATTCTGCAGTGATTAGGCAATCTAATTTATGTATGTCTAAATTACAGTAGAATCTCTTCCTAGCTCTACTGATTTTTATTCTTCTTCTATTATTTCCTAAAATATTTGGGTTAAACCCAAATGTTTTTAAATTTTTATATTTTTCCTTTTAGTTCTGCCATTTTGGCTCCATTTTTAATTAAACGTGTATTATTAGGTGATACACACATCAAGTTGTCATAGCTTTCTGCTGAATTAATCCTCTCACCATTATGAAATGTTCCTCTTTATCTGCACCGAAACTCCTTGACCTAAGGTCGCTGTTTCTGTCACACCACATTTCTTTTAGTTGGTTTGTGTGTGTGTGTAGAAAAATGGTCTTTTAGTGAAATGTTTCATGTGCTTATTTTTAAATATGTCTCTTATAAGTAATTACACACACACAAAATTTTCTTGGTATTTTTCCTGCTTAATAAATAAAAAAAAAGAATTTTCAGAGGAAGCCTACTACTGAGTTTAAAAAAAATCCAGATAGCTTCCTGTCATCATGCTCCTTTGAGGATTATATTATGTCTATTTATAAAGAAAATGATATTTCTAATTTTTATTAAATAATAGTATACAGTGAAATATTATAAGGTACATTTATAATAGGTTTAAACATAGGAGGTCCAGATCTCATTTTGGAGAAGTCAGTTGTTATTTTTTTCCACTAAGTCCCAAACTAAATGTAACATATCTATGTTCCCTTGTTAGAGATGTAAAAGTTACTCATAATGTTGAAGAAAAATGGGATAAAATGCTGTAGTAGAAAGAACAATCTTCCTATCCTCTATACCATGGACCAAGGATTTCCTGCGCAATAGGAGAGAGAAGAGTCAGAGGAAGTGCTGAGAGTATGGATTTTAGTGGTTTAGGGAGAAGGTCCTTCTATGACTGAGCCCCAGAGAGGCAGAAAAAATAAACCAAGCCAAACCCTGATGACTGTAGGGATATGAAAGGAGAAAGGACATGTCTAAAACTCTAAGAAATGTCAACATCCTCAAAACTGGGTGAGTGCCATATCTAGGCACGCAGGACCTTGAAACAAGCTAGCTAAGACTTCCATACTCTGCAGCAAGAAAACTCAGTACTTTCTTTTCATTTAATGGGAACACAGAAGTAGTGGAGATAATTGCTAGGTCTAATGGGTCTTGTTGACAGGAACCAGACAAAGTTAGTATGATATGCAGGGGCCAATGACCGAGGCCCAGGTGGAATACTGGATGACTCTGAATTCTCAGGTCCACAGTTGACAATAAACCTGATGCCTCTCCCCTGCCTTGCAGTAACTCGGATCTATGTAAACTGCCTGGAGCTGACATACAACTCAGAGGAAAACTGAATTATCTGAAACAAAGTTTTCACCTCACTGGAAAAGTTAGAACACAAAGTAGAAATTACAGTAGAATCTCTGTAAGTTGACCACCAAGGGGACTGTCACAAACTGGTCAATGTATGGAGGTGGTCAACAAAAGGAACTAAGTCTAGTGTACTGATATGTACATGTGGGCAAGACCACTCTATGAAAATTAGGTCAACTTATAGAGGTGGTCAATGTAGGGAGGTGGCCAACTATGGAGGTTCTACTGCATATTTAATTAGAGAACATGAAGTAATTTCTGGTTTACCTGAATGTACATGAATATAGGAGGCACATGCTAATCATACTTTTGTCTTTAATAGCAATTTTACTTTGTTATATGCCACATTTCTTCTTCCTTTTAGATTAAAAAATATAAAACAAGATCCTTAAAAAGAACATTAATGTGACCTTTCATTCTATTTAACCATTGTTAAACGAGAAAAAAAAATAGCTCAAATTTTGAAGGTTTAAAAAAAACCAGTCTGCTTACTTTTCTTGATTTTGCCTCCTCTGTGCTATAATGATAGTTCTGTTGCAATACACGTAGGCCTAAAACTCACTTATTATCTCCATATTACTAAAAGTTTTTGGTTTGATTCTTGGGTGTCATGATGCAGAAAGATGGATGCCTTTTTACTTCACTCTGCTGTGGCATTTGACAGCCTCCTACTCGGAAAGCATTGGCAGCCTGGCTGAGTAGTTATTGTGCTCTACAATAACCACAATACAAAAGGAATTATTACAAGGAAATATTCTTACACCAGGAAGGGAAAAATGAAACTCACAGATTTCAGTGCAACATGAATTGATTTACTTCAGACAATGAATATGTTCATATTGTGGTTATGTAATTAAGATCCTTCTCATTTAAATTCTTTTAAATGTTCTTTAGAGAAGTGCATTTTCTTTCATTAAGAAAATTAGAATAATCTATCTACTCCCACTTCTCTGTATGTATAACTACTACTTAAATTATGATAATTATGCCTAAGAAATGTCAGCCCTGATTTATCCCCATATGGTGCCCCCAACCCCTCCCATCTCCATTTCCACTCATACATTCATTTTTTAGATTGCTTTTTTCAGGTTCTCTAATTTAAATTAATTGCATTGAAGGCCATAATTAATGGCTTCTGTGTATCCATGCCCTTTGCAAAGTGACCGTGCAGATTCTTCCTTCAAAATTTAAGTCATTTTCTTACTCCCTGAATTTGGGCTAGCCTTGTGACTGCTTTGGCTAATGGAATCTGACAGAAGTGCTGGAGTCCTGCTTTTGGGTTTGGGCTTGGGCTTGAACTAGTTATGCATGCTTCAGCTTTTTCTTTTGAAACCATGCCACCATGCTACTGCCACATGAGCAAGCCAGGGCCAACCTTTGGTGGTTGAGAGACCATGTGGAAGATAGTGTGATGACCTAGACCCCTTGATTCCCCACTAAGACCAGTGGGGAATAAGCCCCCTGCCCTTGAGACTTCTCCTGAGACTCTTGGCCCCAGCCCCCTCAAGGGCGGGCGGAGAAGTTTAAAGATAAGGAAAAGAGGAAGGGAGGGGTTGAGGTAACTGGGCCCCCTGTGATACATGAGCCCCCTGCCCTATATTTAGGAAAAGAAACTTCTCTTGAGCCTTTTAGTCCCAGCCCCCATACGGGTGAGGAGATAGAATTCAGGGAAGAGGCCTAAAGATAAGGAAGTATGCAGGGAGGGGATGATGTCAGGAAGAGGCCTTGGTGGAAAGTCCCTAGTTCTTTGGAAACTTTCTGAACTTATGTTGAACTATGTACCCCTGCTTTGCACCCCTCTGAACTGTGTGACTCCCATCTTGTGATTTATGAATTAATGTACTTTATGACCCATCAGGTAATATGTTCCTCCACCCTAATACTTTGTGACCCCCGAGTTGTGCTAACCATGATGATTCAGCTTCTGTACAAGCCTACTTGCTTCAGCAAAGATTACAGTATATAACTCCTTGAATTTACCATTCGGTGCTGCATGCTCTCCAAGGCATCAGCCCCCTGCGCAGGTGTATCAAATTTTATAATAAAGCTTTATTGATTATTGCATCAGAGGTGGGGTCCAAATTTCTCTCTGCTGCATGGGATCACAACAATAGCTCCATAATTCTAGCTGAAACTAGCCTGTAGCCAGATGACCCTCAAATATGTGAGACAGTCTGGCCAAGATAAGCAGAGCTACTTACCTGACCAAAGCTAACTCAGAGGCATGAGTGAGCCTAGCAAGAATACAAGAACTATCCTGCTCACTCCTAATAAGTACTTTTGTTTTAAGCCACAGGTTTTCTCTTTTTTTTTTAGGGAGGGTGTTTGTTATGTAGCAGTGCTACCTAATGCATCTAATAATTAGTTATTTTCTTCAACAATTTCAACCCTAAAATTTCTTAAAGGCCCTGGGGTATTTGGACACAGATTTATAATTCATGTAATACTCTATAACATTGCATTGAGATTTTTCATGGGAGCTCTAGACTTTGGGAATTGCAATATCAAGATGGGGAGCAGTTTGGTTCCTGGTGATGACAGCTTCCTTCTCTCTGTATCTGCCTCACGTGGTAGGGGTGGGTTGGGGAAGGAAAGAGAGAAGAGAGAGAAAGGAACAGAGAGGAAGATCTGATGTCTCTTCAAATAAGGGCACTAATTATACTCGATTCAGATCCCATTTAACCTTAATTACTTCTTTACTCCAAATGTAGCCATATAAAGGATTAAAGATTCAACACATGAATTTTGAGGGACTTAATGGGATCCATCACAGCATATAAAGGTCATATGGTTCAACTTCTTCATAAAATGTATCTACTTCTAGATGTTCCTAAAACAAGAGGATTAAAATCCTTATTTAAAATATTCCTGGGATTGATTCAATAGCCATCCTGGTCATAATTTACTTCTCTTAGAGTCAGTGGGTGCTTGCTTATGTTTACTTACAAGTTTTCAGTTTGTTGAATTGAACAATTGCAGTTCAGCTTGACCCTTATAACTCTCTTCTGCACAGCTAGGGAATGAATGACTGGTATATTATCAAATTTTATTGCTTGAAGACAGAATGGTCATATCATTACTGCCTTTCCTCATTATGCTTATTGATATAGTTTATGATTATGATTTTCAGAACTATCTCTAAAACCATCAGTATTATCAATTAGGGTCTCAGGAGGTTGTTACTCTTAGCATTTGAAAGTTTCTTAAATTGGTTAGCTGATTACATAAAGCACACTGTTCCCATGGCACCCACAAGGTGTAATAATATTCAGAACTACATAAACATCTTCTTCCATAGGAGGAAAATGTACAATATAAGGAATCTCTTTTACCTAACCAAAAATGTGTTTTTTTTAGTTGATATAACTAGTGTTTATATCAGTATAGATGCTGATCTGTCTTACTCATCTTTTAAAAAACTCATGTTTTTTATTTACCCAGATTAATATGAGGGTACAAATGATTAAGTTATGTTATTTGCATTTGTTAGGTCAAGTTCAAGTTGTGGTTGAGCCCTTTACCCAGAGGGTGTGCTGTACACCCTTACATTGTGCACATTAGGTGAGAGCTTACCACTGTCCATCCTCCCCTCTACTGTCTTACTCATATGTCTTTGTCATTTTTTTTTTTTTTGAGACAGAGTCTCACTATGTTGCCCTTGGTAGAGTGCTGTGGCATCACAGCTCACAGCAACCTCAAACTTAGGTGATCTCTTGCCTCAACCTCCCAAGTAGCTGGGACCACAGGTGCCCGCCACAATGCCTAGCTATTTTTTTTTGTTGCAGTTGTCATTGTTTAGCTGGCCCAGGCTGGGTTTGAACCCGACAGCCTGGGTGTATGTGGCTGGTGCCCTACCTCCTGAGCTATGGGGGCCTCCACTTTGTCATTTTTTTCAGAGTACTTTGTACTATTTTCTGCCAGTTTCTTTTTCTGCCACTCTTGAATTAATTTCATCAATTTATTTATTCTCTGAGTTAATAATTAATGAGAATATCCAATATATTAGGTACTATTCTCAGTTCTGAGGAACTGAACTTTGGCAACCAAATTGCACTGCTTTGGGAATCTTACAGCTAGAGGGGAAGATGACAACAGATAAATGAATATGAAATACACTGTTTAGTACCTCAATGTATTGTGAAAAATCTAAATGAAGATAAGTAGATAAAGCATGGAAGGGGATTATATCCAATGGAAGGGTCAGGGATAGTGTCTCTGAGAATATGATTTGGGCAGAGATCTAATTGCAATAAGGGAATAAGGGATCCATATATCTAGTGGAAGAAAATTCCAGGCACAAGAAGAAATGGCAAATGTTGAGACCTGAAATACTAATAACTTCACTTTAAAATTTCTAGCTCAAGTATTTATTTCCCATTCATTTAATCATTTTGCTTAGGTTTTTTTCTTTTGTTTTGTTTTATTTGTTGTTGTTATTTATTTATTTATTTATTTTTGAGACAGAGTCTTACTCTGTCACTCTGGGTAGAATGTCCTGGCATCCTAGCTCACAGCAACCTCAAACTCTTGGGCTAAGTGATCCTCTTGCCTCAGCCTTCTGAGTAGCCACAACACTCAGCTATATTTAGAGAGGAGGTCTCACACTTGCTCAGGCTGGTCTCAAACTCCTGAGCTCAAGCAATTCATCCTCCTGGGCCTCCCAGAGAGTTAGGATGACAAGCGTGAGCCACAGTGCCTAGCTTTTGTTTTAAAGAGAGATTTCAAAATTTAGCAAGAGAAAGTTTCAGGGTGTCCAACTTTTATTTTTTTCTGCTCTCCATCGGAAGAGTAAGAGTTGTGTTGGGCATACATTAAATACACAAACACTAACGACAGCTGATTAGCAGAAAAAGTCAGTCATCTTGTTTGTGATATTCAATACCATAGATAAGCAAAAAAAAAGTCTTCACGAAATCAGCATGCAGCCCGTGGAATACAGGTTGAACATGTCTGCTTTATATGATATAAAGACTGAAGAACGTTCTCCTTGGGTATTTGTAAGATTAGGTTGCTTAAGTGTTTGAAAAGAATTTGTCTGGCTTTTGAAGGCTCATCACATTGTCCAGAGGTGATGTTAAATTGGGATTTATAGGTTAACTGGTCATTCTCTGATCCTCTGCCTATTGCTAATTCATTTAAAGTAATAGTTGACACCTAAGGTATTTCAGACACTGTTTAAAAAGCTAAGGATATCTAATTGACAAGTAAATCATGGCCCCTGCTACCAGAAAATTGTTTATTTCTTCTAGACATTACCTGTCATCATGGTAAAGACGTAAGTTCTGCAGTCAGAACACAAGTGTTTATGCCGTTTACTATGTTTAGATGTTACACGATTTATGCTTGTTTATATTTCACATTTCCAGTTTGCAAAATGGGGATTCATTCACTCCACAAGTATTTATTGGTATATTAGTAGGTGATAGACACTGGTAGAGGTGCTTTGCTAACAAAACAGACAAAATTAAAATCATATCTAATGGGAACGTTTTAAGAGTCACATAAGATAATATATTATAGTTCCCAGAGCACAGTAACTTTAATAATAAACATTAGACACAGATTTCTCATATTTGCAAAGCTAGTGCTGGTGAATACAAAGCCCTAAGAAAGGGTGGTTAAGTTAAATTGAGTTATTTTATGGAACAGGAAGCAACCTGTGTTACAGATTGAAAATACAAAGAGGTCGATAAAGTTATGGATAATTAAATCAAAACAGATGAATGCAGAGAAATAAAAACATCCGAATGTCTAAGGTCATTCCTAATTCTTGAGGTTGGCATTCAGCAGTGCCCTCACCATTCCTATTTCGGTCTGTGGCAAAACTACAAGCCACCCCCTGTCCTTTTGTGCTCTTGGTTTTGTATAGGTTATCACGCTTTGTCTAAAGCAATAGGATCACACATCTTAGCACTTATTGTAATCTGTATGGCCAATTCTATCAGAGATTAGAATTTACTGGGTGAAGTTGCTAAGCATGGTTTTTAAAGGAGGGAGAAACTCAGTGAGGCCCTGCCATTTGCCCTTCAGTTTTCACGCTTTCCCTTCTCTAGAACATGGAAACAGTGCTGGCTGTGAAGTAGACACGTATGATAATAAGCTACCCCTACAAGCAAAAGCAAACTCCAGGATGGCAAACTGGAAGGCTAGAAGATTGCTTCCTTTCCACTGGCATTGTAGAGTTGCCAAATTGCCCTCGATTTCCTACTCAGAACCTCTTTTATGCATGTAAAATGTGCTCAAATTTATTTAAGCCATTGTTACATTTTGGGGGGAAGGGAGTGAGGGATAGCTTCTGTTACTCATAGCTGAAAGCCTCCCTTAATCAATATAAAATTTCTGGATGGCACTCTCTAACCAAATGTCCACATGGCCTAGCAGTAGTGACTCTGCCTTTTTAGGTGTTTTAGGCACTTGCCCACATTACAAACCCCACTTTTCCAAGAAACGTGTGGCTGTTTCTGCTCCACAGTTTGGTCATGTAACCCTTGGTAGACTTTTTCTCTTGTAAATTTCATGTACCTCATCCTAAATTAATTTGAACCCACAGGTTTAAGCTGGAGCTAAGGGGCATGGCCAAATTTCTTGTAAAGTGTGGGAAAACCTTCCACCTAAGGACCACGCAGCACATTGACGGCTGCTCGGAGAGCGTTTCAGGAAAACACATTGTTGAGGTTGCTGGTGCCATACACATTAAAAGCAGCTTTCCCCAATGGCTTTAGCGGAATCTGTGTGTCATTTAAATGTAGAATGGTGGCTTTTTCACATCTGTGCTTTGCCCATTTTCAAGGAGTCTTAGTTATAAAAACAGAGAATTAGCTGTCCTTTCCATAAATGAGTGAAAGTTTTCATTTTCTACAAGAGAACCTAGATTCATGATATTTTTATTCACACGTTTCTTTTAGTTGTAAAAAATTTGGTCCATTTATTTATAGCTGTGTGAAAAATTTCTTTTAGTTGATTTTCGTCAAAGGTTTTTCTCTTCCCACCTCTTTATCTGTCTCTCCTTCCTAAAATGTTAACTTGAGAATGTGCACATGGGAAAAATCTATTTTTACCTACATTTGGTTGGAAATAAATGTCAAGGGGGGAAATTAGATATCAATTGCACAGCTATAGTTTTAATTTCAACTCAACTAAAGCATCAGAGATGAGGAATGTACCATTTCAGTTAAATTGGCTTTTTTGTCTACATGTACCATAATAAATCACCCCTCACCCCTGGAAAGGATTCATCAGAAATCGCAGCTCTTGTGCCTTGGTGCACCAGCCAGCTCTTGACCTTTGACTTCTGTACCACAAAAGCATCCCTTACTCATTTTTTATTATTTGCAGGGCTGATGTTAGCACTTTACTGGAGTGGGGTGCTCAGGATTCCTTCCAAGGAGTTGCAGAAAGAATTGAAACCGTTATGGGCAGAGAATCAGGGCACACCTTATTGACGAATAGTCAATGAGCCCTGAATTTTCCTTTTGCTAATCGGTAAGTTCACTTTCAGAGGTGAAAATTTAGGTGCACTGTGAATGTTTGGCTTATTTCACCCTAATTATATATGGGTGTCCATTTAAGTAGTGTGTCATACTGGAACTAGTATGGCTTTGGAGACAGAAGACTATGAGTTTTGCCAGTGCTTAACAAACATGACTTCAGAGAAGTAGCATAATCTAATCTTCATCTGTGGAGTGGAGTTAACAAGGCCTGCCTATCTATCTTATAGGACTGTTGTGTGCTCCACAATGAGATAAGAAGTGGATGTGATTTGTACACTTTAGGGCATTATAAACACATAATTATATAATATCTCCTCTGTGCCAGAATTTACCACTCTTCATAGGCATGTCTCATAGATTGGGAATCATTTTACTTCTCTGCCAAGTCCCTGTAATTACCACCCATCCCTCCCAAACCAAGGTGCATCTCAACCCAAAGCTTATCACCCTTTGGTACAAGTGATAAAAAGTTAGACCACTAAATTCAAATCGGGACTTCTTTGCTTACTAATTGTGGGATCTTGTATTCTTTTACTTAACCTTTCCAAGCTTCAGTTACATAACCTAGGATCAGGATATAGATACCCCACACTTAACGTTGATTTAGAAATTACATGAGACAAGCCCTATAAAACTTTTATTGTGTGGCTGGTGCTTATGGCTCAGTGAGTAGGGCGCTGGCCTCATAGGGTGCTGGCCTCAAGGGTGCTGGGTTCAAACCCAGCCCCGGCCAAACTGCAACAAAAAATAGCTGGGCATTGTGGTGGGTGCCTGTAATCCCAGCTACTTGGGAGGCTGAGGCAAGAGAATTGCCTAAGCCCAAGAGCTGGACTGTGAGCTATGACATCACAGCACTCTACTGAGGGCAATAAAATGATACTGTGTCTCTAAAAAAAGAAAAAAAAAACTGTTATTGTGGTGTCTGACATACAGTAAATAATGAATGTTGGCTGCTATTCTTATTACTGTAGGCACAAATAGATTATGTAATTCTGAGAAGAAGGTGGCTAACATTTTATTTGTGTCCTGTACAAATGACCAACATTTTGCTGGGCCTAGATGACCTCCTCTAATTGCTCATGTCAGCATGGGAACTGGGGAAGGATTTTTTTTAAAAAATTATTTTTATAATTTTACAATGTTACAAGGGTACAGATGTTTTTGGCTGCATAGATTGATTCTGTACTGCTCGAGTCAGTGAGGTGTCTGTGCCCCTCACCCAGGCAGGGCTCACTGGACTCATAAGGTGTGATTTCCCCCTAACTTTCCTTCCCTTTCCACATGCCTGATTTCCATTCAGTTTTCCTTCCCTCTTTGTCCACGAACACTGATTGACTAGTTCCTATTTAAAAATGAGTATATGTGGTATTTGTTTTTCCATTCTTTAGATACTTCACTTAGAACGACAGTCTCCAGTTCCATCCATATTTTTGCAAAAGGGATTAAGTCATCTTTATGGCTGAGTAGTGCTCCATCATATACGTATACCATGTTTTGTTAATCTGCTCATGGATTGATAGGCACTTGGGTTGATTCTACATCTTTGCAATTGTGAATTGGGCTGCCATAAACATTCAAGTTCAGGTGCTTTTTATTTTTTAATATACAAATGACTTCTTTTCCTTTGGGTTAGTAGCCACTAGTGAAATTTCTGGACTGAATGGCAGGTCCACTTTGGGTTTTTTGAGGAAACTCCATATCATTCCATAGAGGTGCACTTGACTGGCGTTCCACCAATATTGTATAAATGTTCCTTCCTCTCTGCACCCATGCCAGAATCTATTGTTTTTGGACTTTTTGAGAAAAGCCGTACTTACTTGGGTAAGATGGTATCTCACTCTGGTGAGGTATATAGTTAAGCAAAGGCAAAGAAAAACCCTTCTTCTGTGTTTCACAGGATCATCTTTGTTGGTTTTGGTGTCCCCATATCCTTGTTTCCTACTCACTCAGTATTCTGGTTTCCTCCTCTACTACGCTCCACCACACATACTCTAGAGAGGCTTCTCCCGCCAGCGTCTTTAGAGACTTTTAGTGTGACAAATCCATTGGGTAATGCTCAGTTATCTTCTTGCTTGACTTTTCTGTGGCATTTGACATCATTTGAAGTTTGTCAGGATTCTGTTTTTTGTATAGGGCTCTTTTTGTCTTTGTTTGCCTTTTAAATGTTAATATTCTCTGTGATCAAACTTCTGGTCCTTTCTTCTCACTTTCTAAATATTCCTTGGGTGATGTAAAAGGTGCCCTTCTACATGCCAATGAGTCCTACAATGTCTTGGTCTGGGGTTCTAAGCCCACGTTTCTTACTACCTGCTAAATTGCTCTCTCTTCATATCTGATAGCTAATTTAAATATAATGGGTCTAAAATGAAAATCTTTTCTCCCTGAATTTAAAAAAATATTTCTCACCAGTAACACTATTCATCCAGCAGCTCACTACAATTCAGAATATTACTTTTGAATTTGCCTGAACATCAACTGATCATCAACTGATCATCACTCACTCCCTCCATTACTGCCCATGCCCGGTCTCATCTCCTCCCACTGTCTGCGTTGGAGGTCTCCAAGACTATCCCCAAAAGTTCAGTGATTTGTAAGGAGGACTTTCAGGACTCAGCATGTAGTGGCATTCACATATAAGATTTATGGAAGCTGAAGGGGACAAGGCAGAGTCAGCAAAGGGGAAAGGTGCATGAAGTCTAGAGGAAGCCAGGGGCAAGTTTCTGAGAGTCCACTCCCTCTGGAGACACACAGAATACACTTAGTTTTTCAGCATTAAATTGTGGCAACATATGTGTACTGTTCAGGTAAGCTCATTAGAGTCTCAGTGCCTGAGATTTTTATTGGTGGCTCATCTCACAGGCATCCTCTGCCTTGCATGTATCAAAATTCCAGGTTCTCAGAAGGAAAGCAGGTATTAAGTGTAAATATATTGTGTGTATAAACAGTTTGGACAGAGCCATTCTCATCAAGTCCAAGTTTCCAGATGTAAGCCAAAACCCAACATTGAAAGCAAACCTTCCTGAGAATAGTAGTCTGAGGCTTTCTGTGTAAATTCTCTTTTACACAGTATCATTTACATTGAATATCTTTCTAGAAAACCTATCAGTTCTCTCATTAAACCACTTTTGGTCTCCATTAACTAAACCACAGTGCCTGCGTTCCCACTTAGTGATATATCCCAAAGGTCTACAGTAGGGACTCGGCTAGGACATCATAGGCCCTCAATACATTTTATAATTGATAAGAAAAACATACAAAAAATCCCTTATAAATTGTCATGTCCCACATTTCCAATGCCATCTCGCTTCTCTCCCCAAAGCATACTCTATCCTGTAGACTCCAAAGACTTCTTCTCCATGTTTCCTGACATTGTTCATCTCTGTGCAATGGAAATTTCTTCTTTCTAGAGTACTCTTCCCTTTCATAGCCACCTGGCAAAGTCAAGCTTCAGGTGAAGAATTAGCTCCAAATCTCTCATCCCTTATGAAGTACTCCATCCAGGTAGAGTTAGGTGTGCTGCCTGCACACCTGGGATATGACTCTTATTACTTCAGAAGACTTAGGGACACACGTGATGAGAATGAAGAGGTGTTTTTATATCAAAGGTCGATTGCCACAGGGTGGTATTTATTTATTTGTTTGGCAACCTCACCACAGTCCTGAATCAGACTGTTGGCTTTGTCTGCTCAGGAAAGGCCTCAGCCTTGTCTCCGTTAATCAGAATGATTAGACATAAAAATGCTAACTCATGCTAAGGGACTGCTCAGTCAATTCAAAATGAGAAACATCTGTGAAGTGACCTGACATCCATATTTGTGTGATAAATACCTTTGTTCCCTGGAGATAAGCTATGACAAAAACCAGTTATTAGATGCTTGATGGACATGGAATCAGATTAAAGGAATTTTTATCCATTGTATAATTTCAATACTTCATGGCATTAGGCTCCAGTTACTAGATAGAACAATCGCAGCCGTAGGGAAGCACCTTCAGACTGACCAGTTAATCCTGGAAACATTATAAATACTTTTCCTTTGAGCAGTGTATGGAATATCACTTCCAACTTTTTAGTAATTTTTCTAAATATTCAACAGTATGAACTACCCCTTTTATAATCCATATATTCATTCTGATTTTAATATATTGAAATCAGATTATAGCCAAAATTTCACTGGTCTGAAGATCAGTCTATTTCTTGAAGCATAATTTGCAGACTTCTGTTCTGATAGATTAAGTATTGATTTCTGAAGGCAAAAATCAATTGTTTTTATTTCTTATTTTTTTTGAGAGGATACTTTTGCATTGTAAATACTTTTTTATGTTGCCTATTTGATTTACCAGATTGCCTGTAATTTCCTAGAGGTTAAAGACTAGAGATTCTTAATTCTGTGTCCTAAAACCTAACCTAGAATCGGATCATAGACAAACGTGTTGCTGGAATGAATGTAAGTTCACAATGTTTTGGTAGTAAAGTGGTGTTCATTTTCACTAATATTTTAAACTACCTTTCAGTAGTGTTCTTTTGCAACATGTAAGGATTTTATTCTGGAACTTGTCATTCTGTGTGTATGCGTGTTGTGTAATTCAGATGCCTTTTCAGGAAGTGATAGTCAATCAATTAATAATGCATCAAGACAGAGGAATTAAAAAGTAGTTACGGCAAGGTTATTCGCTTATAATTTGTTAAGTAAAATATTCATGTGTTGAAATTATGTAATAACTGTGATAAATAGTATCTAGCTTATCAAGAATATAGCTTTCTTTATTAAATTTCTTAAGTTGGAGATAACAGACATGTGTCATGTACAACGAGCCCCAAACTTGAATCATTTTGATTATCAAAGTTTTCAAAGGTCAGGGACATTTTTTTTTTTTTTTGGTAAAGGAGGTAGATCAATTATTCTAAACAAAAGCCATTATATTTACTCTTTCAAATAGTTTATCTGTGACAAATTCATACCAGAGTGTTAAGGTATTTAGGTCTATGTTTTATAACCAGTTTATCTTGCGGTTTATGCTTAGAGTTGTCAGGTCTTTATGAGGTTTTCTCTCTCTGTGTGTGTGTGTGGGGTGTGTGTGTGTTTGAGATCTTCTTTTATAGCTGGTGCAGCCATTTTTCTATAGGTACAAGAGTGGGCTAAGAAGCATCATATACAATGGACTGTCATCTGCCTTACCATCCACAAAGTAGTAGACAAAGTAAAAAATGAAAACGGACAGTTAAAACATCTAATAACTATATGGGGGTATGATAAGAGAATGAACACATGGTTTTCAGGATTAAATGAATGCAGGGTAAAACTTAAAATACGTGAACGTAAAGGGGGTCGCCATTAGAAAGATTGCTGAGATATTTTGTGTTTTTTGTGTTTTTTTTTGAGTTTTTTTTATTGAATGGTAACTATGTACATTAATGTACTTCTGGGGTACAGTGTGGGGTTTTCACATGCAATCTGAAATACTTCCATCAAACTGGTCAACACAGCCTTCATGTCATTTTTCTGAGATATTTTGGAGATGACAGGAAAGGGGGTGGAAGATGATATATGACCTTACATAAACTTCCATTTTACCTTTTTTTTATTTTTCTTTTTCTCTAACTCATCCTATTGTGCTGGAACCTGTATCTCACTTGTGAGTTCCAGGGAAACAATCAATTGCTAAACATGACACTATGATAATATTTCTAAACATGACTATTCCTATCTGTAGAGGAATGGTGGGAGTGGTGTCAACGTCCCACTGGCTAAACTGAGATTAATGTTGTCTTCCACCTAGTGGACGAAAAATGTACTTTCCCAACCCTATTACAGAAAGGATGGATGAAGGTGAAGCATTGACCAGATTTATATTGCTACCTGTGTCGTGGGTCATTCTTCCTGCTGAACCTGACGTTCTTCCCCCATGGCAGAGGATCTGGGTTAAAATAAATGACCATGGACCGAAGAGGAAGTGATTGCTGATGGAAAGAAAGTCAAGAAATAGATAATGCCAGAAGGCAAAGCTAATATTATCTCTTAGTTGTATTTACACATGTACACAGGACAGGCGACGTAATTCATGGTGCACAGAGTGAATAAAAATGCAGAGCTCTAAAAGATGATTAAGCAGTTCAAGTCAGCCAAGCATCAAACCAGGCATGAGGCACTTGTAAGGACAGGGCCACATCTGACTGCCTAGTTCGCAAGCTCGTGAAGCCAGCCCTGCATCCTTCAGCAGTGAAGGTTGCCTATTTGCCTGCCAAGATATGCTTCTTCGTTTGAAGATGAAAGTCAAGGATAGGTCCCAGCACTCCATATGAAGTCCCCTATGTGATGCGTCTTGATGACATTTAGGAAGGCCTTCTAGGTGGACCCTCAGAGTAATTCTAATATTGCTTGTCTTTTGTTTTCCATTTTAGATGTATATGCGGCACAGAGGACTCTCTTTAGGAGATAACATGGGAATTATTGCCTCCTGAATTCACACAAAGTAGTTTGTTCTACAACAGAACAGTGAGCCACTGTGTCCTATTAACGTGAGTGATGAGACATAAAACCGTGTGTTTTGTCATATTCCCTTAAACTTACAGATGTTTCTGTAAGTGGCAACCAATGGCCAAGGTAAAGCTGAAATCAGTGTTAGTTTGGGGAGAGATGGTGAACTGCCCTATTCGTCACTGAAGGCACCTAGGGGAAGGCTGTGAAATATTCAGTCTGGAGGATATTTGAGGGTACCTATCAACCACGTGACACCACTCTGGAGAACTCAATATTTTAGGAGCACATGTGTAGTTAAATTCCATTTTTGGTCAACAATATTCTGAAAGAGAACTGGAAGAAATTGGTACAGATCTGTGTCCTAGGACAAGCCACATTTACCTTTAATAAAGAGACATGTACTGAGGAAAAAGATTTATTGGCCACAGTGAGTGCTCTGACACGATATTATTTCAGCAAAAAGGAAAAGCATGGTGATTGGCCTGGATAGATAACACAGCTTTAGAAAAATGGATGAAACAGTCTCAATAGATGACTTGCTTGGGGGCCTAGCTACGGAAGAGTATAAATGTGCTGGTGGAAGCAGAGGTAGCACAAGGAAAATAGCTAGAGTCTTGGCAGCAGAAGCCCAGGAGTAAACTTGTGAGAGGTGTAGGGTCTCCTTACTAAACTGGAATACATAAAGGGGGGCTAGAATTTACATGGGTGGCTCTCTAACCGCCAAGGTGCCACACACAAATAAAAACCAGATACATTATTCAGGGTTCATGAGAGAAACGGTATCAATAGAATGTATACAGAGTGGCCATAAAGTTTGTGTGCAATGTAAAATAGTGTGTAATAAATTGGACGCAAACTTTAGGGCCCCCTTGTGTACACACACACATATATACAGCTGCCTGTCTGTATCTCTGGGTCCCACATCCATGGACTCAACCAGTTGTGGATTGAAAACACCTGCAAAACAAAAATTGCATCTAGACTGAACATATGCAGACTTTTTTTCTCATTGTGATTCCCTAAACAATACATATTATAAGTAATCAAGAGATGACTTAAAGGTTACAGAAACATGAATACAGTATTTTATATCTGAGACTTGACTGTCTGGATTTTGAAGAAGGTCCTGGAAATAATCCTCCACAGATACCAAGGACCATCGTGTGTGTGTGTATATATGTACACACACACACACACACAGGGGATGGGAAAAAATGTATACACATTTTAAGAAAAGAAAAAACTATTAAAAAATAATATTCAATATATTCTAATAACAAAAGATGATACAAGTCATGCTTGAGCACCTCTTGTAATTGCATAAGTCAAATGTGACTTGAGTACTACAATTTTAATACAGTTTTTTCCTTTCTTAAAATGTGTATACATTTTTGCACCCCTGTGTGTATGCTATATTATCTTTTGTTCACATATATACAATATATTGTGTGTGTGTATCTCTCTACATCTATATTTACAGAAAAGAGAAAAAGGTTGACTTATTATAAAGATTAGCTCACATGACTCTGGAGACTGACAATACCCAGGATTGGCAATCAGTAGTCCGAAGACTTGGGACAGCTGGTGATGTAGTTCCATTCTGAATGCCTGTGGGTTAGACACTGAGGAAGAGTTGATGTTTGAAGGCAGGAAGAGTTCGCTTTTGCTTGAGGGAAGGTCAGCTTTTTGTGCCATCGGGCCTTCAGCTGACAGGATGAGGAGGGCAGTCTGCTTTACTCCAGTCTACCAATTCCAATGTCAGTCTTGTTCAGAAACACCCTCACAGACACACATAGTAGCATTTGACCAAATATCTGGGAATCCTGTAGCCATACTGACACAAACTTAACCACCACCGGACTTACTCTATTTAGTTGGAATTGGAAACCTATTATTAGACCTGAGTAAGGTTTTACCAGTGGGGGAAAGGATTGCACAAGGATAAGGCATTGTAATGTGAAACTGGGCTCATAGCTCTGCCCACAGAGAACAATGGAATCTGGAATTAACTGGGAACTGTGATTTACACTCTGGTCCATTCCAACTTCTGTGCAAGGATCAATTTTGTTAAGAAGGCTGAGAAAATTCCATTAATTCTAACGACTTATTTTGTTAGGATCATAGAGTAATTCATGGTGTAACTGACATTTGGTGCAATACAATCCCTTTTATATTAGGATAAAATTTCCTAATTACAGTTAGGAAATTATAATTTCCTGGCCCCAAAACTTGTGTCACACATCGAGATCACCTATCCCCTTCCCTCCTTCCCTCTCTCTGCTCTTCCTTTGTCCAACCCCCTCCCTCCTACCCTATCACTGCTCTCCCATCCCCTACCCACCACTGTGTACTAGGTCATTAATTGTCCTCATATCAGTGTTGAGTACATAGGATTCTTGCTTCTCCATTCTTGTGATGCTTTACTAAGAATAAGGTGTTCTGCTTCCATTCAGGTTAACACTGAAACAGGGAAGTATTTCTGCGGTATTTGTTATCTCCAAAGACAAAAGATTTAACACTGAAACAGGGAAGTATTTCTGCGGTATTTGTTATCTCCAAAGACAAAAGATATATAGCTATAATTCTTCTAATTATTTATTTATTAGCACCTGTTTTTACTTTTCTCAATTTAGTTAACATTTTCTCTAACCTTGCTTTTGATTAAATTCTGAGAGAGATATTTTAGGTCATTTAAAATTGATATACTTAAAATTTAGTTTAAAATGATAGACAGTA
Organism: Otolemur garnettii; assembly: GCF_000181295.1. NCBI lineage: Eukaryota > Metazoa > Chordata > Mammalia > Primates > Galagidae > Otolemur > Otolemur garnettii. The sequence goes on from NW_003852405.1 coordinate 10,285,389, forward strand.
GATTATGGGGTTAGAAACGGTTGCAGTGGTTTTCTAATCCAAAGCCGTGTGATTGACTATTTTATTTCCATTTTCTTTCCCTTCTTCTGTTGGAAAGTTCATTCTTTAAGCTAAATCTCTCTCTCTCTCACCTTCCCCCATGTTTTAGTCTCTTTTTGTAATAGACAGTTTGCTCAGAACTTGGAAAACTCCAATGAATAAAATAAACTCCATCAGCAAGTTAATTACTAATCTGTTTCCTAATATGTAAAGTGAGAATAATAGTAGTATCTGTCACAGAAATGTGGTGGAGTGTGGGATGAGATAAAGCATAGAAAGCAGTGACCACATAGGTAAGGGCTCAGGAAATGTTTGCTGTAGCCACATATTTCCCGGGCTTGTTGCGGACACTCTGTGAAATTCCCAGCATTGTTAGAATGTAAGCAAGTGCCATTAAATCAGCTCTTACTCATGGTAGGTGATAATGTCAGCCAATTGGATACTTTTTCTATATGGAAACTTATTAAGTATTTACACAATTAATTTTTTGGAAGCTGCATGTAGGTATTAACATTTTGCTCCATTAAATTTCATATTTCACCCATTGTTTATTTAATGCCTTGTTGACTGTTCATCCTAATGTGAAATGTATTAGCTCTCATTTTCCAATTTTGTAAACATGATAAATATTCTTATACCAAAGCCATCAATAATTCTATTGATTTGTATGAGCATTATTTTGCCCCATTATCGCTAAACAACTAATCTATTGTACTAGATAATTTAATTCAGATATTTTTTAAGTGCATGATCTTTCCATTTTTGTCTGAAGAAGAATTTTATTTGTTTATGTTCCTTGGACCTATTATATAAAAGCAAAGGACTGGGTTAAAGCCTATTTAAAGCCCTTTGTTGTGGTAGGTAGGTTATCTCCCACTGGGGTTGTTCTGGTCAGCAGTCCGACTGAAGTTGGCCTTTTTAATATTTGAGTCAACAGTAGAATTTAGAACCAGGGCAACTTCCTGTGTGGCTGTGTGCCACCTACATTTAGTGGGGAGTTGGTTACTAACTGGGAGTGAAAAATCTCAGGAAACCATAATCGCCCACTTTGAGCGTATTGTGGCATTAGGCATAATGATCAGGAAAGGCGTCTTCCCCAAGGCCATGTGATACGGAAAGGAAAGGTAGTTTAGAGACTGAGAAGTAATTCATATGCGATTTGCGGGCATTGGGTTTCCTTTCCAGTGAAATGTATAAACTTGTATCTTAGAGCACCAGACTTTGGACATTTGTTCCTCTTGCCCCCATACTCAACAATTGTGGAGAGAGGGCCACATACCTCTATCCAACCATATTGCTATTGTGTGGACGCTGCTTTATTTAATGGAATTTCCCATCTTTTGCACATATACACCTTACCACTCATTTCTGAGTCTTTGATGTTTCTCTTCTGTCTATGAATCTATTGTAATTTAGGCCCTTTTTGCCTATAATAATCCAACCTAAAAAGTTTTCCTGAGTAAATCTCTTTTAAAATGACATTTTTTTTCTATTTTCACTAGACCACCATTTTGTAACATATATTTTATCATATGGATTGTTTCATGTACATATGAGTTCCCTTTCAAAATAATGTCATTACGCCAGGATTAATAACTGAGTTTATAAAATAACGAAAATAGTCATTTTGGTAGACAATTCTCTTAAAACTTTAATGTCTTTTAAAAATTTGATTCTTTACAAAACAATGTTACATACTTCCCTACAAAAGTAAACATCTATATCAAAACAACTTAGGCTTTTCTTGGTGACTTAGAATCATAAACATTTAAAAATTGTTTTCTCCTATTATAATTAGCCCTAAGAGTAAACTACTCAAGGCACAACATCAAAAATGATTCCTTATTTCCCATTCAAGTCTATGCTTCTAAGAAGATTCAATCAATTGTTTATTTAGTATTTATTGATCACTGTATTTCAGTATTATGCTAGCTATTAGGATACAGTAAAGCACTGTCTGATTTCAGAGTACTTCTGGTTTATAAATACTAACCCCAAATCATGTGAATAAGAATATAGGTTCGAACTAATTCAGTCCCAAGAAGGAAAATTATAGAGCTATGATGAAGACATAAAACAAAGGGGACTGATTTACACTGGTGTGTGGAGGAAGCCCTCTACGGAAAAGTGACGTTTAAGCTGACTACGTCTTACCTTGCAAAATAGGCAAGACTTAGTCAGATTAAGAATCAGGGAAGAACACCCAGGCCTAGGGAATATCATATGTGAAAGTCCTGAGTTGCAAAAGAGTTCAGTGCTCACAGGAACTGAAGAGAAGCCAGTAATAGCAGGAGTGACAAGGGGTCAAAGCAGAGTCAGTGGGAACAGATCGCCTAAGGCCTCTTTGGCTACTTCCAGGATTTAGATCTCTTCCCTAAGTGTAGGTAGAAATAGGTTTGAGCAGGAAAGTGAGACAATCTTATACACACGTATTTTAAGATCTCCATCTATATATTCTTTTTTTTTTTTTTTCTGATTACATAAGATCTCCATCTTGTTGGACAGGTAAGGGAGAAATGCCCTGAACAGAAAGAAGGCAGGCTGATTAGAAAGTCTAGGCAGGGCTCAGCACCTATAGCTCAGCAGCTAGGGAGCCAGCTACATACACAGAGGCTGGTGGGTTCGAACCCAGCCCGGGGCTGCTAAACAACGACAACTATAACAAGAAAATAGTTGGGCATTGTAGCAGGCGCCTGTAGTCCCAGCTACTTGGGAAGCTGAGGCAAGAGAATCGCCTAACCCCAAGAGTTTGAGGTTGATGTGAGCTGTGATGCCACGACACTCTACTGAGGGCGACATAATGAGACTCTGTCTCATAAAAAAAAAAAAAAAAGAAGAAGAAGAAGAAGAAGAAACCCAGGCAGTGGTGCCAAGAAATTGCAATGACAATCGAAGTGGCGAGAAGTGGACAGAATCAAGGAAACAAGTTTGACTCTGGAGACATGAGTAACAGGATTAACTGATAGACATGAAGTGTGGGCGAGTGAGAGTGAGGGGTCAGTGACAACTTTTAGATTGCAGGACATGAGTAAGTGAGTGATTAGAGACAAAGACAGAATGAAAGTGTGTATAACCAGGAGCTGCAGAATTTCTTGACCTGTGTAACTATCACCTGTCACCCGAGGCTCTCGGACCCTGGTGTTATTACTGCAGGCTGAGGCCCCCAGAGATTGCACATCTGGACATGTGAAGGCTCAAATGTAGGGCTTGTTCTGCTTGACACCAATTCTGAATCTTCTGAAAGAGCTCTTCTCTGTGCAGGATAGATGCTTACTGAGTTAATTTCAGGTTAATTATCATTGAATTGATGGTAATTGATTGCTTGATGACTTTTTTGTTGGATAAAAGGAGGGGTATGCTTTACATTTTTCTCTTACTCTTCTTAGTGGTAGGCAAATGGTGGGTCTTCAGTGAATGTTTGGGCACCTGAATTAGAAGTTGCACTTTTACTTTTGTCTAAATTAACATTTAGAGCATGGCAGGAGGAAGAAAGAACATTCCTGAACTTCATTGTGCATAGCGAGTGTGAGTATATTTAGTTCCACGAGCATCTTTCTGCTCTCTGATGCTCTTTCCTGCCTGTGGAGTTTGGGAGCCAGAACTAGACAAATTCTGGCAGCGTTTGGTCTCCTTTGGGGCTCTGTGTGACTGCAGAGAAAGCGTATTCTCACCTTCTTCTTCTGCCACACTGTAAACTGAGTGGGACAGTGTTAAAGAAAAAAATGATTCTGACACTTGTTAAAAAGGAAAAGTTTATTTGGAACTATTGGAGTAGGGGAAGGCGACCCAGCTTAACTCCAAATACATGTACAGGGGGATTCACAGCTAAGGAGCAGGTTGCGGGAGGGGAGGCCCAATGGATGGAGAAAGACTAAGAGATGTTAAAGGGAGGGGAATTCTTAACTAACAAGACTCTTGCTGAGGGATAGTCAAAGTGGTCAGATATCAGCTGGGGGATGGTGGAAGAGAAGGAATTGGATCCTTGATGTATCAAGGATAATTTGGTAACAAGGTGAGAGATTCTCTCTAACGTGCCTTAGCAGGTTTTCTGCTTAAACTGGGCTATGCAGCCTCAGCAAGATGAGAGCCAAGATTGAAGTTCAGTAGGGAACAGCTCAGAGGAGCCTGACTCCAGCTTTGTGGAGGAGAGTCTGTTGGCAGACTCTCTGTCTCTGTCTCCGTGGGTCCTCGGTTGTCCCGTGGTGGTCTACAGCTGCTAGACTGGCTGCAGAATCATACTGCAGATTTAAGCTGTTCTCCAGGCAAGGACTCATAATGAAGTTGAAATGTTCACCCATAACTGTTTTCAGGCATGTCTGTTTCTCAAATGGCTCAGAACTCAGGTGGGGATAGTCATGGACTACTGTTGATAGTTATGGACTATTCAAACAGTCACATACCAAAGGGGAAGGGTCAGAGGCGATTGGTTTGGGCATCTCCCTGACCCCCTCAATTTGTTTGTGACTGTTTTAAAACCCAACACATACATCCACATAGACCAATGCATTAACCTGTTTTTTGCAGCAAAGGAATAGAGAGTTATAACTACAAAACTGTATAACTACAGAACTGTTGTTCTAAGTTCATTGCACCAGGGTCTGTGCTAGGTTCTTTAGACATGTTATTTCTTTTATTCTCACAACAGCACTAGAGGAGTCAATAATACCATAGAAAACCAAAGGAATGCCAGAAATTGCATTCTACTTTTTTTGTTTTGTTTGAAATATACAAGCGGATTACAGATACATGCATAAAAAGGAGAAACCAGAAATTTCCATACATTCTATTATCACACTCATCCCTGTCATACATGTATTCTTTAATTGTTGGGGATTCATTGAGGGTACAAAGAAGCAGGTTACAGTGATTGCATTTGTTATGTAAATTTCCTCTTATAATTGTGTCCCATCCTCAAAAGGTGTGTCACACACTATGATACCCCACCCCTTCCTTCCTTCTCTCTCTTTGTTCATCCCTTCCCCTAGCCCCTCCCTCCTTCTCTGGTCTCCTGTTCCCCCACTCTCACCATGTACTAGGTCATTAATTGTCCTCATATCAGAACTGAGTACATAGGATTCTTGCTTCTCCATTCTTGTGATGCTTTACTAAAAATAATGTGTTCCACATCCCTCCAGGTTAATACAAAGGCTGTAAAGTCTCCATATTTTTAATGGCTAAATAGTATTCCATGGTATACATATACCACAGTTTGTGAATCCATTCCTGGGTTGGTGGGCATTTAGGCTATTTCCATATTTTGGCAGCTATAAATTGAGCTGCGATAAACAGTGTAGTGCAAATGTTCCTGTGGTAAAAGGATATTTTTTCTTCTGGGTAGATGCCCAGCAAGGGGATTGCAGGATCAAATGGGAGGTCTAGCTTGAGTTCTTTGAGGGTTCTCCATTCTTCCTTCCAAAAAGGTTGTATTAGTTTGCAGTCCCACTAGCAGTGTAAAAGTGTTCCCTTCTCTCCACATCCACGCCAGCATCTGCAGTTTTGAGACTTCGCGATGTGGACCATTCTCATTGGGGTTAGATGATACCTCAAGGTGTTTTGATTTGCATTTCTCTAATAATTAGGGATGCTGAGCAATTTTTCATATGTTTGTTAGCCATTAATCTGTGTTCTTTAGAGAAAGTTCTGTTCATCTCTCTTGCCCAGTGATCTAAGGGATAGTTGGCTCTTTTCATATCCTAGTCATATTTTAAGATTGAATGTCAGCTGGAAGTTTATATACTATTCAAGCTTAACATCCAGAGACATTTTGCTAAAATTTTATTTTCATGAACATTCTGATACAAATATTTTTATTGTAGTGTGATTTTTGGTCTTCTGGATATATACCTAGTAGAGGAATTATAGGATCAAATGGCAGGTCTATTTTTAGTTCTCTAAGTGTTCTCCAGATGTCTTTCCAAAAGGAACATATGAGCTTGCAATCCCACCAGCAGTGTAGAAGTGTTCCCTATTCTCCACAACCACGCCAGCATCTGTGATTTTGTGATTTTGTGATATGGGCTACTCTTACTGGTGTTAGATGATATCTCAAAGTAGTTTTGATTTGCATTTCTCTGATGATTAAGGACGGTGAGCAATTTTTCATATGTTTGTAAGTCTTGTGCCTGTCTTCTTCAGAGAAGTTTCTCTTCAAGTCCCTTGCCCACCCTGAAAGGGGATCACTTGTTCTCTTCTTGCTAATACATTTGAGTTCTCTGTGGATTCTGGTTATTAAACCTTTGTCAGGGACATAACCAGCAAATATCTTCTCCCATTCTTAGGGCTGTCTTCTTGCTTTACTTACTGTGCTTTTGGCTGTACTGAAGCTTTTTAATTTGATGAGGTCCCAGTAGTGTATTTTTGATGTTGCTTCAATTGCCCAAGGGGTCCTCTTCATAAAATTTTCACTCAGGCAGATTTCTTCAAGTGTTTTCCCTACACTTTCTTCTCGTATTTTTATAGTTTCATGTCTTAAGTTTAAATCTTTAATCCAGTGAGAGTCTATCTTAGTTAGTGGTGAAAGGTGTGGGTCCAGTTTCAGTCTGCAGGTTGCCAGCAAGTCCGCCCAGCACCGTTTGCTAAATAAGGAGTCTTTTCCCCACTCAATGTTTTTAATTGGCTTGTCAAAGATCAAATAATAGTAAGTAGCTGGGTTCATCTCTTGGTTCTCTATGCTGTTCCACCTCTCTGTTTTTGTGCCAATACCATGCTGTTTTGATCACTATGGATTTATAGTATAGTCTGATGTCTGGTAGTGTGATTCCTCCTGCTTTGTTTTTATTTCTGAGTAATGTCTTGGCTATTTGATGTTTTTTCTGATGGATCAATGAATTGTGGTATATGTACACCATGGAATACTATGCAGCCATAAAGAAAGATGGAGACTTTACCTCCTTCATGTTTATATGGATGGAGCTGGAAAATGTTCTTCTTAGCAAAAATCACAAGAATGGAAGAAAAGTATCCAATGTACACAGCCTTACTATAAAACTAATTTATAGCTTTCATATGAAAGCTCTAACCTAATTGTAGCCTAAGAATATGGGGAGGAGATAGGGAGAGGGAAGGGGAGGGGGGTGGATGGGTAGAAGGAGGGTGATTGGTGGGATCACCTCTATGGTTTATATTACAAGGGTACAAGTGAATCGTTCTAAAAGTAGAATATAAACATCTTAACACAATAACTAAGAAAATGACATAAAGGCAGTTTGATGCAAATATCTCAAATTGTATATGAAAACACCACACTGTGGCCCATAATTGCATTAATGTACATAGCTATCATTTAATAATAATAAAAAAAGCACATGAATTCCAACCAAAAAAAAAGAATGGAAGAAAAAGTATCCAATGTAATCAGCCCTACTATGAAACTAATTTATAACTTTCATAGGAAAGCTATAACTCAATTTTAGCCCAAGAATACAGGGAAAGGGGAGAGGGAGGGGAGGGGAGGGGGGAAGATGGGTGGAGGGAGGGTGATTGGTGGGATCACGCCTATGTTTCAACCTATAAGGGCACATGTGAATCTCTCTAAAATGTAGAATATGAATGTCTTAACACAGTAACTAAGAAAGTGACATGAAAGCTCTGTTACCCAGTTGGATGAAAGAATTTCAAATTGTATATAGAAACAGCACTCTGTACCCCATGATAGTATTAATGTACACAGCTATGATTTAATAAAAAAAATTATTTTAATAAAAACACAAAGGGGAACTTTGTGCAACCAACAGGTCATTTTACTTATTCTGTAAAAAACAAGTAAACTACTGTATCTAACTGTCCCTGATCTAAATATCTTCATTTATGGTATATTTCAGATTTTCTTGAAAATAACTTCTCTGAAAATTATGTAACAAATAGTTCTTAGAATATCATATTTAGATGATTTAATGTTTGATTGAACTAAAATACAGCAAATATTTAGACAATTTTTATCTTAGAGAAAACAATTAGCAATGATTCAGTATTTTTAAAACATTCAGGCTTGCAATTTTCTTTTCTCTGAGAACTGTTTCTCCCCTTCCACAATTGGGAATGACTACTTTCTCACTTTTATACTCCCTTTCTGCTTTGTTAATTTTGCTTCGTTAATTTAAGATGCTGCACTCTACTGCATAACATGAACAGGCATATCTCAGAGATACTGGAAGTTTGGTTCCAGACCACCACAATAAAGAGAATATTGCAGTAAAACAAGTCAAGTGAATTTTGTTGTTTCCAAGTGCATATAAATGTTAAGCTTACACTATACTGTACTATATTAAGTTTACAATACTGTTACGTCTGAGAAAACAATGTACATACCCTAGTTTAAATATAATTTATTGCTTAAAAATGCTAATGATAATCTAAGCCTTCAGCAAAGTTTAATGTTTTTGCTGGTGGAGGGTCTTACCTTGAGGTTGATGGCTTGATGGCTTGATTGAAGTTTGCTGAAGGTTGGGGCAGCCATAGTAATTTCTAAAAATAAGATACCTAGGAAGTTGACCACATGGATTGACTCTTGCTATCATGAAAAATTCCTCTGTAGGATGAGATGCTGTTTGATGTCATTTTATCCACAGCAGAACTTCTTTCAAAATTGGAGTCGATCCTCTCAAATGCTACTGCTGCTTCATCAACTAAGTTGTATAATATTCTAAATCCTAAATCCTTTGTTATTTAAATAATGTACACAGCATCTTCAGGAGGAGTAGATTTTACCTCAAGAAGCCACTTTCTTTTCTCATCCTTAAGAAGCAACTCCTTATCTATTCATGTATTATCATAAGAGTGCATCAATGCAGTAACGTTTTTAGGCTCCACTTGTAACTTTATTTTTCCTGCTGTTTCTACCACATCTGCAGTTATTTCTTTCACTGAAGTCTTGGACATTTCAAAGTCATCCATGAGGGCTGGGATCAACTTTTTCCAAGAAGGCTGCAGAATGGAAGTTGTGTTAACAGGCATGAAAACATCATTAATCTCCTTATACATTCTCATCAGAGCCTTTGGGTAACCAGGTGCATTTTCAATGAACTAAAATATTTTGAAAGGAATCTTTTCTTTCTGAACAGTAGATCTCAATAGTTGGCTTAAAGTATTCAGTAAACCATTCTGTGAACAGATGTGCTGTCATCCAGGCTTTGTTGTTTCCATTTCTAGAACACAGGCAGAGGTTAATTTAGTATCAGTCTTAAGGAACCTATGATTTTTAGAATGATAAATGAGCATTGGCTTTTATTTAAAGTCCTCCTCTGCATTAGCCTCCAATAAGAAAGTTCACTTTCTTGTTAGAAGTAATTGTTATACCAGATGCACAGATATCAACATAAGGACATAAAGAAACATGAAAAGTCAAGAAAATATGATACCTCCAAAACAACACTATAATTCTCCAGCAACAGATTCCAATTAAAATGTTGGAATTCCAATTAAAATGTCCTTATGTTGATATCCGTGCATCTGGTGTAACAATTGCTTCTTCTAGTGTTTTGAATTTGCTTTCATAAATACAAGAGGAATTTTACCTTAAGATGTGTTTATGGTGTTGGTTGGGCAGGGGAGTTTGGCTTTGTTTCTAGGTACATGCAGTAGCATAGTCTCTGTATTATTTCTCTGGCTGACAGTATAAGTAGTGTCTGTGATTTTCTTAGTGGCTTAACATATGGTCATTAGTAGAGGCTGTGTTGAAATTTTGCTGGGGATGAGGACATTGGGTAGGCCAGTGGCTGGTCAAGCATGCCTGTTCTTACCCCCCAGGGCAATGAAAAATGGCCCTGGTATTAGAGGAGCCTCTAGTTGGCTTATTTGGGTTCCAGCAGTGGTAGAGGTGGGCTGGATGTGTGGGTGGATCCTGGGGCCCAGGGGCAGTGAGTATGGCATAGATGATGGTAGCAGCAAGGGTGAGAAAATCTTGTCTCTGAATTGGTACCTGATGATGTTGATAGGGCCTGTGATGGGCTAGGTGGGTCAGTCCCCAGGGCCACAGGTTCATGTGGATGGGTCGCAGGTGAGGGGGTATCGGCAGGTTGGGTGGGCCCATTCTTAGACCTATAGGAGTGCACATGTACCAACCATGGAAGGTAGGGCAGGGAGATCTCTGGGCCCTTGGACAGTGTTCTTGGGCTCTGGAAAGATGGAAGATGAAACCATGGTAGGCAGGCCTGTCCTTGGAACCCTGGTGGTATATGTGGGGCCTGGTTGTGGTAGGCAGGGGTGGGATGACCCCCAAGCCCCAGTAGAGTGCTTGGAGAGTGGCAGTAACTAACTGCAGTCTACAGCTGAAGAGGGTGGGGTTACTTTCACTGGCAAAAGCCATGAACAGGTGGCTGGGGAGTACATACTTTAGCCCCAGGTTTGTGGCTATAAGTAAGATAGTCTTTCTTTATGGCTGCTCTGCTATTGGGTGTTCAGGGTAATTCCCAATGGCTTGTGATTGAACCCTAGCAACAGCAGGTGCAGCAGTACCTAGCTTTGGGTAAGATGGCCACGGGGCTCAGGGATGTGGAGATGCAGGGTTTGTTGGACCTCAGAGTAAGGTATAGACTGTGGGGGATTGCCTTCTCCATATAGTGTCTTGCTGTATTTGCTTAGACTTGGAGGGTCTGTGGGTTACAGCACGAGCTCCCTCTCTGGAGCAATGCCATTGCATGGTCCCCAGGCAGCTCCATATGTTAGCCTCTGGTGCTGCATGAGTTGAGGGGCTTTCTCACAGGTAGGATTTTAGGAGTACAGGATGGGAATGTGGACCTCCAGGGACACTCACTTGCCCTTTGCATGCATTGAGGAGCCTTTTGGCTCCCAGGTGATCCTGGCCAAGCTGCCAGGGTTCCCTCACCTTCTTTCCCTTAGGCATTTTCCTGTCACTTCTCTGTTGAACTATGAGCATTCTCTCACAGGTAATCTATTCAAAGTATGATTATTTGCTTGCTTTTCATTCTTCTTTGTGGAAGAGGTAAGTGCCAGGTGCCTCTAGTCAGCCATCTGAAGCCCCTTACTTGAAAATTTATATTTATATTTCATTAAAATACGTGAAAAGATACAGCAAAATATTAAGACAAACTATCTCTGGTTGATGGAGTTATGAACGCTTTTTTATTTTGCATGCTTCTGTTTTTTTTTTTTTTTTTTTCCAAAATAGATGTGACTCCTTGGTTTAGAATTATAATAATTGATTTTCCTAAAAGCATTATAATTATTACTTGATTAATAAGTAGTTGTAAAAGAACTTATATCCCCTGTAGTATTGTGGGTACCAAAATGGAGCTTTTGGAAAGTGGAACAAAAATACAACCATAATGAAAAATTATTAATAAGTACATGCTATTCTACTGACCCAGCAAAATAATATTATAGAAAATATTTAATGGACATTGCTATAGCATAAACAATTACATAATTTATTATGTAATAATATAATATTCCATGTGTTCTTAAGTATAACTAGAGAAATATTGTATAGATAGTGAAGCATATTGTTAATACTCCCCCAGCTATGAAAAAGGGGCAATAAAATATTGGTGTGATGAGTGGTCTTTGACACTGATTTCTTTAGCTTGGTGCTAGGTACCAGTGTTGTATATGCAGGCAAGACATAGTGCCTCACCTCCAACAGCTCATTGTCTAGCTGGAGAGAAAGAAACATCAAAAACATAATGGTGCTTTGAAAGCCTTGCTAAGTCCCTGCTGGAGCCTACAGCTGTCAGGATATGGCAGTGTGTTTCTTGAGCTGGCAAATGCAGCTCATTTTCTACGCTGTATGAATCCACCTGAAAGCATTTATTCCCAAACAGCTACTCCCTTCTCTACAAAGGACTGCTTTGGTATTCAGGGTGGGTGTGATGCCACAGGTGTTTTACATTTTGATGGCAGCTTCCACCAAGCCTGGGTCTGTGGTGCTGGCAGTGTTGCCTGCCTGGGTAAGCATTTGCCAGGCAGAATAATCTCATTCATACAAAAGCGGGCCTTGTATTTGAAAAGACACGAAGCACAGATGCTTTGTCATGAGTTTGCCTGTTTCTTTCTTTTCTTCTAAGCTCGGTGCCCTGAGCCCCTGGAATGTAATACTTCTTAAGGAGGGATGAATGCCAGCCTCGGCCAAGCCATTAACATACAGATCCTGCTTCTTCAGTGGACTAGATTAACATATTAAACAGACTCTTCTGTTATGATGGTTCCAGCTCAAATTTGTATTTCCTTTCCCCTTCTGCTGACTGTGATTTCCCTGACTGTTTTTTCTCCCACGATGGTGATGTTCCCTCCTGTCCCCACTCTGCTCCAGTTTTCTTCCACACCACTGACACACTCTGTTTCACATGAAAATCTGAACATATTATTCCCTGCTTAAGATTTGTGCAAACTAAACTTATCCTTTAGACTCAGACCATGCCTCACTCCCCAAGTGGAGAGGAACACGTCTTCATTCGGGGTGACCTTGTGCAATCCCTTATTAAAAGATAAATTTAGGCATCTTAAAATGTGAATGAGCTTATTTGAGCAGATAGTGACTGTGAATCAGGTAGCACCAGACCTCTGGGAATGGGGGGTGTGGTCATGGAATCAAGAAAAGACAATAGATTTGATTGATTAAAGTGTTAAGTTCCTAGTTAGAGGTTAATTGGTGGTTTCTCATTGGTGAAGTATCTATGTAGAGGGTAGCAGATGATTTCAGAGTGGGTAAGCTTAAGTTTCATCTTGCTATTTATATTGGGCTGCAGTTTGCTTAGGTAAGAACCCGAGGCACTAGAGCTATCTCAACCTAATAGCATCCCACTTACATTTTTTAAACACCTATTACATGGTGTATATGCACAGGATTTGTGGTTCTTTGTTCATCATCTATTTCTGTTTGAGTTTAGGGGCTATGTATTATTTACCATTTTAGTTTCCAAATCTCATGTAAGGCTATGTCATCATATGTGCAAAAAACAAAAAGCCAAAAATATTAAATGAATTATTTAAATATTGGCTAGCTCATTACATATTATTTGAATGAGTGAGAGTTGTGAAACCACAGCAGATGTGAAGGTGGAGGAATTGATGAAGCTGAATGTCTAACTGCAGTCTATGGCATCTGATATGGGTTAAAGAAAATGGCTGACATGGCTTTAAAATAACATGTGACGTAACCTTTCAATGACTATGGATAATTCTTGGTGTTTATGTGAATTCATGGAATATCTCAGGGGTCATCAGCCTACAAGTATATATAAATAATGTTCTGTGGTGATAAAATGAGTACAGGATAGCATCTAAGAACATGCATAATTAATTTAAAATGGTGTATTTGAAATCCTTCTTTGCCCTGGAGGTTTGTGGAAAGATCGTCTTATTATATGGATAATACTTAGGATTTTAAAAATTGGTTTCCTTAAGCTTGAATGCCCATAACTACCTTTCCTCTGAGGCCTTTGAGAACTAGTGAGAACCTTATATAAACCAAAATGATTCAATACTCTCAATTGCTTTTTCTTTTTTCCTAATCTGGAGGAGTATCTAACAGAAAATTTTCCATTTTTTCCTACCCAAATTTTGCTGCTTTTGAATATTGGAAATAACAGGGGTAATCTTGTAATTATCCCTGCATAATAGATACTCAAAAGGTTAATGGCAAAAGAAAGCTTAATATAGCCCAGTCATTTTTAAATATCATGAATTATATCTGGATAATATTTTATATTTGATGATCACTGTATGTTAGGTCTTAGGTTATCCCAACATCCCTGAAATGAATGAGGAAAATACATGATGTTTGATGACTGGCACTTAAATTCAAAAGTTTCCTTTAATCGTAATTTGAAAAACTCCTCCTAATTTAGAAAATATTTTATGTACCCCTTTATTCTTCAGCTGACTTTTTAGGAAAAAACCAAGTTGAGCTATTTATAATCTAAAGTTAACATGGACACTAATAATGGATTTTATCTCAAGGCAATGGAGGGGACTGAGCAGAATGACATATGAGACCTGAACCACATCCACCCCAAGGAGCCCATTTATGTGAGTTGGGACAGTACAGTTCATGAACTCATTCTAGGAACAGTGCTACATACCTCACTGCTGAATATCACTACAGTCACCTTTGAAATATTGCCTTTGGGAAGTTGTGCACTGACACCAGCATATCTAGTCCACCCTTCAAAGGCATTTTGGACCTCTTTTTCTAGAATGATCATCAGAGCTCTTGTCATACAAGGTTGGACAATTAAGTTCATGAACTCATCCTAGAAAAAGTCTTTTGGTAGGTGGACTAGGTGCTGGCATCTGTGGTGTGTAGCTTCCTAAGGAGAGAACTTTGAAGGTAACTATTATGAGATTTGGCAATGAGGTGTGTAGTGCTCTTTCTAGGATTGTTGACCTTGCAAAACCGACTAGCAAATACAGTACAATTTCCATACTTGACCACTTCCCAACATTAACCACTTCATTAGGTTGCCCTAATTTTCATAGACTGGACAGGTACCCTATGTCCCTTCAGTGTAGTAGACTTAGTTCCTTTTGTTGACCACCTCTATATGTTGACCAGTTTGTTACAGTCCCTTGGGTGGTCAACTTATAGACATTCTATTGTAATAGAATTCATTTTATATGAAATAGATGACCAAAAGATTCTTGATTTGAAAGGCTTAATTCCAAAACACATGCTAAAAACCATTTTTCTAGCTTTCCATAGTTTTCCCAAGAAATCACAGCTCATTTATTCTTTCCTTAGAGATGAAGACTCATATGTCCAGCTGTCCAGTGGACCTCTTCTCTTCTTCTGTGTCTGAATCTCAACAGACAAACTAGTACTTTAATCTGCTCCAGTGGTCCTTTTTCAGTTCCTTTATCCTAGAAAGGACACCTACTAAGTTCTTAGACCAGAAATTTATGATGTTTTCTGTTTTCTTACCTCACATTTGATCTAGCACCTCCTAAAGGCCTCCTAAACACCTTTTAAGTATTGTTCTATTACCACCATCTTAGTTCCAGTTACCATGACCTATTGCCTAAGACAGACCATACAAATGGCCTTCTTACTGACTGCCTGCTTTATCTCTGGAACCTCTCCAATTCCTTTTGCATATTGCAGCCAGAACTCTTTCTAAAATGCAACCTATATTATGTCCTTCTCCTTCCTAAAACCCTTCAGTGGTTTTCAATTATCTTAAGATTTAAAAATAAAGACTTCCCCGTAGGTTACAAAGTCTTGAGTGGTCTGGCTCATCTCATTCTCCAACCTTCCCTGCGCCTACTGTCACTTTTATTTAAAGCTTCATTGATTAGCCTTCCTTTACACCTGCACCCTCACCAAGCTCCTTCCCTCCCAGGACTGGGTCTTCACATTTGCTCTTTTTCTGTCTGGAAAACTCTCCTGTCTCCTCCTTACTCAGTAACTGGTACTCTTCCTTCAGATCGCAGCTTAGTCACCCATAGCCACAACTTCTGACCCATTCTCACAGCATCACCGAATTTCTTTTATGGCACTAGTCATAATTACAATCATAGATTTGTTTAATTACTAAACACTTTCCTCTATTGGCCTATAAGTTCACTAATAGCAGAAACCATGTATTGTTTTGCTTTCCTATATATCTCCTGAATTTAGCACAGAACTCAGCATATATTGTATTATTAATGTTTGTTGAATGATAATGGACATATTAGCAGGCACTGACATTGGAGATGATATTTTTGTTTGTTTTTTAATGGTTAATATTCACAAAGAGACATAAGTTTTTAACATAGTTGCACTTGATATATGTATCATAAATACTATTACTGATCATAGATGGGAGTGTCAATGTATTTCTTGCATTCTTAAAAACAACCTAGCACATGTTTTACATTTGGATTATTTTTGGCTTATGTTAAGACATTGAATGGTTGGAGTATGGTTTTATTTACTTCAAATTACTGTACATTTCCAGTTCCTCAGGATTGAAAGATATTTTTCAGAAATATCAGTCACAGGGATCAATGGATTTCTAAAAGGGAGCCAATATGTCATATTGGAATGAGCTTGAGATTTAGAACCAGACCTATTTAGCTTTAAATCCTGGCTCTGCTATTTATTATATGTGTAAATTTGGACAAATGACTTCATTTTTCTAAGCAGTAGTTATTTCATCTACTTACTTTTTAAATCTGTCTCATGGGATTATTGCATGTATTACTGATGTTAACAAATATAATTATAATTCTTTCTGTACTAAATCCTAAAGTACTAAATAAAAGAGCTTCATTATTCTTGCTCTCTGTATCTTCCTTCTCAGGTCATCTGGATATTTAGAAAGATGTAGCAGTTAGATTTTCAGCCTTTTTGTGTGTTCCTTCCATATGGAGAGTGTATTTTGAAACAAACTTTAACTAATGGCCTAGATCAAAGGTTTCCACATCAAGCAAAGTTGATGGAAAGGGAGCTAAAGAAAAAGAATGAGGGCTCGGTGCCTGTGGCTCAAGCAGCTAAGGCGCCAGCCACATACACCTAAGGTGGCGGGTTCGAATCCCCAGCCCGGGCCTGCCAAACAACAATGATGGCTGCAACCAAAAAATGGCCAGGCGTTGTGGCGGGCACCTGTAGTCCCAGCTACCTGGGAGGCTGAGGCAGGAGACTTGCTTGAGCCCAGGAGTTGGAGCTTGCTGTGAGTGTGATGCCAGGGCACTCTACCCAGGGGGATAGCTTGAGGCTCCGTCTCAAAAAAAAAAAGAAAGAAAGAAAGAAAAAGAATGAGAAGAGGATATGTTAGTCATTGGCCATGCGACACCCAGGTTAATGCCTTAATGGGCAGAAAGAAAAATGGTAAGCATCATTCGCCTTTGATATAGTGGTTACTTGATTTCAGGTTGCTTTGAATTTGCTTAAGTCATTCATAAAAAACCTCTTTTGGGGAAGGAATTAGTTATGTTTGTCTGTTTCTTTGAGAGAAGCATGTGTTAATGTTTCATGTAATAATTATTTACAGCGTGCTCTTTTGACATTATCTATTTTAAAAGGAAAAGATAAAGTGGATACTACAAACATAGTAATCAAGTTAATTCCTATTTTAGTTTAACATTACAAAGACACTTAATGACCATAGGATGATACTGGTAGTGAGGAGATTAAGATAATTCTGAAGTCTCTAATTTTATTAACAAATCATGCAGCTAAAAAATATCATAATCATTTATTTGGGAAGACTATGCCTGGACCACCTCAGCAGAAGGTTTATCAAGCTCGTTGCTTCTAAAATACTACAGTATACATCAAAGCACTTTTGCTGATCAAAGCCTGGTGAACTTTTACTCTTTCTGTATTCCTTTTCCTCAGGGATAATGATTATATCTTGATGCCCACATTTTAGGAGGTGATTTGAAATATTGTGCATGAATGTATTAGTTAAGAGGGAGCATAAGAGCATTCACCAACTAATCAAGAATATTATAAGAATTAAGAAAGTAGTATATTATTTCTACACATAGTTAAGGAATGGGTATAACTTCCATATGCGAATAAGTACACATATCAACTTTAAAGATACTTCAATGGGCTGCAAAAATTTCTCTTCACAGGCATTAATGTCTACAAATTTCTCCTTAATTGATACACAACAACAATGGTAGTTTGTCTGGCTAATGATTACTTAGACCTTATTACATGCCAGATACTGTGATAATTCCTTTACATACTTAAATTTTATTAAAGTAGGTATTTATAAGCTGTATTTTCTTTATTTTTATTTTTTATTAAATCATAGCTGTGTACATCAATGCAATCACGGGGTACAGTGTGATGTTTTCATATACATTTTGAAATACTCTCATCAAACTGATTAATGTAGCCTTCTGTCATTTTCTTAGTTATTGAGTTAAGACATTCATACTCTGCTTTTAGAAAGATTCACTTGTACCCTTGTAGGATAAACCATAGAAGTGACCCCACCAATCACCCTCCCTCCCCCATCCACCCCTCCCCTCCCCCTTCCACCCCCCCTTCCCATATTCTAAGGCTATAATTAGGTTATAACATTCCTATGAAAGCTATAAATCAGTTTCAAAGTAGGGCTGTGTATATTGGATACTTTTTCTTCCATTCTTGAGATACTTTGCTAAGAAGAACATTTTCCAGTTCCATCCATGTAACATGAAGGAGGCAAAGTCTCCATCTTTCTTTAGGGTTGCATAATATTCCATGGTGTACATATAAGCTGTGTTTTCTAAATGAGGAAAGTGAACCTTGGAGAAGTTAAGTAATTTTCCAAGACTGCCGTGGCTTCATGTGCAACGGAAATGTGTTTTTAGTTCAGCTTTGCTTGATGTTGAAACCTTTGATCTAGGCCATTAGTCAGAAGTCATCAGAGGAAAGCTCACGGGAGTCCAAATGCATAACTGCTTTTAAGCAATAGCATTATTTTATATATTTCTGTGAGCGTATGTTAGCATAAGCAACATGGATTTAGTAAGCTATTTGCCTCTGTGTTCTCTTTGCAAAAGTTTGTGGATGTGACTTTTTCTGCTGGTGAGTGCTGCTGAGCAGAGTAATAGTGTAAGCAATAATATGACATTGCTCAAGCATTTTGTTGCCATCGAGTCAATAAAAATGCCCAGACTAAGAGAAACTGTGATGTGCAAAAGCTGGTGCTGCTGTAGAAATTAAATCATTCATTAATTCAACAAAGAATTAGCAAACTATTATGTGCCAAGTTGAATTTTAGGTTTACAAAACACACACAAAATGACAGCATACATTTTCTATTCCTTATAAGGTCATATTCTAGTGTGTATAGAAAGAGGAATTGATAAATACATAAATTAATGATTGTAATAACAAGACATATTCCATAGTGAATGCATGGAAGAAAGTACTCTGGGCTACATAGAAGAGAGTGTTGGAGATTCAAGGAATTATTCTAGAGAAAGTTACAGTGAGTATGAGATGGAGTTTTTCATGTGCATAAGGAGAACTCCAAATTGATAGCCATTCCAGAAAGAGGAAATGATCTGTGTAGAAGCAATTGGTGAGTGTGAATAGCTTGGTGCAATTAAAATGGAAGTGTGAGTGAGAAGATTTGTAAAGGTTTTTATCTTATATATTTGATAGGGCATCTTTAAAGGATTCTAGGTAAAGTAATGATATCATTGGTGTTATATTTTAAAAGGGTGATTCCAGGTCAGACATCACTATCTATAGGAAATCTATATTGGTAAGGGCTATAGACAACAGAAATTCACTCTAGTGAGTTTAGGAGAATGATATTCATTGATAAATATGAGGCTTACATCATTTTCATCACACTCATTCATGAACAAATGTCTGGGGACCATGAAGCCATGAATTCTGTCACGCACACCTGTTGTGTACATCTGCTCAGCATCTCCAGTGCTCTGGACTGGACCTCAGGGCTCTGCCACATCTGTGGTCCTACTCAAGATCCCCTAGAGAAACAGAATCAATACATGTATGTTCATCTTCTCTTTCTGTATCTCTAGAGCTAACATTCTATCCATCAATCTATCTAGACATTTATTTTAAAAAACTGGCTCATGTGATTGCTGGCAAGTCTGAAATCTTTAGAACAGGTCAGCAGGAGGGTATTTATATTGCAGTCTTGATACAGATTTTTTTCTTCGGGGCACTTGTCTTTGCTCTTACATCCTTCAAATGATTGGATGAGTCTGACTCATATTATGGAGAGCAATCCGGTTTACTGAAAGTTTACTGATTGGAAATTTTAATCACATATTAAAATTATCTTCACCACACTATCTAGACTGGTGTTTAGCCAAACAACTGTGCATCACAGGGTAGCCAAGTCATCACATAAAATTGACTATCATACCGGCCTCTTCTTCCTCCATGTACCTCTGCTCTTTTTTCTCATGGAAATGTTCCACTTCCATGTCTTATGTAGATGCGGGGTATAGATCACTTATATCCCTAAAATTATTCCCAATGAAAAGTTTGCTTAAAAAAAAAAAAGAAAAAAACACAGAAGGGAAACTAGATGTGAGTTGGAATGGGAATAAATTATGAGGTTACCAGCAAAGAATCTATTCTATATAAATTAGGAGAAAGATAAGAGTACCTACCCGTATGCCTAATTTCTGTAGCTTTTATGAGGCATTAGTTAATATTTGTGACTAGCTGTGTGTCTATAATTATTATTAACAGCTTTCATCACTGGCTGTTTGTCATAGTCCTTTTGTGCAGCTGTACCAAAATACCCAAGACTAGGTGATTTATAGAGAACAGAGATTTATTTCTTAAAATTCTGGAGGCTGCAAAGTCCCAGGATGTGGGACATGCATCTGGTGAGGGTCTTTTTGCTGAATCATCCCAGGAAGGAAGGTGGAAGGGCAAGAGAGCATCACAGAGCAAGTGGTTAAGAGCTTGCTTTTGTAATTAGCCTATTCTTGCAATGACATTAGTCCATTCAGGAGGGTGGATTCATATGGTCGAATCACCTCTCAACATTTCACCTCTCAATATTCTTACATTTAGGATTAAGTCTCCAAAATATGAACTTTAGGGGACACATTTAAACCATAGCACCATTCTTAAGTTAGATCACTACTCGTGAGATTAGTCCTTTTTGTTTTCTAATATAAACATTTTAATATACACATTCTCTTTTTTTTCTAGTGAATTTTTTTCAATACACAAAAATCTGCTTTATTTTGTTCATATATATCCCAATTTCTTTTAATTAAAAACAATAAGTTAAAAACTTAATATTAGGGAGAAGTCATGTTAAATTTCTCATATTCATTAACTGATTTTTTCTTTTTTTCTTTTTTATTAAATCATCACTCTGTACATTAATGCAGTCATGGGGCACAATGTGCTGGTTTTATACACAATTTGAAATATTTTCATCAAATTGGTTAACATAGCCTTCGTGGCATTTTCTTTCTTTCTTTTTTTTTTTACTATATTTATTTATTTATTTATTTTTTAGAGACAGAGTCTCACTTTGTCGCCCTTTGTAGAGTTCTGTGATGTCACAGCTCACAGCCACCTCCAGCTCTTGGGCTTAAGCAATTCTCTTACCTCAGCCTCCTGAGTAGCTGGGATTACAGGTGCCCGCCACAATGCCTGGCTATTTCTGTTGTTGTTGTTGCAGTTTGGCCAGGGTTGGGTTTGAACCCACCACCTTCAGTATATGGGGTTGGCACCCTACTCACTGAGCCACAGGCACTGCCCATGGAATTTTCTTAGTTATTGTGTTAAGACATTTATATTCTACATTTAGTAAGTTCCATATATACCCTTGTAAGATGCATTGGTTGTTGGGGATTCATTGAGGGTACAAGAAACGAGGTTGCACTGATTGTATTTGTTAGGTAAAGTCCTTCTTATAATCGTGTCTTGCCCCCAAAAGATGTGGCACACACCAAGATCCAACCCTCCTCCCTCTTCCCTCTCTCTGCTCTTCCTTTTCCTACCCCTCCCTCCTTCTTCCTCTCTCTGCTTAGCCCCTTCCCTTCCCCCCATTAATTGTCCTCATATCAGAATTGCGTATATAGGATTCCTGCTTCTCCATTCTTGTGATGCTTTACTAAGCATAATGTGTTCCACTTCCATCCAAGTTAATACAAAAGCTGTAAAGTCTCCGTTTTTTAAATGGCTGAATAGTATTCCATGGTGTACATATACCACAGCTTGTTAATCCATTCCTAGGTTGGTGGACATTTAGGCTGTTTCCACATTTTGGCAATTGTAAATTGAGCTGCAACAAACAGTCTAGTGCAAGTGTTCTTATGATCAAAGGATTTTTTTTTTTTTCTGGGTAGATGGCCAGTAATGAGATTGCAGGATCAAATGGGAGGTCTAGCTTGAGTTCTTTGAGGGTTCTCCATACTTCCTTCCAAAAATATTAGTTTGCAGTCCCACCAGCAGTGTAAAAGTGTTCCTTTCTCTCCACATCCACACCAGCATCTGCAGTTTTGAGATTTTGTGATGTGGGCCATTCTTGCTGGAGTTAGATGGTATATCAAGGTGGTTTTGATTTGCATTTCTCTAATAATTAGGAGTGATGAGCATTTTTTCATATGTTTGTTAGCCACTCATCTGTCTTCTTTAGAGAAGGTTCTATTCATGTCTCTTGCCCATTGGTATATGGGTTTGTTGGCTTTTTTCATGTGGATTAATTTGAGTTCTCTGTAGATCCTAGTTATCAAGCTTTTGTCTGATTCAAAATATGCAAATATCCTTTCCCATTGGGTAGGTTGTCTATTTGCTTTGGTTGTTGTCTCCTTAGTTGTACAGAAGCTTTTCGGTTTCATTAAATCCCATTTATTTTTGTTGTTGTTGCAATTGCCACACCAGTTTTCTTCATGAAGTCTTTCCCCAGGCTGATATCTTCCAGTTTCCAATGCCTTCTTTGAGGATTTTTATTGTTTCATGCCTTATATTTAAGTCCTTTATCCATCTTGAGTCAATTTTTGTGAGTAGAGAAAGGTGAGGGCCCAGTTTCAGTCTTTTACATGTGGATATCCAGTTCTCCCAGCACCATTTATTGAATAGGAAGTCTTTCCCCCAAGGTATGTTCTTGTTTGGTTTATCAAAGATTAGGTGGATATGAGATATTAGTTTCATTTCCTGGTTTTCTATTCAATTCCAAATGTCTATGTCTCTATTTATGTGCCAGTACCATGCCATTTTGACCTACATGTAGTACAGCCTAAAATCTGGTATGCTGATGCCCCAGCTTTGTTTTTATTACTAAGAACTGCCTAGATTTTTTTTTTTTTTTTGGTTGGGGATTCGTTGAGGGTACAAAGAATCAGGATACACTGATTGCATTTGTTAGGTAAAGTCCCTCTTATAATTGTGTCTCACCCCCCAAAAGTGTGTCACACATTGTGACTCCCCACCCCCCTCCTTCTTTCCCTCTCTCTACTCTCCCCTTCCTTCTTCCCCCTCCCCACCATGTACTAGGTCATTTATTGTCCTTATATCAGTATTGAGTACATGGGACTCTTGTGATGCTTTACTAAGAAGATTGTATTCCATTCCACTTCCATCCAGGTTAATACAAAAGATGTAAAGTCTTCATAATTTTTAATGGCTGAACAGTATTCCATGTTATACATATGCCACAGCTTGTTAATCCGTTCCTGGGTTGGTGGGCATTTAGGCTGTTTCCACATTTTGGTGATTGTAAATTGAGCTGTGATAAATAGTCTAGTGCAAGTGTCTGTATGGTAAAAGGATTATTTTTCTTCTGGGTAGATGGCCAGTCATGGGATTGCAGGATCAAATGGGAGGTCTAGTTTGAGTTCTCTGAGGGTGTATCACTCTTTGAATCATGTAAGTTATGATATGTAACATTTTCCTTATTGTTTACCTTGAAGTATTTTAAAATTTTTATGACTTTTTTTTTTTCCTGACCTATGAGGCATTTTAAGTATGTGGGGAGGTTTTACTTACCTTTTGGATAATGACTAAATTCATTGCATTGTGGTCAGGCATATGGTTTACGGGAGGTAAGTTTTAGAAAGTCTTTTCGGAAGCTTCTTATATGTGCCTGAGAAAATATACATTTTCTAATTTGTAGGTTTAGAGCGCTATGTAGCTTTTTCAAAATCACTTTTGAGAGAGAGAGGAACACTTTTAAACTGCTGGTAGGACTGCAAACTAATACAGCCTCTTTGGAGAGAAATATGGAGAATCCTTAGAGGACTTAAATTAGACCTCCCATTTGATCCTCAATCCCATTAGTAGGCATTTACCCAGAAGAAAATAATAATTTTATCAAAAGGACATTTGCACTAGATTATTTATCACAGCTCAATTTACAATTGCCAAGATATGGAGACAATGTAAATATCCTTCAACTCAGGAATGGATTGACAAATTGTGGTACATGCACACCATGGAATTCTATTCAGCCATAAAAAGATGGTAACTTCACATCTTTTGTAATATCCTGGATGGAGTTGAAACACATTCTTCTTAGAAAAGTGTCATAAGAATGGAAAAGCAATTATCCAACATACTCAATACTAATATGAAGCCAGCAGATGATCTAATGCATGCCCACCTAGGAGAAAAACTGATTTTAATTCAGGCTGGGGAGAAGGGTAATGAGGGCGGAGGATAGGAAGGGGAGGAAATACTCTCACTGAATGGGCATGGGGTAGGGTGTTTGGCACACCTTTTGAGTGTGGGACACAACCACAAGAGGGACTCTACCAAACAAAATCAAATATTTTCACCTGGTTGTTTGTACCCTCACATTAACCTGAAATAAATTTACTTTCTTTAAAAAATAAAGATAACCTTTGTTAATTGTGCAGTTCACATATTCTTTACTGATTTGTGTTTTATTGAACCTGTGGATAATTGAAAGAAGTATATTGATTGAAAACTCTTCCTATGACCATGGTTTTGTCCGATTTCCCTATAGTTGACTCAACTGTGGACTTACATGTTTGAAGTTAGTTTCTTTTGAATCTTTATATCTTCTTAGATAATTTAAAAATTTATTATTATGTATTTATCTCAGTGATCTTCTGATGTCTTTCCTTCCCAGCACCCTTTCCATATATTATGATGACAGAATGCTTCTTTCTTCTGGGGAATCCATTCTTGGTGATCCAAGTGGGACAACCTATGTGTACATTCTATTTCACCCTTCTCAGGGCTGGCTTGCATTTTCTTCTTAGATTCTTAAAAAAACAAATTCTGTGCTCTTAAATGTTTACTTTTGATTTAGCATATTTATTGTTGTTTGCAATGTATTTATTTCTCTCTGGTTATTATTTTCTTTAGTTCTCTCTTTTCTACAGTCTCCCCCAATTTTTTTTTTCCTCTCATCTTTGAAGTTTTTTCTCATTAAACCATCTTCTGCTGTATAAGACACCTGTAGGAAAAGTTCTGTTTTTTTGTTTATGATAGCTTTCATATGAAGCTCTCCATTCACCTTTTATGTGAAGTTTGATAATTCAGTTCATGAGCTCATCCTAGAAAAATTCCTACATACCTCATCTCTGAATATCACTACGGTCATCTTAAGAGTACTCTCCTTGGGAAACTATGGACCAACACCAGCACCAGGACCTAGTCTACCCTTCAAAGCAATTTTGGGACTCCTTTTCTGGAATGACCAACAGGGCTGTCATCCTTATGAGTTATGACAATTAAGTTTGTGAACTTGCCACCTTGTACAGTGTTTTAAGCACTGTAAAAACTTCTCAGTAAGGTTTCATAACCTTGGTACATCAGAATCACACAGCTATATTCATGTCAACAGGCGGTAGTGTCTTGCTGAGTTGCACTCAGTCTTGTTGTGTGCTGTTACATGGTGAATGATGACAGCTCTATTGGTCATTATGGAAAAAGAGTTCCAAAATTGCTTGGAAGAGTGGATCAGGTGCTGGTGTAAGGGCATAGTTTTCCAAGGGGAGTGCTTACAAGGTGACTGTAGTGATATTTAGAAATGAGGTACGTAGCACTTTTTCTAGGATGAGATTAATTGTCAGAATGAAGATGTAACGTGTTTCTTTAATTCCACTCTTTCTTTTTTGAGTGCTCTGAAGTTTTGGAGATTGAGGCTATGCTATTTCTACCCAGATGAACAAAATACTTTTACAACAAAGGTATTTGCACCAGAATGTTTACTGTAGCCCAATTCATAATTGCCAAGTTGAGGAAGAAGCGCAAATGCCCATCAACCAATGAATGGAGTAACAAATTGTAGTATTTGTATACCATGGAATACTATGCAACCATAAAAAACGGAGACTTTACATCTTTTATGTTTACCTGGATGGAGCTAGAACATATTCTTTTTAGTAAAGTAGCTCAGAATGGAAAAAAAGTATCCAATGTACTCAATACTATTGTGAAGCCAATGTATAATCATTTACACATTCGTATGAATGATTACACACAAATATAGTGCAGAAAGAAGGAGGTGAGAGGAGGGGAGGGGAGGGTGAGTGGAGGGAGGATCTCACCTAACGTGCACAATGCAAGGGTGCATTTCAAAACAACTAAGGGTATGTTATAAATGTCTCGCCACGAAAAATCAGTACGTGAGGTGATGCTCACGTTAATCAATTTGATTTAAGCATTCCACAGTGTAACCCATAAACTTATATAGTTATGACTTAATAAAAATTAAGTTAAACAAAATTTCTTGTAGTTTTTTTGTGCTTTTTTTAGGGCTCATATCCACTTCTCTGGCTGAAAACTTCAGTGTTCCTTTCCCTTTCCAATGCAGAATGTAGCCTTGAACCTCGGCTTCTGCAGAGAGAATCAAGACCAGACATACACACATTTATCTTATTTTATTATCTCTCTCTAGAAACTGTTGTACTTTCCTACAGTTCAAGAAAGGAAAATATTAACAAAGTGACATTTGTGTTTCTGATTGATGGAACTACAGAGGGGAGTGATAGAGCCCTGAAACATCTTACTTGGCAATTTTTGTACACCAGGATCTTCCTCAAGGTCCTTCTCTCACTCCCCTACACCACTTCTGATAAGATCTTCTAAAACTTATTTTTTCCTTTTGCTTTGTTAGTTACCTTTTATCTTGTGTTTTCTTTCCCTCATTTGCTAAAAATGGATAGGGTGGAATCTGATAGACTATTTGTCTTCTTTCTTTGTTTACAATTTTTTCTTTGAGGGGAGGTAAAGTTAGGAGTTTCTTGAGTTATATTGATCTTTCTGTCTGTAATTTTTAAAGATTTTAGCCTGAATTTGGACCATTTTATTCAGGGACTGGGTTTTCTGTTTGTAGGGTTTGTTGTCACTATCAGTTCCCTAAGATTGGGGGGAAATGGAAAACTGATATCCCACCTCACCTTCCTTCTTACCCTGATATCGTTCACGAGTTTTAAACGCAGGGTACTTGAGACATGTATACAAGTAGAGATTCCGTTTGATAACATAGACAAGAAGATGAGCCCGGAGTAATAATCTGTGGCTATGTTTCCCAGCAGCTCCAAGATACTACTGGGAACAAATTACATAGCTGAGTAGAAAGACAATTTATTAACATTCAACAGTAACCTTTGGTTTAAGAGAAATACACATACATTTATCTTGCCATTGCAACCACTAGGAGTAACTAGGGGGAAAACAGTAACATTATCTTATGATGAAACATTGGGAAAAATGTCAAAGAAAAGAATTTAAACAATGTCTAGCAAGTGTGACTGTGGAGATATTCAAGTACTCCAGGGACAGTAAATTTTTCATCAATTTATACATAACAAAACTCAGAGAAATGAAGCCTACAGGAAGTTTTGGAAGGCTGTAACAAGGAGAGATAGAATTGATATTTTAGTAGGTGGTAGATTTTATTATTCACAAATTACTGTCCAACTTGTGAGTAGTAATTTATTTCTTATTCTTGTCCATATATATACTACAGTCCTCCTTTTTTAAAAAAGAAATAAGTAGAATATGTTTACTGTATGACTAGTTACATTTGCAAAGCCATTGAAGAGCTTTGAAGCAACAAAACAATGTAAAACTCCCGGTGGACAGAGCTATGTTTCATGGTCTGATGATAGTATAACCAACTGCTTTCCTTTCTGTCCTCCTCCACAAGGGTTAGAATTTGGGCTCAGACAGAATTTTACACCGATCAGAGGCACGGACCGCTGTACAGGGACAGAAACCACCGAGGCACTTGGTAGTCACAGGAAGTTAAGATGTGAAACTTGAGGGGCCTCTCTAACCACAACTGGGTTTTTTCCCAGAACCTTTTTTTTTTTAAATTAAGATTGTCAATATGTTTTAATAAATATCATATCTTACTTTTAGCATTGTGAATTTTTAACTAGTTTTATGATTAAATATGTATATCCTTTTTAAAATTAAATCATAACTGTGTACATTTGTGGGATAACAATGTGCTGTTTGATATACATTAAGGAATGCTTAAATCAAACTGATTAACATAGCCATCATCTCCCTTACTAATAGTTGTTGTGGTAAGACGTTTATACTCTACTCTTAGTAGTTTTCAAATGTACCATTGCACTGAGCACAATAAGTGAGGCCTCACCAAATGCCCGCCCTCCTCCTTATCCAAAGATCAGCCATGAGACAGCTTTATAAAGTCCCACTCTATTTGAAGAGAGAAATGAAAATAAGAAAAATTGTAAGTTGAAGGGCAAAAGAAATATAAAATAAATATGTATAAGAAACTTGTTAAGGTCTAAGTACAAGTCCTTTCTCATTATCTAAAAGCAACATCTTAAGAAATAGAATTAACACAGACAAATTCAAATAATTATTTTCAATAAGTGAAAAATGCATTGAAATGATCAGGGCTATTAAAGTTTGGTCTTTAGCTTCCTATGTTCTTATTTCTGTTAATTCTCTAATGACCACTTGCCCAATCTTCTCTCTCCAACGTTCTCTATTCTTAGGAAAGGCAAGTGGATGAAAAGGAAAAAAAAACCCAAAAGTCGAGAGATTCCTTAATGTTTTACTGGTGGCTAGTGAAGTATATCCTTATAATCTATACCTTCTGCCTCTCATAACCCCACCAATTTATGCCTCGTGAAGAACTCGAGCCTCTTTTCATACTCTCTTTCCCTTCTATACCAGATACACAGGCTCTAAATTCTCAGTGCCATCTGGTGTCTTGGCCATGTCACGTTGCATATCATATTCCTATCTCTCTCACCCAAGTTTATCTGAACTATAAAATATAATGCAGTGAACATTAAAGGCAGCTTGGAGATGACAAAGTAAGTCATATAATGTCATAAAATATTTACATGCTCTCCACCCCATGTGTACTGCACGCAACAGACGCAGCTCAGACCTCCCAGAGTCTTGGAGCTGTCAGCCTTGTCCCTCATCTTCTGTCTCACCATCCCAGCCTTCCAAAACCCAAATCATCAATTTCTTGCCCTGTGCTTTTTCCAACACGTGGTCTGTGTGAGGAAAATCTGCTACCCTCTGAGTCTCTTTTTCAAATGTTCCCTTCTACAGTGTTCTAGCATAGAACCTGTCAGTTGCTCAAGGACACTATTTCTTTGGCAACCTTGTCACCTGGCATGTTCTTCTAGGAGTCGATCAGCTCTGTGCAACCACAACAGGGGCGCAGGATAGGCTCAGAAAACAAAGCTTATGGGTGTGTTGCACTCACAGTCCCTAGAGAGACATTCCTTTCCCGTCAGGAGGAGGCCACATGAAAGGACAGCAAGGGGGCAGCCCAACCCAGCAGGTGGGGAGCTGAGACTAAGGCGAGGGCTGTGTGCAGGTGTCTTTATTGGCAGTCAGGGTGGAACACGCAGAAAAGTGGGGAAGACAATTTAATTTGTGCATTTGTATGTTAAGAGGTCATAGTCATGGGAGGGCAAGAAGGAAAAGTGGTGGCAAGGCCAGCCTTATTGCACTGGCGGCCCTGGCTGTGTGCTCACAGCCTGTTCATGGGTTCACTAAGGCATCAGGAAAATAGGAAGTTTCAAAACTTACGACACACCGAGACACTGTTTACCATGGCACTGGCCCTACACAGAGGTGGGGGCTTATTCTTGTTTCTCATCGTGACTTCTGGTCATCGTCCCTTCTTACCACCTAAAGAATCCCACCCTCCTTAAGCGTATACCAACAAACAACTAAAACTTCCCACGGCCAAATGCCCCTCTCCAGTTTCTGCTCCATCTCTCTCTTCCCTTTTATTGCCGGCTTCTGGAATGTTTTTACATTTTTGTAAAACCTCACCTCCCACTCTGAGGCTTTCATAGCCAACATTTTGCTAAAGCCACTCTTGTCACAATCAACGTTCCTGATGATTTGATGTCGCAGACCCAGTAGGCAAGTCTAATTTCTCATCTTGCTCTACTTTCTGCTGAATTCAACATAGTTCAGACATACGCCTTTTTTTTTTTTTTTTTTTTTTTTT
>NW_003852405.1:10315334-10424205 GCF_000181295.1 Otolemur garnettii
TTTTTTTTTTTTTGAAACCCTTTCTTGCAATCTCTTTCTTCTAGCTCCTGTTCTCTTCCTGAGTCCTAGATGTCCGAGTGCCTGTGATTTGTTGATATTCTCTTTCTGCATTCATTATCTAGTGAATCACATCCCTAGACCCATCTTTACATACCATCTATCTGCCAGCTATTCCCATCTTCATGTGTCCGGATGATTCTTTTCTGTCAACTTCTGGCTCAGATGTTTAACTGCCTACTACATATCATTTGCGTAATTCCTCAGACCAGAACTCCTGAGGTCTTTCCATCTCTGTAAAGGCCATTTCTCTCTCTGCATTGCTCAGGCCTCTCCTGTATCTCCTTCCATTCATCAGTATGTCCTGTTGGCTTTACCTTTAAACCACTTTGTGAATCCTACTCCTTCCTGTAGCCTCCGGGGCTACTATAACACTTCAAGCTACCACCATCTCTCTCCTGGACTGTAGGAATAAATTCTTGACTTCTCCAAAGTTTTCAACTTTGTCGCTCTGATATCTTTTCTCCAGAGAGGAGCCAGAGGGAAAGTTCTAAAATGTAAATTCCATGATCTCACTTCTGAGTGTTCAATGTCTAGAGCACTTCCGTGGACAGAGTCAGCCCGAACAGGATGATCTTTAGGGGGAGGGTTTAAATATAATGGTTGGTTCCAGTTCTAGTTTAGTTCAAGAACTAAATTTTAATAGAATATAGATGTTAGCGCCTATCGTAGCTTGGTCTCATTATCACTGCTTTTGTGAATTTTTGGGAAATTATCCACCCTCTCTCCTTCTTCCTTACTAACAACAGCTCAATACCTCCATTACGCTGAGAGTAAACTTGGGAATTTCTCACAACGTAGACTGTGAGGTTGCTGTCCTCCATGCTTCTGACCGTCTAATACGGGAGGTGATTGTCATGAACTAGTGTATTACTTTAAGTGACTTATACCCTCACGGCACTTAAAATTACTCTTCAGAAAATGGAGTAATTGTGATGTCACTCAAGATTTCAAGCATGCAGAGTTCATAATACAATTCTAACTATAATGGGATCAGAGAGGGGATCTATAGACTAGTGCCAAGAGCTGTGTTGTCTTTCAAATCATGCAATGGAAACTTCCCTTAAAAATTGAGGAAGAGGCACAGGGCAAGAACTAGGGAAGGGCCCCCCAAACTCTGTGAAGGAGCAGGGTTAGCTACAAATCATGGTAAAGATCAGCCACTGTCCTTGGTTTGCTAGATAAAGTCACTGGCCCCTGTTTGCTTCCAGCTGGTGGTTATAAGATTCTTGACTTTTTCCATATAACTGGTAGTCGTAAAGATTCTTAACTTTTTCCCATAGATAGCATCACCTTTTGGAACTGTAAAGGCAGCTTCTAAGATATCTTCCAGGCCCTACATTCCAGTGGATTGGGTGATCCACTCAGAGCAGTGGCCCGTATCACATAACTGACTTGACAAGAATCATGACCCGGGAGCTGAAGCAAAACGAGATGATTTCCAGACTCCTATAATGATTTTCACACCTCTATCATTTTGTCTGAAACTTAGCCAATTAGTGAACCTTATTACTTAATCCTCTGTCTGTCAAACTATCCTTAAAAAACTTGTCTCCCCAATTCTCTGAGGGGTGGATTTGAGAAATTCCTCCCATCTTCCTGCCTAGCTCTGTGGAATAAACACTTTCTCTGCTGTGAACTCTGCTGTTACCAGGTATTGGCTTCCTCTTGGGTAGTGGGCTGATTAACCTGGTTGGGCAGTAATGCAATGAATGTAACCTACCAATGTCTAGCGTCAGTCCCAACCATGATGCTCACTGCTCAGACCTGTCTATTTCATGAGGTTAGCATTCATGGTGGGTTCAGTAGCTTGTCATTTTTCTAATATGAAAACCCAGAAAGGCTGTTTTGGTTCCATCTTTATCCTGATAAAATTAAACATTTTATAATCAATTCACCAACTAGTTAACAGAAGCTGAGTTAAGGTCCCAGACCAAGAAGCATTTAATTTGCCTCGGAGCCCCCATCTAGTTAAATGCCAAGCCTCTGGAGAAATATAACTCTTTTGCTACATTTTGCTTTTGGAAAACTGCTTAGAGTTAGAAAGAATAAGGGACACTCAGAGAGAATAAGTGGCTTCGTGCCCAAGCACCCCTTTGATATACTTAGGCTTGTCAATCTCAATTAACTAATAAAAAAAGAGAAAGACATAGGAAGAAGCAATTTATGTATCTAAAAGTTACCTCTTGTAGGTAACATAAAGCAAACCAAATTGGTAACAACACCAGTACAAGTTATTCTTGACATTTTCTTGTGACCTTGTTGGAACAAATGTGAAACAATAATAGAAAGCTGCTGCCTTTTCACTAAATCTATTTTAAGATCTTCAACTACTTTAGTACTTAAGAGAAAAGCAGAATACTTTTTACTGTGAAACAATAGGGGCCGAGATTTATGGCTCCAGGGTCAGCATTCTGAAGAAATAGTCACAGTCATAAAAAGAACAGAAAATTTAAGGTCTATAATTAGCATCCTTCCCCTTATTTGGGAGGTTTACTCGATGCCAGGAGGCCCAGGGCTAGGAGTTGCATCCATTAAATAGCCTCAGAGCATTTCCTTAGGGGATGCCAACGTTATGTGGCATTTGATGCCCATCTAGTGATATTAAAAAGGCTTCTTTTGTTTCAATACTTTTCCCCATCATGAGTCACAGTAAAGAAGACACATTTGCATATTAGGTGAGAGTGAATGGAGGTTCTTGCCAGTTAGAAATTTATTTAGAGAATGTTAAGTCTTTCAAAAATCTAACATTCTTTATTTTAAATCCAGTGTCAGAAATCAGGAGGACCGTCAATGATTGGAAAGGGAAAGTAGCATGTTGCTGATAAATGAATAGGGAAATATTCAAAGTATGGGGAGTGCTGTGGCATGGGAAAGGACTGCTCCCAGGGCCCAAACCCAGCACTGAAGGAGATTTACTATCAGTGAGCCTGAGATGAAGCCTAAGGCTACTCTCTCACCATCTGGAAGAGACAGAGACTGGGACAAGAGAAACAGGACAAGCTATAATGGACTGAATTTAATAAAAGTGACACGTGGATGATTGTTAATCACACGTGTGTTTGTGCAGTAAGTAAAGCACAGATAAAACATATACAAACAAAACTTATTATGTTGACATAAACAGAAACTTAATATTAGAGTTGTTCTTGACAAGGGCAAGATCACAAGAAGATAGTTCAAAAACAGATTGAAACATAATTTGATTCAAAGAAATAAACACAGGGTCCTTTCTTTGAACTCAGATCCTGTACATGCCAAGTAAAATGATCTCCTAAATTCTGTGCCGTATTTTGAAAAGCAATCAGAGGATTGCATTTATACTTTGGCTTTGATTCTGCAACACAGTTTTCTTTTAAAGAAGCAAAAAACAGCTCTCCAAGACTCAAAGAGTAGCTTATTTGTTTCTCTGAATATGTTAAATATTCTAAGCATAAAAGGTTGAACTATGAAGTCTGACGATTGGAGAATACTCAAGGAACTAAAAGTGGACCTACTGTTTGATCCTGCAATCACTCTATTAGGTATTGACCCAGATGATCAAAAATCATTTTACAACAAAGACATTTGCACCAGAATGTTTAGTGCAGCCCAATTCATAATTGCCAAGTCATGGAAGCAGCCCAAGTGCCCATCAACTTATGAATGGATTAACAAATTGTGGTATATGTACACCATGGAATACTATGCAGCCATAAAAAGATGGAGCCTTCACATCTTTTATGTTTACCTGGATGGAGCTGGAACATATTTTTCTTAGTAAAGTATCTCACGAATGGATAAAAAGTATCCAATGTAGTCAATACTACTATGAAATCAGTATATAATCACCTACACATTCATAGGAAGGGTAAAACATAACTATAGTCCAGAAAGAAGGAAGGAAGAAGGAAAGGGAAGGGGGGGAGGCCAAGAAGACCAAAATACCCTCCCTCTATTTGTACTCTATTCTTAATAGTTTAGGAATTTCTAAACTATTAAGAATAGAGTACAAATATCTTACCATAACAAATAAGTAAGTGAGGACATGGTTATCTTAATCAGTTAGATGTAAGTATTCCATATTGTATATCAAATCAGCACATTGTCCCTCATAAATGCATTAATGTACACAGTTATGATTTAATAAAGAATTAAAAAAGAAGAAGCCTGATCATTAAGTTCACAGATTCATCTGAGAAAAAGTGATACATACCTCACTGCTGAACATCACCATGTCACCTCCAGCCCCCCATTCAAAGCAGTTTTGGAACTCTTTTTCTGGAATGACTATCAAAGCAGTCATTGCAACAACAATAATGATCGCCACTCAGCAAGACATTGCCACACGGTGACACAAACACAGCTGTACGATGCTGATATGCCAAGGTTACAAAACCTGACTGAGGGGTTGGTGTGGTGCTGCCAGTGTAAGCACATGGTGGCAAGTTGGCAAACTTGATTGTCGGACCTGCTCTGATGGTCATTCCAGAAAAAGAGTTCCATGATTGCTTCAAAGGGTGGACTGGGCGCTAAGTTAGTGCACAACTTCCAAGGGGAGAACTTCGAAGATGATGGTGCTGACATTTAGCAATGAGGTATGTTGGATGAGTTCGAGAACTTAATTATCAGACCTTGAGTTGTTGCCTTTTGTAGGAAGATTCAGAACATCTTCCTCAGGTCTTGCTTGCAGGCCTTTGAAGCAGGTGACAATTATATAACATTCTTTTCACCTTTCACATGGAAAAATCTCAGACCATGAGATTTAATGAACATTAATAATAGTTTAGCATTTATGCCACTGTAAGAATTTCCTGATATAAGAAGTATTAGGTTATAGTTTTAAACTTAAGGATCTTGTTGTACCCAAAGTACTATTTAAAGATGAAAATGATGAGGGAGTTAGGTTTTTTGTTGGACATATGTCTTGATAGGCTGCAATTGGAATACATTTTAGTATTGGAAAGATATCTTATTTTTTTCTGGACTTTTCCCCAAACCGTTGTTAGGATAGATAAGTATAAATGTTCAGCGTCTTCGGCATGAATAAAAGATTTTCTTCTTCTGGCCCATGGGTAAAGTAAAAACTTTTCTGAATACAATGATGGTTTGTTTAAGGGTATGTTGATGTATATCCTGGATGTTTAAGAGTTTAAACAATGTGAACTTGAAAAAGCTAATTTTTCAGAATGGATTCTGAATGGCTAAATGGGCCTAAGTTTAAAACAGAGCCAAGTGGCTGACTAGAGGTTGCAAAGGTACTCAGAATTTTCTGAAAAGCCACACTTCTTTGTTGCCTTTGGGACTTCAGAGCTCACCTGAACCAACAGTTAGAATCCACCTGCCTCCTCCAATCAGGGCTCAGCTGTATAAACCAATCAGAGTTGAGTGGATTTCAATCTTTCCTTTGCATAAACAGCTCTGATGGGAGCCTGGACAGGAATTTTTGCTATAAAACCTGAGCTTTTCCATGCTTCTCTGTGACCCACACATTCACTGCATTGCATTTCCCATTCTGTTCACTGGAATGAAGTCAATTTCCTCCAAATTCCTTTTCAGAGAACTTTTCTTCAGAAGAGTATCCTAAAAAATATGCTCACCTTAAGAACATTAAGTTAGTGATGAGGAAAGCAAAGCTATAGTATATCCACAAGTTTACTGAAAGTTTCAGTCAATCCTTGTTTTGGATACTTTCCTAGTTAGTCATTTTGGTAAAAATGACACCAGTTAGATGGTACCGTCCCTTCTTCCACCTCCAAACTGCAAGTCCATTTTTTGCAATCACTAAGTGTGTTGTTTTAGACGAGTTAACATATCTTGGCTTCCTCATCCCTAAGCAAGGATGATATCATTTACTCCACAGTGTTGATGTGAGGGTTAAATGATAAAACGCAGTAGACCTCCCTTCAACAGGGTCTTGCCTTTCTTGGTTTCAGTTACCCAGAGTCAACCATGGCCCAAAAATATGATGCAAGAAGAGCAATGTGTATATATATATATAGACAGAGCACGTGTGAGCGAGTGATCACATTCATATAATTTTTAATACAATATTTCATTGTAAATTTTTTTATTATTAGTTTTTGTTATTCTTCTCCTCCTAACTCTAATTTACAAGTTAAACTTTATCTCAGGTATAGGAAGATACGTAGTCCATATAGAGTTCAGTCCTATTGGCGATTTCAGGCCTCCACTGGGAGTCTTGGAATGCAACTCCCAAAAGGAGTAAGGGACACTACTGCATGGTGGGGACTGACGCTGAGACCTACACTTGCTTTTGTGTGATCAGGCCACACTGCTTTCTCACCCGACTTTAGATCTTCTTGCATTGGATATTGTCAGTATATTTGAACAGTCTGAAAATGTCTCAGGACTCCTCAGGCTGAAGCTCAATTTAAAAAATTAAATATAAGCAAAGTATAAGTAAATATAAGCCTGAGGAGCCTCCCTCCTCCAGGCTACCTTCCTTAGGACTTTAACAGGGATATAATAATTGGTAGTGGCATTTTATCAAAAAGACAAAAAATATCAAATGCTGGTGAGAATGTAGAGAAAGGGGAACCTTCATGTGCTGTAGATGGGAATGTAAATTAGCATAGCCACTACAGAGAACAGTATGGCGCTTCCTCCAAAATTAAAAACACAACTACCATATGGTCTAGTAGTCCTGCTACTGGTTATATACACAAAATAAATGAAATCAGTATGTTGAAGAGAAATCTACATCCCCATGTATTTATTACTACAGTTTGGCTTTTGGTATATGCAGACAATTTATTTATTTGTGGGGATTAAAGTATGGTATTATGAGAACAGACAGTGGTAACAGGGTCCTTGCAGGAGGTTCCCATGAATGTGGAAGAAATACATTGGTATAGATCAAAACTCCAGATCATCTAAGATTTGCTAGGGACTAATCAAGCACCAGAGAAAGGCTCAAGGGAGTGGGTAGAAATATGTGGACATGTGATGCTTTGCAAAGCTGTTAGTGGCAGAAGAAAGCACCATTGTGGCTGCAGGTGAACTTGGAGGTGGGGCTAGAGGACATGGGAGGAGTGCCTGCAATTTCAAGGGTACATTGGATTCTCCAGTAAGTAAATACCACCTTGTAGAGAGCCTCCCTCCTCCAGGCTACCTTCCTTGGGACTTTAACAGGGATATAATAATTGGTAGTGGCATTTTATAAAAAAGACGGAAAACATCAAATGCTGGTGAGAATGTAGAGAAAGGGGAACCTTCATATGCTGTAGATGGGAATGTAAATTAGCATAGCCACTACAGAGAACAGTATGGCATTTCCTCCAAAATTAAAAACACAACTACCATATGGTCTAGTAGTCCTGCTACTGCTTATATACACAAAATAAATGAAATCAGTATGTTGAAGAGAGATCTACACTCCCATGTTTATTGCAGCACAATTCACAAGAGCCAAGACAGGGAATTAATCTAAGTGTCTATCCATGGATGAATGGATAAAGAAAATGCGGTCTGTTTACTCACTGGAATACTATTCAGCCACAAAAAAGAATGAAATACTGTCATTCACAACAACACGTATGAGGCTTAAAAAAATTAAATATAAGCAAAGTTCAGAAAGACAAATACGTAGCGGTCTCCATCATCTCACTCACATGTGGAGTCTGAAAAGGTTGATCTAAGAGGAGGGAGTAGAATAGTGGTTATTAGAGACTGAGGGGGTGGGGAGAGGAGCAGACGTTGGTCAGTACAGACTAAGTTACAGTTGGATGGGAGGAATAAGTTTCTAGTGTCCATTGCCCAGTGGGTTGACTGTAGTTGACAATAATATGTTGTATATTTCAAAATAGCCAGAAGAGAGGATTTGGAATGTTCTCACCACCAAGAAATGACACATATCTGAAGTGATGGATAGACTAATCACTGTAATTTGATTATTATACATTGTATATATGCACCAACGTTACTACACTGCACCCCATGAATGTGTACAATTACTATGCATCATTTAAAACAAGTCAAGATTAAAAACAGGAGCGGGGAGTGGCAGTGGGAAGGTATCGTAAAGTGAATTCGGGGGAAATTATTTAAGATGGCTGGTAGATCACATTCAGACTATTCTTGTAAGGGTCACTGGGAATTCCTGGTGATAAAGGTGGGCAGGAATTCTTGGGAAAAGTCTAGAATTATTTTAGCATTGTGATTTGGTATGTCTGATAAATGTGACTTTATTTGTATTCAGTGATCAGTGAAGCCTGGAACATACGAGTTAGAGGCATATAAAACACACAGCAGACAGCATGGCGAAAATAAAAATAGAGCTCCCATATGCTCCGTAAGGAGTTTGGCGTTAATTGTTGCTATTATCGTTGCTGTTGTTAGTATCAATCCATTAACCCTACCACAGCCGATATCTACCATTTCTATAAACAGTAGAAATTCAACTAAAATTTAAGTAAGTGAAAAAAAAAAAAAGAGTTCCGGAGATCTGTATAGCTTTTCTACAGAAATCTGAAGTTACAAATTTACTGCTCAGAATGTATTATATAGAAAATGAATCCAGAATCAGTAAAAAGTAAAGGTGAACGTGGACATATCTAGGACTTACTATTCCATTTCAGGGTTCTTCTCTTCTTTGCACCTGCCATCATTTTCCTAATGCGACTGTTATTTCCCTGCTGTTACTGCCAATGGCATTCTGTTACTATGATCCCCAAGGCCATTTTTCTGGTGGTGCTTCTGTACTGGTAGTGAGAGCACTTTGCCTGGGGGCTGCTAGGGCTGTACATTGAGGAACGGCCCCTCTCCTTATCATTCCTAGGGATTGGTGCTTCCTGTCTTTTCTGAGTGATTAGAGGCCCTGGTCCTCCAGGAGACAATGGTTCTCCAGGTAGCAGTGTTTCTAACCAGGGGCTGTAATAAAGGTTCTACTAAACCCAAAGCATTGGCTTATACATGTTTATTTAGGGCTCCACATAACAGTAGGCCATCAGGCAAAGAAATTAAGATACTCTGCTGGAGGCATAACTGAGCCACATCATTATAAGATGATAAGGATCTTGCTACATAACAGGGTCTTATGCTTTTGTGGAGACTGATCATAGTGAACAGGCTGCTGTCAACTATGGCTCTGACAAGGGCTTCACACTTAGGGGGTTAGACCCCTCTGTGGTGAAGGCCTGCATCACACCGTTTAGTCCATGACCCAGATGAGTAAAAGCACTGGCTGGGTTGATCATACTTTAGATAGTTGATAGAAGAGAGAGAAAATTAATATCACTCACAGCCTGAACAAATCGCTTCAATACAATAGGGACCGTCGTTTGTATCACGTACCTTCCTATTCTCTTTTTTAAAAAGAAATTGTGACCAGTTATCAATTTCAAATATTTGTGATGTGAGTAGATTTAATGAGGGCCATGAGTTGGATCACGAGGGGTGGCCTGTGGCAGATGCTGTCCGTTGCCCCCCAGGTCTTCCCGGCACTGACTGGTCCTGTACAAGCTGATGGTTTTTCCCTGCAAACACCTGACAGCTCTGCCCGAGAACTTCTCTGCAGGATGTGCTTGGCTTGCCTGCATGACTGGCTGGTGTTATTAGCATTCCTGAGATCATCTCTTAGCCGATTATGGCTGGGAGCTGGTGGACTCCTAACTGCAGTTTCTTTTCCCCTCTGGTGAGACAGCTCTGAAGGGTTCTCAACAGAGGTCTCTAAAAAAGTGAGTCCTATTCCTTACCAAAACAAACAGTTCATTAATGTACCCTATATTGCTTTTCTTCCCCTTCCTATCTTTCTTCCTCAATCTCTTATTGGTGCTTCTTGGAGTTATTTTTTAAATAAGACACTTGCACATAAACCTTTGTCTTAAGGAACCCAGTTGAAGACAAGTGGCAAAACAAATCTGAGTCCTGACCACCTGCTATTTATAGTCTAGTGAAGGAGAATGACATTAATCAAACAATTACATTATAATAGTAACATTGTACCCTAAAGGAGGACTAAAAGGGGATTTGATGTGTGTGGTG
The DNA here is from genome assembly GCF_000181295.1 of Otolemur garnettii. NCBI lineage: Eukaryota > Metazoa > Chordata > Mammalia > Primates > Galagidae > Otolemur > Otolemur garnettii. The sequence goes on from NW_003852405.1 coordinate 10,325,376, forward strand.
TGAGTACGTGTATGTGTTGAAGTCAGGGAAAGCCTCCCTAAGGAAGTGATGTTTGAAAGGAGTATTGATAGAACATGAAGGGGATGTGGAGAAGATTCTGCATGAAGGAGTGACCTCTGCCAAGGCCCCGTGGTAGAAAGGAGCATGGAATATTGTAAGACATGATAGTCCAGTGTGGCTCAAGTAGAGGTTGATAGAGAGCCCATGGCAGGTGAGACCAGAAGGTAGGTGGGATCCACACACTGCTGGCTCTGCAGTGTCAGATTTACGGGAACAACTACGGGAAGCCATCGGGAGGATTTAGGAGGATCAGGAGTTTGCATTTTCAGATTTACACTTTACAAAGATCTCTGTGTATGCTGTATGGAAGAGATTGAGAGTTAATGGAAGATACTTGGCTTTAGTGGATACAGGAGTCTAGGCAAAGGTTTTTTTTGAGACAGAGTCTCACTGTGTCGCCCTTGGTAGAGTGCTGTGGCATCATAGCTCACAGCACCCTCCAATTCTTGAGCTTAAGCGATTCTCTTGCCTCAGCCTCCCAAGTAGCTGGGATTACAGGCACCTGCCACAACACCCGGCTATTTTTTGTTTTTGTTGTAGTTGTCATTGTTTTAGCTGGCCCAGTCTGGGTTTGAACCCACCAGCCTTGGTGTATGTGGCAGGCGCTGTAACCACTGTACTACAGGCACCGAGCAGAAAGCTTTTTAAAATATCATTTCTTGGGCTTAATCGGACCCCAGGATTCCTATCATGGCTCTGTCACTCACAGAATGATCTTGGATAAGTCACTTAACACTTACCTCATGGGTAAAATAATTGTAACTATATATTATCATAATAATTAGAATAGTGCCTGACATGTAGCAAGTGCAATCCAAATGTTAGCTGTTATTATGTTATCATTATTATGATCTAATATGTCATAGTTGAAAATGGATTGATTTTTACAGTAGGTTGTTGTCTGGATGGGGACTTTAGTCTTGGTGTGTTCAGCTTCTACTTTAATGACTAGTGTAGTGGAAGGCAGGGTGGGAGAAGGTCAGGAATCAGATGGTGGCCGCAGTGCTTGCCAGCTGAACGACCTTGAGCAAGTTCTAGCACCTCTGTTTCTTCTTCTCTATTGTGGGGAGGAGGGTAACAACAGTTTCCACTTCTTTGGATTATTATAGGAATGAGCTGAACTACTGCCTGTCAGATGCTGGCAGATGCCACACAGTACATTTTGTGTATGTTGTACCTATTGTCATAAGCATTGATAATCATCTCTGCTAGTTGCCGTTCTCACTAGCTGCTGCTTCTATTGTGATCCTATTATAATCTTCACATGAGGATCTAAGGTAGCACTTTGGAAAATTTCTTAGTATATAAACCCCTGAAAAACATACCCAGCTACCTTGACAACTGGTTTTAGATTTTACATTGAATCTTTTTATATTGCGATCTTCACATATCTATTGCTATCTTATTATGGCAGTAAAGTCCTCCTCATCACAATGACCCTGACCATATATCTCTATGAGTAAAATAATCACCTTGAGCTGAACGGTATCGCTAAATTGCTAAGAACCTTCCAGGTGTTTCGCTGCTTTCTTTTGGGCTTCAGTGATTTCATCATAATTATTGTAGCAGAATACTGCACATCTTGCTTCTAAGCATGAAACCCTCTGTTATTACAAAATTTTCTTTCAAGGCTGAATTTGAATGTTTCATGGAGTAGACGAAAATATGCTTTTCACTTGCAAACCGTATGAATAAAGAAACAACTTGAGTATGCATAACGTTTTTATTAAAACCTGTTACATTTTTTTTGCAAACATCGTCTATTTATTGTGTGGCCTTCTTTTTCTTTTAACTCCGGAATGATACAAAGATACAGAGAAACAGGTTCTTTTCTTGGACAGAGATGAATCTTTCCTGTTTTATGCTTTTGTACTTTTACCACGTTTTTCTGTGTACATACACATGCTTTCTTTCTACATATGTGATTGTAGTTTCTTTAATGATTACATTCAATGAATTTTCTTCCATGTAGGTGAGTGACATATAAAGTTGGAGATGGTGTCTTATATGAATGACTACATACTAAACATATGTAATAAATCAAGATTATAAAATTAATCTGGGTAATTACAGACTTCATTAATATCCTGTAATGTATTTCCCACTTTCCTATTCTTCTTGATTGAAATTTGCAGCTTCCAAAGATTTCTAAAATCAATGGATTCTGCTCGATAGTTTCTGCAAACTCTTTTGAGTCTATTATGTATTTAAGACATTTTATGGAAAATACTTTGGAAACAGCATTGTTGGCCTTCTCTTTATACTAGCAGCTGTGCATAGTGATTAATGTTCTTGCCTTGTGTCTAACAGGGTACCCTAAATTTTTAATGGCTCAGTTTCTGTAAAATGTTTAGTCACAACTCTTGAACATTTTAAATAATCTTGAAGCTTCAATACATATAAATTTATTGCATAGTCACTGGCAATATCAATTTTTGTGGGGGAAAACATTTTCAGTGTTGAAACACTGCCTGAGCTCACAGGTTTGAGACCAGCCTGAGCCAGAGTAAGACCTTGTCTCTAAAAAAATAGCCGGGCATTGTGGCAGGAGCCTGTAGTCCCAGCTACTTGGGAGGCAGAGACGAGAGAATCACTTGAGCCCAAGACTTTGGGGTTGCTGTGAGCTATGATGCCATGGCACTCTACCAAGGGTGACAAAGTGAAACTCTGTCTCAAAAAAAAATATGAAACATTTAAAATTTCATTTCAGATCAGCATTAACAAATGAACATTTGCAACAGATTTTTTTTTTCCAAATTTCAGATTTGAAAAATCTATGTGTTTGTAAGGTAAAGTCTGAGCTGCAGTTGCATTCCTTACCCAAGAAACCTGCCATCTCCCCCCTGAATTGCACCTGTTAGGTGGGAACTTTTCTAATCCGTCCCTCACACTGACATCAGCCCTTCAGGGCAGACATCCAAATATTCGCCATACTTTTGATGCTGAGAAACACTAGTTTGAGTCCCAATTAAGCAAAATATTATCCCTCCTTAAATAATTACTCCCTATTCATTATTATGTCTATAAGAATATTATGTATTCTTTGCATTATTGTAGGAAAATTGACTGTCAAGTATTGTAATATTTTAAGTTCTGTCAATATAAAAATTTTGAAATTATTTTTTCTCTTGTCATAAAAGTGCCTATGCAATATCTTTGATTTTGACTCTTCTCCTGCAAAGCCTAAAATACTTGCTATCTGGTCCTCTACAGAAAAAAAAAAATGTGCTGCCTTGGGCTTTAAGGGAATTGTCCTGGCTGTAGAGGGATTATAGGATGTTGGGGAGTCTGGTTGGGGTGCTATTGCAGCAGTCAAGGCGAGAGAGGACAGTGATTAGATATGAGCGGGAGGGTGAAGTGATCCTCTGACTAAAAGGAGGGTACTGGGGCTTTTCCACATCTGCTTGGTGGAGTGAGGAAGGGACGGGAGTCATATTCCCTTGACTCTAGAAAGAGTTTCTAAAACAACCACTAATAGAAATCAGGGTTGATAATACCGTGGTTTGATTGCTATTTGTCGACAGATGCTATTATAAGAGTATTATGTGTATTAATTTATTTGATCTTCATAGTAATCCTTTGTGGTCAGTGATATTTTTATCTTTATTCTCCACATAAGGTATCTGAGGTGCAGAAAAATTAAAAATTTGTCTCATGTCAGAGAAGCCTTAAGGGCAGGCACTGGGACGTGAACTTGGGCACTCTGGCTCAAGTGCACCATCTCTTAGTTACGGCTACACTGCCTTTTCCATAGAGAAGGTAAGCGATGATCCCCTATCCTGGATGGAAGCCTGCTGAGGTGGTTTGCGGTGGTTCTGTCCTCGAGACCTGTTAGGAGGAGGAGAAGCAGAGTGGAGATGGCAGGAGACATGGGAGAGAAAACTGCATTCCTGGTGCTTGGTGTGGCAAGGGTGGGGGGTCAGGTAGGTAGAGCCTGTGGAGAAGCCAGGTGTCAGCTATCTTGGGAGGACGACATGGCAGAGAGAGAGATAGAGATAGAGAGAGAGAGAGAGCCAGAGAGCGAGAGCGAGAGCTGGGGGAGCTTAAGCCGAAAAGTATCTCAGATGTCAGCAAGCTTTACACAGCAGAAATTTAAAAAAAATTTTTTAAGGAACCCATTAGGACACCCGGCACACCAAGGAAAGTGACAGCTGGGGTGGCAGGGGGTCTTCAGCAGCAAGAGGTATTTAGGAAAAAGTGTCTCTTTTTGTTCTTCTTTTTTTGTTTCTTACCCAATCTCACTCAGCACTGGAGATGATGTAGTGGAAGGCAAATTGTGTAAGGTCTGAGAGGAAATGGGGGAACAGGGGCAGATAAGAGCAGCACCCTCTCACTTCAGTTTCCTTATGTTTACTCTGAGCTTGCTTAGGCTGAGATAAAATCCAAATTTCTCTCCTGTGAATTTCTCATGCACAAAGAGGATGTGAACAAATTTGGGGAGAATAATGCCAATAAATGGATCTGATTATCCAGAGATGCTACAGAGTGTTTTGCATAGAACAAGCTGAGCAGAACATGTTGTGCAGAGATATTGACTACATGTCATGTTAACTAGACCCTCTCTGCAGATAAATTTACCATGCTTTCTAAAACTCTTTCATGAAAACTGGTGGCTGTACTGCCTGGAGACAATGTCCTTCTCTGTCTCCATCTTCACTTTCAATCTGTGCTGAACCCAAAGCGAAGCAGATAAAGGTGGAGGGAGACAACCTGAACTTTGTCCTAGAATTTGAAAGAACTATCTGTGTTTATGTAAAACTTGAATCATGGTGGTGATGGTGATGACATCAATGTTATTCAATTTAATTTCCAGGGTGATTATATCATCAATAAAACCAGGAAAATAGGGCAGCTCCCGGAGCCCAGTGGTTAGGGCGCCAGCCACATGTACCAAGGTTGGTAGGTTCGAACCCAGCCCTGGCCAGCTAGACAACAATGACAACTGCAACAAAAAAATAGCCAGGCATTGTGGTGGGCGCCTGTAGTCCCCAGCTTCTTAGGAGGCTGAGGTGAGAGAATCGCTTAAGCCCAAGAGTTTGAGGTTGCTGTGAGTTGTGACGCCATGGCACTCTATCAAGGGGAACATAGTGAGACTCTGTCTCAAGAAGAAAAAAAGTGAGATCCCATCACTACTAAAAATAGAAAAACTGAGGCATGAGCCTAAGAGTGGGAGGTTGCTGTTAGCTATGATGATGTCATGGCACTCTGTGAACTCTGACACCAGGGCACTCTACCCAGGGCAACAGCTTGAGACTCTGTCTAAAAAAAAAAAAGAAAATAATAATCTGGGAAAATACGAATGATCCTTTTAATATTCAAAAGTCAAACTTTCTCAGTCTCAAATTTCACCTGTTCAAGCAATGTAAAAATGTTAGGAAGACTGCGTTCATTCTTTTGTTCAACAAAGTTTTATTAAGTACCTGTTGCATCCCAGGCTCTATTGTAGGTGCTGGAGATGTGAAAAAAAAATAAATAAACTTCTTTCTCTCATGGAGCGTCTATTTAGTGTCTGTGTTTGTGAGTCATTGGGATTGGGGAGACATAGACAAGATCTATGATGAACTGAATATATAAGTAAATGATGTAATATACTAGAAGGTGATAGGTGTTGGAAAATAAAGCAAGATTGGAAATTGGAAGTGTGTAGAGAAGTGGTCTGCAATTTTGTTTGTTTATTTATTTATGTATGTTTGAAGCAGAGTTTTACTCTCTTGCCCTGGGTAGAGTGCCTTGGTGTCAGAGCTCACAGCAGCTTCAAACTCCTGGGTTTGAGCAATCCTCTTACCTCAGCCTCTGAGTACCTGCCACTACAGATGCTCACCCCAATGCCCAGCTAAGGTCTGCAATTTTAAATAGGGGTTTGGGGGGTAATATATACATATATTACTTTGCACATAGCAAAACATCACATAAAAGGTCACTGCTTTCCTTGGTTGGGGGAATCCCAATACAGGCATGCCCCCTACCCCCCCCCTTTTTTTTTTAAGCATGGGTACATGCTACTTTGTAATAAAAAATATAAAACTTATTAATCCATTCCTGAGATGATAGGTATTTTGGTTGTTTTCACATCTTGGTGATTGTAAATTGATCCATGATAAACAATCTAGTGAAAAATGCCCTCATGATAAAATGATTTTTTTTTCTTCTGGGTAGATGCCTAGTAATGGGATTGTGGGGTCCAGCTTTTTAAAGCATTGTGTACCCATAAAGAATATCTTCACCCTGATCTCTAATATCTTCCAGTGAAGTAGGAAAAGTGTTTTATTAGGAGTAGATACCTGCATGGTGCTACAAAGATTTAAGGAGTCTTAGTAAAGATTAGGACAACTAAGATTGGCTATTGTTTATGTCTATACTTGGTTTTCAAAAGCCTACAAATATCGGGTGGTCCATGAATCCATCTATTCACTGCACAGTATTGATTCAGTTTTTATGATATCCCAGGCATCTTGAATAAGTACTGACTGAAACAGTTACAGAACTGTTCATGGTCTAGGATAATAAATGAGCTATTAGGGTTATTTAGGGATTATCTTCTAGAGATTTAATTTGGTGCTAACTATACTATTTTAGGAAACTATGTAAAAATCGCATTTGACATCAAAACGAAAATATCAATGATCCCTTGAAAAGTAGAAAAATATATCTTCTTATACTATATAGTGTGCAGATCTGTAGTTTAATGATAAAGGTGGTGAGCCAGGATAGATTTCTATAGAAAATTTCATAGTGTGAGAAATATTATAGAAATGAAACTTAAATGAAAATTAAAAGGAGTTAGTTTTTGAAATATCCTTTAAATCATAGTGATAATATTCAAATTCTAGTTATTGACATAATAAAAGCCATACTTTAATAGAAATAGTTTTAGTAATTTGGAGGAATTTTTGAAGATGGCCCTGACAGCTTCATACTAATATGACTTTTTTTTTCTTTTTTTTTTTTTTTGAATGGTAACTATGTACATTAATGCACTTCTGGGGTACAGTGTGGGGTTTTCACATGCAATCTGAAATACTTCCATCAAACTGGTCAACACAGCCTTCATGTCATTTTCTCAGTTATTGCTTTAAAACCTTCACATTCTACTCTTAGAAAGATTCACCTGTACCCCTATAAGATAAACCTCAGAAGTGATCCCTCCAAACCCCCTCCCTCCACCCATTCCCCCCTCCCTTCTCTCTCCCCCCTCCCATATTCTTAACCTAATTCCTATGTTTATGTTCCTTGTGATTTCCTTAAGATGATATATTACAATTATAAAAATGTTAAGTGAATAAGCTTTATTATGAATATTCAAAAATTTAATCCCGAGTGTGGTGGTATTGAGAGGTGGAGTCATTAAGAGAGGTAAGTGGGTCAAGTGAATTCTGCCATTGTAAGTGGATTAATCCATTCATGGGTTAGTGGATTAATGAATTCATGAATTAATGGGTTATCATGGGAGTGGGACTGATGGCTTTATAAGAGAAGAAAAGAGACCTGAGCCAGCATGTTTAGTTCTCTTGGCATGTGACAGCCTGCACTGTCTTGGGACTCTGCAGAAAATCCCTATCAGCAAGAAGGACCTCACTAAATGTGACCCCTTGACTTTGGACTTCTTAGTGTCCATAACTATTTAAAAAATAAATTTATTTTCCTTGTAAATTGTCCAGTTTTAGGTATTCTATTTTAAGCCACAGAAAAACAGACTAAAGACAAAGTAAAACTTCTATTTGCCTTATTCCTATTCCCAGCGACCTCCTAAAGAATATCTACCATTTTTCATTTAATATGTTTGCATACAAAAAATTTGATATACTTATTACATAGGAATTTACTACTCTTGTTTTAAGGAACTAGTTTTTAAAATAAATAGCACTCTAATGTGATTGTTTTATGACTTTCATTTTTACCTTATAGTACACCTGGGAGATCTTTCAACATGTGTGAATATTGATACATCTCAATCTTTTTAAGAGCTGTCCATTGGAGGAAGAGTCCATTGAATGATCTTCCATAGTCATTATTTTGTTAATGGAGACTTAGGTTGTTTTCAATTTGTAAGTGTCACAGACAATGCTATGGAATGTCATGTATGCTTTCTTCTGCACACAGGTGTTTCTTTAGGGGAGATATTTAAGAATACAATTGCTAGGTGATAGAGTAGCCATATGATAACTTCCCACGGTATTGACAAACCGTTCCCTAAAAGAAACGTGCCAGCTCACACTCCTCAGTAGTGGATGGGAACATCAAACTTTCTATAATCCTACCAACATGTGGTCATACCAAATTTTTACCAAAATTTTGTAATTTTCTATTCTTTTTAATTGGTGTGTATGGATTAGTGTCTACTCTGGAAAATAATCTTCTTCTCATTATAAAGATTTAAAGTGCATTCTCTATTCTTCCCATCTAAACTTTATCTATTCTGGATATTAATCTGCTATGACTCTCTTGCAATATAATTTTCTGTAACATCAGCTGAGAATGTATTCTCTTCGTCTACAGTTTTATTGTCTAATTTTTTAAGTTTCAAATTTTGTTGTCAAAATTATGAGTCTCTTCTTGGTGGATTCTGTGTTTTACATGTTCTTTAAAAAGTCTTTTCTATCTCAAAGGTACGAACATAGTTTTCTATTTTTTTTATAGTACATTTGCAGTTTTTAATTTTACCTTTACATCTCTGGTCCATATGAAATTTAGTTTTTGGAAAAGATGTAAAATAAAGATTTAACTTAATTCCCCCCTCCTCGATTTTTTTTTGACTATTCTACCTTCCCCACTGAGTTGTTTTACTACCATTATCGATTACTGCATATTTATCTATACATATGCTCATTTCTAGATTCCGTTATAATCTGTGTCTTCCTGCATCAATACTAGAATGTTTTAAGTTTTACTTCCTTCTGACTTTACAGTGCCTGCCACCCTGCATGTTAATATTAGCAAACTAAATACCATGTTTCCAATAAAGGCTCTTGGCGTAGAATAGGAGTTAAATTGACATTTATTGAATTTTCTCTTTAAACTCTGAATTGCCTTCAGCAGACTGAGTGATGAATTTGATGGCAGGATAAATTGGCTTCTCTATTTTTTTTTCTCTTTTCCAGACTCTCATATTAAAATTTGGTGATTAAAGTAAGCCCATTTTACTAATGCCACCCACCCAAGGGGAAAAACTAGCACAGCCAGCTGACTCCCACATTTATAAATAGCTATGTTTGCAGAAAGACTCAGTGAACTGAAGCCTCCAGTAGCCCCATCAGCCAAGAAATGGTGAAAGACCTGACTACAAAGAAGTAAGACAAGGTGTCTGGTGGGTGGGTGGTTGAGATTGCAATTCGGCAGGCACAGATTCAGTTAGAAGCCAAATCATGCTCTGAGGAGAGAAAGAGGAGTACAGCTTCTTAACAGAGCACTGAGGGGGATTACAGAAACTGTTCTGAAAGAATCACCATTGTTGGAGGCTGTTGGTTTAGTATAGCAGTCAACAGTTCATTGGTTTTTGCTGCTCACAAGTTGCCATGCTTGCTAAATTCAGGTCATTTCCAGGATATTGTGGTTGTGCTGATTTGGCCCCAGTCAAGTTCCTACTTACCAGGTTGCAAACTGTGTAGGTAATCCTTCTCAGAAGACTTAGCAATTCCATTTTATAGCTCCATGCCAGAGTGACACCATTTTTTTTTCAAATCACATTTTACACACTTATATTTGAGGATTTAAAGAAACTCCAGTTCCTTTGATTGTTGCCAGGTATCATTCAAGAAAACATGATTTTGACATGTTAACTAACTGGGAAAAATACATTCCATAGTATTGCTTTTATTGTTCAATGTTTTATTGATTATTGATTATTGATTATTTAAAATTCTTGAAGTAAATAGTAACAAAATATAAGAATATATACAATGAAATAAATTTAAAACTTTTGCCTTCTATTAAAAAGGTGAATTATATTAGTAAGTATATTGTGAAAAGAAGTCCTAAATATAGTAGAAAAGAAAATATGCTTTAAAAAGGTGGATTGGTGGTGGTGGAATTAAATAACCACAGAGCATGTTATGCTACTGGGCAATTAAGTCATTTCTCTTTGCTAGGAGGGAAGTAATTTAATTTTCACTTTTTAATTAATTATAATCCCTTTCAAAGTCATTTGGATTTAGGTCAGCATAAAAAGCAGTAGACATTTAAGAGTTTCTACAAAGCACATTATATGGTTTTTGGTTCCTTATAGAAGAATTTTGGAAGTCACCACCCCATCCTAACAAGTAAAAAGCTAAACTGAAAAAAGTAGCAACTCTTCTTAAATCTGTAAGAGATGTGAGGCTACAGGGCAAACTGCTGTCTCCAAAATTGCAGAGAGTGACAGATGAATAAAGAGATTCACATTTGACTAGAGTAGAACCTATTAGCTGAAACCTCTGTGAGAACAAGGACCAGGGTAGGTCAAATTGATATATTGATGGAGGCTTACTGTGGACAAATTTGAGAGATAAAAACTCTGGGGGAACTGGGTCACTGGGGCCTTCACGCTTTCTGGAGTTTTACCTTCAGGAGTTTGACCTGGTTCTTATACTGAATAGCAGAGAAAAATCCCCTTATGCTTCAGGCAGAGGGAGGGAAAAAACAACCATTTTGAAATAGGCCAGAGAACTCTGACCTTTTGAACAAGGCCTGCCTTCAGGATTAATCAGAGCCTAATCTGCTGGGGTTTTATCAGAGTCCAACTGAACTGGAGGAAGGGGGATACCCTACTCCAGCTGGCTTTAGTTTTCCATATGGAGAAGGAAAATAACCAAGTCTAGTCCAATTTAGACACCCTGTTCCACTGAAGGCAGGGGTTGGGGGTGGGGGATAAGACACTGAGAAGCCCCTGTGAAATTTGTGGTCCAGAGGCACAGTCTCAGACCTAATCATAGGACAGATGTAATTAGAGGCAGAGGCCTCAGGAATAGGGTTAGTGCCCTTATGAAAGAGGTCCAAGGGAGCTTGGCTTTCTACCACATGAGGACACAGTGGAAACACTACTGTGGATACACCAAGAAGTGGGTGAACCAAATATACCAAGCTCTTGATCTTTGAATTTTCAGCCTCCAGGGGTATAAAGTGTGGATATTCAAAATGGCACCTCCCTGATTCTCCAGCTGTGAAAAATAAACTTATATTGTGTAAAAGATCCCCAGTCTATGGTGTTTTGTCATAGCACCCTGAATAGACTAAAAGAAGGAGAAAACACAAATCCCAGACTTTAACACACAGTGAAAGTTCATAATTGTAGTTTATCAACCAATCACTTAGGGCATTTGGTTTGTGTCAGTTCCTCTAAACTTGGTCACCTTCAATGAGCTGATTAAGTCAAATTTTTGAACTTTCAAAGTGGTAGGCTTTTTCTTACATGTCACTACTCCTTTGTGAGGCCTTCTTGACTGGTAAGCCATTTTCTTGTGTTGGAATATGAATATGTCCTTTTAAATCTGAAATGAAATGTTATTTATTTATTCATGTATTGAGTATCTTTTAGCAAATACTGTTCTGGGCCTTGAGGATACAGCAATGAACAAAATCAACAAAGTCCTTGAATTCATGCATTGTACATTTAGTATGATGATAATAGGTAGTATTGGATCTAAAAGAGTCCTTGAAAATCTTTTTATTCAATTACTACATTTTGATAATCGGAAAACAAACTCTTAAAAGGCAAAAAACCTCCTGCTCTAGGCCAGATAGCTATTTATTAGTATAGTAGAGATTAAAGTCAGGTTTTCTCTCTGGCTGTCAAGAAAGGGAGAAGGTGATAAAAGAGCTCAATTGATGTTTCCAATGACTGGTGTATTGTACTGATAAAGAGAAATGGGGGCCACATAGATTAGTGAAGGCTACCAAAGGATATGATCAACCAGCACAGAGATTATTTATTATTCATATAGTACTCTCTGTGTTCAGCAAAAAGTCCTCAAACCATGTACAAGAGAAACTGTATGACTATATTTTAAACCGTATACTGACAATATACTGTCAAACAAGGAGAAAAAATCAAAATAAGGTGGAGAAAGAATCTTTAGCCAGTTAAGTGGATATATTTAGTCAATTATGAATATATTGTTTAGCATCTCCACTGGCATTGTTCTTAAATAACAAAATAATAATTTGGCTGTGAGAAAGGAAGAGTTTAAAATATAGATTTAAGTAATTCAAATTTTGTGATACTACACAAATTAATCTCAAGACTATTTGACCTAAAAAGGAATCTAATAAATTGTGTGTTCACAGGGCTATAAATATAACACAGTATTTTCCGTGTTTTCTTACTAGTCTTGGTAAAGTAACAAAAAGTATGACTTTGAAATCCAGAGTCCTGTGTTAGCATGGCACAGTGGCTTGAGGTAGTAACTGAAGTAATTAAAAAGAGTAAGCAAAATTTTAGCAAGAAAAACAAGTTTATTAATGACTTACACAGCAAGCTGGGCCCTTTCTGAGTGACTGCAGGCTCCATGGAAAGCACAGTTCTGGGTTTTCTATACAACTGTGAGGAGTATCATCTGCCTCATGGAAGTCTCCAGGATCTTAATTAACTCTATTAAACCCACTTGCGAGGTCTTAGAAACAACCCATCTGCAAGATTTTGATAACATCTTACCTGCAAAGTCTTAATCAGCCTCATTCCCATAATAGCCCAGGTCAGCCAAACCAATTCAAAATAGACTGACCATATCTGTCATCTACTCTGCTTCTACCTAGCTAACTGCCTGACACCTGGATGTACACACTTCTACCTACTGCTCAGTACTAGACTGATTTTGGCCAAGACACCTTTCTAAGTCTCTATTTTCTCTTCCTTGTATATTAAACTGGTTGAGCAAATATTAGGTCTTCATTATACATAAGGATCTATCAAGTCTATGCAGAAGTTCACTTAGTTCAGAGTGTTCTCTGACCTATGAGGTCTTACAATTAAGTTCACAAATTCATCCTAGAAGAAGTACTACATACCTCATTGCTGAATATCATGACAGTCACCTTCCAGGTACTCTGCTTAGGAAGCTACGCACCTATGCCACTGCCTAGTCCACTCTTCAATGCAATTTTGAAACTATTTTTCTGGAATGGCCATCAAAGCTGTCATTTGTATTACCCTTGATGTCCTGAATATCATCAAATGTCTTCCTTCCTATATTTTATTTTTGGCTAAAGAGAAAAGCCATTGGGTGCCAAATCAGGTGAGTATGGAGGGTGTTCCAGTGAGGTTATATGTTTACTGGCTAAAACCTCCCTCATACACAGTGCCTTGGGAGCTGGTGCATTGTCATGATGCAAGAGTCAGGATTATTGGCTGAGATTTTCAGTTAAGATTTTCCTGTTTCTATGTCAATGTTTACTTGATATACTATGCTTCTCACAGTTAGCTGACAATTTTGATGCACAAGTCAATGAATTTTTGCAAAGTTTTCATCATTTCTGCTCATTACTGGCTGCCCTGCTCTCTCTTCATCAGTGACACCTTCTCTCTCCTGAGAAAAACATTTAATCCATTTGAACACTTCTGTTAATGGCATTATTCCCATAAAGTTGGAATAACATGTCTCTGATTTCACTTCAACTCTTGCCACATTTAAGAAGAAATTTATAGAGGGGAGAAGGGAGAGACTTGGGGAGTCATGGTGTATAGCACACCTCTTAGGTGTAAGACACTAAAAGTGACTTTACCTAACAAATGCAAACAGGGTTACCTAATTCTTTATACCCTCAATGAATCCCAAATAATAAACAACTACAACAGAAAAGAAATTTAAAGATAGGTGTTTGTTGCTCAAATGCAAGCTTCAGCATTCTCATGGCAGCACACAAAAACATGCAACAAGCATGCCACTCAGCAAGACACTGCCATATGTTAACATGAACACAATTGTGAGATGCTGATATACCAAGGTTATAAAACCTTACCAAGTTGTTTGTACAGTGATGCAACGTAAATGCATGGTGGCAAGAATAAGGCAAAATAAGACCTCCTACACCAGCAGTTCACTTGCTTCTTAGTGGATTCCTATCAGAGAGCTTCCTTGTTATTATATTAAGACTAAGAAACCTCTGGTTAAAATTGTGAGATAAGAGGAATTTGCCTTTTTCCTCAAACCCACTTACCAGTTCATTTTTCCTTTTTCAGGCCCTATAAAATGGACATTAAGACATAGGACTTCTTGCCTAGGCTCCATGTATTAAGACTTCTTGCCTTCTCTTCTTGTAGCAAGAGAAATAAGCAATAAAAAGTGCTTCATACATGCAAGGAGATATTATTCTTTGTTTCAAATTTTGTCATTTGTGCAGGTGAAAGTCAAACACCCATATTTGATAAGCGCTTCACAGTAATTTGAGACTGTCTCTCACCTCCTACTTGTAGAAGTTTGGAAACCAATTTGTCTTATTTTATTTGCCTGTTTGTGAACCTCTGAGCCAGTAGACTTTCCACATTTTTTTTTTGGATTGTAATTTGTACCGTTTTTTAACTCTCCTGTGACTTTTACAACTTACTATTATGACTGATGTAGGAAGTTTCTGAGTTTTCCTTCCATATAATTCATCCTGGTGTTCTCAGAGTCCCTTACATGATATATGCAGACTCAGATTAAACAATAAACAAAAATTAAGTGAAATCAGATACAATTTTAGATCATATCTTTATTGACAAAGTTTCCATTGATGTTTTATTTCTTTCACATGATTCGAATACAGTTCACCCCAAAACTCTTCTAGATGCATGACTGGTTCTCCAATTTCAAATTTCAGTTCTCCATACCATTGGATAGTTATGATAATAATGCTTAAAAAAAATAAAGGGTCACTTCACTCCATTCTCTTCTCTCTTTTAATAGTCCTTAAGATATGCATAAACTGGATATCAGAATGCTCTGAAGGAAACACAAGTTTTGAAAAGTTAGCTTCTTAGGATAGAGAATCACGTCTTACACTTTTTTATATTAAGCACATTCTGCATGCATGCTATTCACTCAGTAAATTCTTGTTGATTTTAAGTGAACACAAAGAATGGGAGAAGGCTTTTGTAGTTGGTGATGAGACAGCATACCAGAGATGAAAGTAATGTACAGGTTTGAAAGTTAATCTTAAAAACTAGAGATGTGTGAGCCATGTGGAGGGATCCAAAATAGTTCAGACTATTTATTCAGAACTGTATTCCTTAGGGAAATGGGAGGTCTGAAAGATTTGCACTGCAAAGCTAGGTGGGTAAACATGTTGGCAGAAGCAGAATCCAGGGTTCTCCATCTGAATTAGGAGACGTCTCTTCTAGAGAAGGCTGGGAAGATCTTTAAAAAGGGTGAAATCAGAGAGCCCTATACTAACAAAGACAAAGACAACAGGTCAGTGAGAAGGCAGTCTAAATGCTGTTATAGGAATAAATAATGCATAGCAAGAGGAAACACAATGGGGAATTATATATTTTAGAGGTGCAGAGTTGTGGCTGGCTTTGTAGCCTTTATTCTGCACTTTCTTCATAGGTATCTAAAAGATCAGAGTCATCTGTATTGTAGAAGGAATTCTGGTCAGTAAGATGAGGGAAGCCATTCAGTGGGGGTGTAATGTCAGAGTAGGACTCAGAGAAATGTGGCTAGACATGGAAAACAAATCTCAGAACTAAAGATTAGCCTTATAAGAGATGAAAACAAGTTAAGGCTATAAAAACTAAGAAAGAGGCTGCATGCCTTCCAAGACATCTAAGGTGTTCTCGAGGCAAATAGTTCAACATTAGATAAGACTTTGTAAGACATTTATTTTTAGAGTTCCTGTAATAAGTAATACATTTTTGTACCAGAAAGAGTATTTTTTTCCTTGAGAGTTTAATATTTCCATAAAATTCTGAAACTCATAGAGATAAGGGATTGGACCATACAGAAGGAGCATTCTTCCTTTGAAAGAAGGGCAAGCAATTGAGAAGTACAAATAGACTATTTTATATTCAAAGGCCAAGTGGCAGGGCATAGACAATAGAAAAGTAAATTGGAGAGACAGCAAATGGAAGGCTTTTGATCTACAACTTCACAACACTGCAAATACGGCATCAGAGATAATATTTCCACTGGGGCACTAGGAAGATAATCTAATTTCTAGTAGTGACATGTTTTATGATTTCTAGTTTCTAGAACTGGCCACTTCCTTACAGGTATTAATAATTTTTTCCTAGTATCACGGCTCGTTATTTTTAGTCATTGTTTTCCTACTCGTTTATTCATTTAAAAAAATTAAATCATAGCTGTGTACATTAATACAGTCATGGGGTACAGTGTGCTGTTTTTATATACAATTTGAAATATTTTCATCAAACTGGTTAACATAGCTTTCATGTCATTTTCTTAGTTATTGTGTTAAGACATTTGTCTTCTACATTTAGAAAGATTCACATGTACCCTATAAGATGACTCATAGGCATAATACATCATGTGCATGGATATAGATGAAATAAGTTCTGCTCTAAGTAGACACCCTTTGTCTGAACTGATCAAGAAGTAGATGGCATTGCTAATGTTTGGTATTTGATACTACCTTTTTTCTTTCTAATTCTTACAAAATTTATATATTTTTTAATTGTTGACATAACAACTAGAACTATTTGAAGAAATGATTGGGTTTTTTTGGAACCAGAAATATGTATTTAACCATAAGCTCCTAAACATCAGAAATAATAACTCATCCTGTAATGTAATTGAGTCATATTTTGAGAAGGACATTTTGATTGTTACAGGATGCAATTACTTTGGTTATTAGGCCAACTCATGCCTTTAGGCATGATCAGGTCAACTCATGCCTTTAAATACAAAGCATCTTAAATAAATAACAGACATTAAATATCTGACATACATTTCATTACGTCTTCTCTTGTGAAATGAATGTAAAATGCATCTGTTAATGGAATATTGTATTGAATGGAATAAAATCAATTTATTTGGTTGAAGCTTCTTCATGCTTTTGCAATTGTACTGAAGAACCTCAAAAAGTGTGATTACTGTAACTATAAACCATTAGAAGTATTTAAATTTATCTATTCTAATGTACCGTGAATAGTATATAACTTAAATTTCCTTCATTAAAAGGACACAGAAAATACAATTTATTAATGGCCATCATAAATTTACCCCACAAGTATTATGCTAATGACAGTTACAATCAAATTCCGTAAGAGGAAATTCTCACCAGTATTCAGAAAATTTTAGTGTTTTGTTTCAAACATTTTTCTAGAAAAAGTAGACATTTTTTTAGTATAGACATTTTTAATCTTTCTGTTCGCTCATGTGTGAGACACCCACAAGTCGCCCTCTGATTCTACTTAATGTGAAAAAAAATCCCCTTCTTCAGTTAAATGTACAATTATCCTTTTTGTGAAAAGCATTTTGTGAAGAAGACCAAATGCAGCATAAAAATATAATTATTTCAAAGCAAAGTAAAATTCCACAGGATTCAATCAAATGGTGGGCTTTCTTTGCTGACAAAAAGCAATGAAGTCAAGTGGGGTAGTGAAGTTGGGCTTCTCTAAAAGCATCCAAAGGGGGTAGATTCAGACTTTGAAGCACTGATACTCCAGTGGTGATTATATCATGTGAAAATTTACAATACATACTACATCTAGAAAAAAGTACAAGTCAATATTGTTGTAATGAAAAAGAGTAATAACTTGTTACTTATTTTTTAGAATTATAGGCAGTTCTCTCTCAGGCTATTCTTGTATTATGGAGGATAGATACAGACCTGTGTGTGTGTGTGTGTGTGTGTGTGTGTGTGTATGTTATGTATATGTATTCTTGTTTTTCTCTAATATTTTGGCGCACGGTTAAATTATTTTCAAAAATGTTCAAATGCCATGAACTATAAGGAAAAGTTTATACTATAGGGATGGCAAATGAAAACATACTTTAGCATACCTTTAAATATACAAGGAAACTGAAAACCAATAGAATTGTAAGGTAACACAGTTGGATGGCAAAATGCAAGATAGACATGCCAGGAGACTAGTAATAGTAGCAAGAAGTATTTAGAAAGGAGGACTGGAAAGAATATTCCAAGCACAATAGCACAAAATCTACCCCTTTTTAGAATTTTTCTGAATATGGAATAAAATGTTGCACCTTTATTGTTGGGCATAGAATTGAGCAAAGCGTAGACACATTTCATGTTTGTGCATGAAAGGCTGAATGTTATATAGAAATAAATAATTAACTAAGTCATAAACCAAAGGCTAACAGTAATGGGGATTTAAGGAAATGCAAGTTGGTTCCAGCGTTTATATAGAAAGGAAATAAGCAGAATGCTAGCACACATTTGAAGTGTGTTACGCTACAGTGCCACTTCTTCTCTTCTATGTGTATTATTTTGCATCTTCCACCCTGAGACACAGCAAGACCAGCCCCTCCTTCTCGTCAGCCTACTTGACATGAAGAAGATGAGAATAATAACCTATATGATAATCCACTTCTATTTAATGAATAGTAAGTGAATTTTTCTCCTTGATATATTTTTCTTAATACCATTTTCTGTTCTCTATCTTACTTTATTGTAAGAATACAGTATATAATGCTTCTAACTTCTGAAAGATTTTTTAATCAATAGCATATGCTATAGGTAAGGCTTCCAGTCAACAGTAGGCTATTCGTAGGTATATGTGGGGGGGGGGGGCACAAATTACACATGGATTTTTGGATCTGCCAGGGGTTGGGATCCCTAACCCCCATGATATCCATGGATCAAGTGTATATTAAAATATGCTAGATACTACCTATAATAGCAAAGTTATGGAGTTATGGAGTCAAACTCAGTGTCCATCAATGGATGACTAGAAAAGGAAAATGTGAATGAAATTCACAATGGAATACTACTGAGCTATAAAAATAATGAAGTCATGTTATTTAGGGAGAGAAATACTGCATGCTCTTGCTTATAAGCAGAAGCTAAAGAATGTGTACACAGAGATGTATAGTGTGGAATGATAGATAATGGAGAGTCAGAGGGTGAAAGTGGGGGAATAGATGTTGAGAAATTCTTTCATGGGTAAAATGTACATTACTCACGTGATGGATATCTAAAAATCCCTGACTTCACCACTAGGCAATATATCCATGTAACAAAATGTATAATAGATGGATACCAAAATGTCTTATAAGTGTGTACAATTTTTAAAAAACATGTTGTTAATTAGTATCCATGTGGGAATAGGGAATAGACTATGCTAACCTGCAAGAATGCATTCATGTCCATTTGAAATTTAATTATAAATATAGCTCTTAAAAGTAGTGGGAAGAGGTTAAATTCTGGCAGCCTCATTGGTTTCTGTAAAGAATACCTCAATACAAAAATAAATTCTAGACAGATTAAAACATAATATACTTGAAAGACTATTTGATAACAAAAAAGATGTAGAGGGGACTATTTTTGTTATCTTATACTAGGAAAGGCTTCTGAGGTGAGTTAGATTCAGAGGACACAGAGGAAAGACGGACATATTTGACCACCTAAACTAAAATACCCACATGAGAAGTGGACGCATACTATGAAGAAAGTTAAAAGGTAAAGAACAGATTGGAAATCATGTATTCTTTATACATAACCAAGGGATAATACCCAGGCCTAAAAGTTTCTACAAAATCATGTTGTAGTACACGATGGCACAGAAAGGATGCAGGCCGTTGAGTTTATATGTGGTTAATAAACGTTCCTTAAAAAGATACCATGAAATCTTTCGAAGGAGGCTAGACTTAAAATTACATCCCAACTGTGCCTTTTTCTTTTTAAATGCTGAGTATTCCTTTCTTTTTTACCATATGCTTGCCAGAATGCATCTACATGAATTTTCAATTTGATTCCTCTATTTTTACACCCTGACAGGTATAGGATGTCTGTTCCCTTAAATCTTGATTCCTATGTTATGTTTCTAGTAATTTTCCTTCTTATTGCAAGAGGGTTCTCAAAAATTGAACTTTTATAAACCTGTTATTATAAAATATCTATTTATAGGGAGGCAACTGGCGAGTTACCATAGAAACTAAAATAGCAATCAATTCAGAAGCTGTGAAAATGTAAGTAAAGATGTATTATGAATAGAAAGCAATAAAACTTGAAATCCCTCATAATTATTAAAAAATGCAAAATAGAATTTTTTCAGAAGATGATAACAGAAGGAAAAACAGTTTACAAGGAGGGTTTATCCACTGTATTTGTGCAACTGAAATGAAGCTGGGCATGCTCTCACTTGAAGATGCTGTGACAAAATCAGTTATTTTAAGAAAACTGGGTAAATATAAAACCCTAGTGCATTTTGAAAGGCCTATAGGTTAAGGTGAATAACTATTACTCCTTTCTCTGAATTCCTAATATAAGCCTTACCTCAAACGCAATGCCCACGCCATTTTGATTTGGCAGACATTTTCACCCAGACCCATCCCTTCTATAACTGCCACTACTCAAACTTGAGTGCCAAATGCACCGGGTGAAATTGAGAAAAAGGCAAGGAATCATAGCAGATGATCATCAAAGTGGTAAGATCCCTTAACGACTACTTGTAGCAGGTATTGCCAGTTGGCATACTTTGTGCACTGAAGCAATCATTCCTGAACTCATTACTTATTACTGTGACTCACCAATAAGAGCACAGTAAGAATTACAACTAATTTCTGCAGGACTAGAACTTAGGTTTCCCTTTCAAAATATGCTGTAATTTATAAAAAGTAAAACAAAGCAATTGTTCTATTGATAAGTGGTTTTATAAATACATTTTTCTGAGTATTCAGTCTTATAAAATGGAGTTATGAAGAATGCCAGATTCACTATCCTTTATTTGGTAAGTTAATATCAGTTCCATAACAAATTCTAAGGCAACTTTTTTTTTTTTTAATAGAGTTTCACTGTGGCCACCTCGGGAGAGTGCTGTGATCACAGGTCAGCAATCTCAAACTCTTAGGCTGTTGTTTAGCAGGCCCAGGCCTGGGTTTAAACCCACCAACTTCAGTGTATGTGGCTGGCACCATAACCACTGTGCTATGGGCTCCGATCCAAGGCAACTTGTAATTTAACCTCCCATAAGCCAGGATGAGTAACTAGATTTTTCCCAAACAATGAAGTAAGTTTATAATTTCCTAGGGAGCACAAGATAATTCATGATTATTTTGTTTAAGGAAAAGCTTCTCAAAAGTTGGTTTATAAAAACCAGTGATTGCTTTCCCATAAGTCAACTAAAGTATAAGAGAAATGATTAGAGTGCAAGAAATGCATGTTAAATTATACCATATATCTCCTATGTTAGAAAGTAGGATTATGACTCAATGCAGGCTTGTTCAGTTGCAGAAATCAACACATTCCATTTCCAATTGGAAATAGCTAAGGTAGCTATCACCACACTCAGGGAGCTATAAACCACACAATCCTGACTCAAAAAAAAAGAAAGATTTACATCATAGATTACTGACCACGAAAATAATTTTCTCCTATTCTCTTTTGTATTTAGACAGAGTGAACAGACAACCTACAGAATGGGAAAAAATACTTGCATGCTGTACCTCTGATAAAGGGCTGATAACCATTCTACACTCAAGCAAATCAGTAAGAAAAAAAATAAAACAACCCCATTAAAAAGTGGGCAAAGACATGAACAGAATTCATTGAAGATCGTCCAATGGCCAATAAATACATGAAAAAATTCTTGACATCTTTTATCGTAAGGGACATGCAAATCAAAATCACAGTGAGATATCAGGGCCAGTGAGTATGGCTCATATTAAAAACTCTCAAAGCATCGGGTGTTGGTGGGAATGCAGAGGGAAAGGAACGCTCATTCACTGGATGAGTGTCCACTCCTTGCTGGTGGGAGTGCCAACTAGTGTGACCTCTATGGAAAGTGGTACGGAGATACATTGAAGAACTAAAAATAGACCTACCATTTGATCCAGCAATCCCACTATTAGGTATTTGCCCAAAAGGGGAGAAAAAGATATTTCATAAAAGACACTTGCTCTCAAATGTTTATAGTAACATAATTCACAATTGAAAAGATGTGGAAATGACCCAAGTGCCCATCAATATATGAATGGGTTAATAAATTATGGCATATGTATAGCATAGAATACTATTCAGCTATAAAAAGATGGCGATCTAGTACATGTATCTTTCGTAACAAACTGGATGGAATTAGAGACTATTCTCCTAAGTGAAGAATTGCAAGAATGGAAAAGGAAACATCGGGTATAATCAATACTTACACATATTTGGTAGTAAAACTCAAAGGAAATTAAGTAGGTGGGAAGGGGGGAGGGCAGGGTAAATTCGCACCTAATGGAAGCAATACATATATTCTGGGTTAAGGGCAGTTACAACTTTGACCTAAAATATTCAAAGGCAAAATATGTAACCAAAGTGTGTCTACCCTTGTAACGTTCTGAAATTCGAAAAATGAAAAAGTTTCTGTTAATGAAATATTGACCTTATTCTTTAATTTTGAAAATGTTAAAGCTCTCCCACTAGTTTGAATACCCAAATAGTACATAATATGAAAACTCACAAAACAGTCCAAGTGATTTTAACTAAACATAATGAGAAAAAGAACAGTAGTTGGCAATTCTAGGCATAAAAATATCATGATAATGAACATACTTGGCTAATGACTTTTATGAATCAAATTAAACATCAGAGACTATTTCTTCTGCTTTTATTCAAAAGTTTAATTGAAAGATAATAGGCAAATAGAGTGTGAACAAATTCGATGTGTACTGCCTAATGAATTTTCTCCAAGTGAGCCGTCTTATGTAAATAGCACCCAGGTAATCAAGGAACAGAACATCTTCAACATCTCCAAACTACCAGTCTCCACCTCCCCCCCCCCCCCAATGTTGAGCCACCATGGAAAAGTTCTGCCTGTTTTTTGAAATGTATATGAATAGAAGTGTTCTGTATTTTGTGGAACTACTCCTTTTACTTATTACCTCTTAATAGTCATCCACCTTTTGCAAGTATTTGTATTTTTTCATATTTATTATGGTTCAGTATCTAATTGTGTGAAAGTTGCAATTTATCTGTTGTTGATACTTAGGTAGTCTTCATTTTGGCTCTTACAAATAGTAGGGCTCTGAATATTCTTGTACGTGCTTTTTGATGTAAGTATTTCCATAGGGGACATGCTAAGGGAGAGAGTTGCTGAATCACTGGGAATGCACATATTCAGCTTTAGCAGATAACTGCAAACACGTGTTCCGAAGTGGTTATAAACCAATTAAAAGTCCCACCAACAATATGAAAATTCTGGCTGTTCTACATCCTTGAAACACTTGGTATTTTCTGTCTTTTTCAAGTAGCTATTCTGGTGGGTGTGAAGCAAATTCTCATTGTGGTTTCTAATTAGCACATTTCTTACTATGTAATGAAATTGAGGACTGCATATGCCTACTGGCCACACGGATCTCTTTTCATTGTGAAGAGCATGCCAAAACCAACGACTGCCTCACAAAGGGAAACTGTAATCTGGTCTCCATTTTAATAATTCTTCATTTTAATAATTACCCTTGGTGGTGATTAGTATCAACATTGATAACCGTTGTGCCAGGCTGTGTTCACCACTAGGACAGAGATTAAATTTTAGCTAGTGTCCAGGAATTGCCTTGTTTTAGATCATTTGCTTTGCATTTTTTAAAAAAAAATATGGACACTTAAATACTATAAATTTCCTCCTAAGCATTGCATTAGTGCCATTTCAGCAGCATCCTGCTATTTTGGTAGGTTATGTTTTTATTATCATTTAGTAAGAAATATTTTCTAAGTTCCCTTGTGAGTTCTCTTCTGGTCCATAAGTTATTTGGCAGTAAATTGATAAATGTACAAATACAGGTGTTTGGAAATTTTTTAGATATCTTATTGATTTTTTTAGTTAAATGACAACTGTGGTATGAAAACGTGTATACAATTCTTTTTAACTTATTGAGACGAGTTTTATGGCTCAGGCTATGGTGTGTCTTGGTGAAAATTTTAGAGTGCACTTATAAAGAATGTATATTTTGCAGTTACATATAATGTATAAATAATTAGTTAGGTCAAGTTCTGGGAGTGTTAGTTAAAACTTCTATGTTATTACTGGTATTTTTTCTACCCATCAATTATAAAAAGTGTTTACATCTCCACTGTGAGTGTGGATTTGTTAATTTTTGCTTTATATGTGTCAAAGAGCTGTTAGTAAGTGCATGTGTACATAGGATGATTATGTCTTCTTGATTCACTGATGCCTGGTCTGGTTAATGTGGCTGGGATGATATCAGTACCTTTAGTTCTTTTCTCCTATACGAGTCAGTGTTTTAATCTCTGATCTATAAATTATTAGCCTGTGTGACATTCTGGGATCCCAATTTGGCATGAAGTTGAGTCTTCAAAATTCAGTTAATGCTAATGGATTTTCACTTAACTTTGAGATTTTAATGAGGATTTCTATTCCTGTCCATGAGTACTGCTTCCCAGGGACAGATCCATGCGGAGTGCTTCTCAGAGACAGATTTCTTACCCTCTCAAATAGGCCTCTGTCTTACCATCTCGGGAACTGTCCCACAGTCTTCTGCAGAGGTGGCAAAGGGACAGTGAGAAGGTTATCTGGTAGCTCTTGCTGATTCTTAAATAGCCTCTTGTTTTAAACCTTCCCTGTATTCTTGCTTTTAAAGATACTCAGTACTGCAAATCAGCATTGTGAGTGAGGTGATGAAGAACAAATCAGGTTGCTTCTAAGTGTCCTAAATTTTGCTGCAGAGTTGATGGTTGTGTGTGAAGGAGCTAGTTGCCAAAATTATGCAAATGAAGAGAACTTTAGAATCAACAGTTGTGTTTTAGAATTCAAATATCGTAGATTCATTCTTTTGCCTATTCATCTGTTTACTAATTTAATTGAAAAGTTGTTTCTCTTAGCTCTAGAGGCTTCAAGCCAGCAAGGTAATTTGAAAAAAAAAATTATACCTCTCTTTTAAATGAAAATAACTCTGGAAAGTATAACACATTGATCTCCCTATGAGTCATATAAATTATAATGCAAAATAATAATTTAATAAACCTATGAGAAACCTGCTGCTTAGGACCGGGGTTGTGGGCGAATAAGTGGAAAAAGGGAAGGATGAGTCTGCTCTGGAGCCTTCTATGCCCACAGACTGGAGACCTAGGGCATCTGGGTCAAAAAGCAATGAGGTCATGTGGAAAAAAGAGAATTCACGGGATGTAGAATTTTTTATAATTTTTTTGTTAAATCATAACTTTGTACATTGATGCATTTATGGGGTTCAATGTACTGCTTTGATATATAATGTGAAATGCTTACATTGAACTAAATAATATATCCATCACAATTGTACTCATTTCATAATAGTTTTGAAATGTACCATTGCATCATGCACATTAGGTACCCCCAAATATCCTCCTTTTCCCCATATCCCCCCTCTCCTCCAATCTCTCTCCTCTTCCCTTCTACTTTCTGGACTTTAGTTATGTTTTGCCATTCATATGAATGTTTAGATGATTATAAATTGATTTCATAGTAGTATTGAGTACATTGGATACTTCTTTCCCCATTCTTGAGATACTTTACTAAGAAGAATGTGTTCCAGCTCCATCCAGGTAAACATAAAAGATGTGAAGTCTCCATCATTTTTTAGGGCTGCATAGTAGTCCATGGTGTACATATACCACAATTTGTTAATCCATTAATGGGTTGATAGGCACTTGGGCTGTTTCCATGTCTTGGCTATAATTTTTTTTAAAATTTCAGATTAATACAAAGGTACAAACCAAATGGGTTACAATATTTGCATTTGTTAGGTAGAGTCTTTATTGTAGTTGTGCCCCACACCTAAAAGATGTGCCATAATCCTTACATTGTGCCTATTAAGTGAGAGCACCCTAATCTCCTCCCTCTTTCCCTCTCCCCTTTCTCTTGTTCCCTCTCCCCCCAACTTGAATTGAATGGAGTTTTTCTCTCATATGGACTTGTATTAGATTGTTCACTGCTTCTTATTAGTGTTGAGTACATTAGATGCTTTACTAAGAAGAATGTGTTTCAACTCCACCCAGGTTCATACAAAAGATGAAAAGTCTCCATTTTTTTTATGGCTGAATAGTGTTCCATGGTATACATATACCACAGCTTATTAACCCATTCCAGGGTTGATGGGCATTTAGGTGCTTTCCACATGTTGGTGATTGTAAATTGAGTTGTAATAAACAATCTAGTGTAAATGTCCTTATGTTAAAATGATTTTTTTTTCTTCTGAGTGGATGCCTAGTAATGGGATAATGGGATCAAATGGGAGGTCTAATTTGAGTTCTTTGAGGATTCTCCATACTTCTTTCCAAAGAGGCTGTATTAGTGTGCAGTCCTACCAATAGTGTAAGTGTTCCCCTTTGTCCACATCTGTTCCAGCATCTGCAACTTGGAAGTTCTGTGATGTGGGCTTTTCTCACTGGGGTTAGGTGATATCTCGGGATACTTGTGATTTGCATTTCTTTGATGATTAGGGACAATGAGCATTTCTTCCTATGTTTGTTAGCTATTTGTCTGTCTTCATCAGAGAAGGTTCTGTTCATATCTCTTGTCCAGTGATAGATGGGGTTGTTTGCTTTTTTAAATCAATTAATTTGAGTTCTCTGTAGATTCTAGTTATCAACAACCCTTTGTCAGATTGATATTCTGGAGACATCTTTTCCCATTCTGAAGGTTGTCTTTTTGCTTTACTTGTTGTGTCCTTAATGGTACAGAATTTTTTCAGTTTAATTAAGTCCCATTTGTTTATTTTTGTTGTTGCAATTGCCACTGAAGTCTTCTTCCTAAAATCTTACCCAAGGCTGAAATAATCACGAGTTTTTCCCACATTTTCTTCTGGGATTTTTATCATTTCATGTCTTAGATTTAAATCTTTTATCCATCTTGAGTCAATGTTTGTAAGTAGTAAAAGGTGTGCGTGCAGTTTCATTCGTTTACATGTGCTTATCCAGTTCTTCTAGCACCATTTATTGAATACAGATTCTTTCCCCTACAATATGTTTTTGTTTGGTTTATCAAAGATAAGATGGCTCTCAACAGACTGGTTGTATCTCTTGATTTTCTATTTGCTTCCATATCTCTATGCCTCTATTTTTGTGCCAATATCATGCTACTTTGATCATTGTGGACTTGTAATACAGCCTAAATTCTGGTAGACTGATGCCTCCAGCTTTGGTTTTATTACTAAAAACTTAATCTGATTGAAGCCATCTACAACAAACCCACAGCTAATATCATACTGAATACAGTAAAATTGAAAGCTTTTCCACTTAGAACTGGAAACAGACAAAGGTTTCCTCTATCACCAGTACTACTCAACATAGTTTTGGAAGATGTAGCCAGTGAAATCAGACAAGAGAAAGATATAAAAGGCATATACCTGGGAGCAGAGGAAGTCAAACTTTAGCTCTTTGACCTAGCCAATGATATGATCTTATACTTAGAGAGCCCCAGATAGTCAACCACAGGAGTCCTGGAAGTGATCATGAAATATAGTAATATCTAAGGGTATAAAATCTTTGTCCACAAATCAAGAACCTTTGTATATGCCAGTAACAGCCAAGATGAGAAGCTTATTGAAGACACAATTCCCTTCACAGCAGTTTCAAATAAAATGAAATACCTAGGAATGTAATTTTAAAAAGAGTTGAAGGGATCTATACAAAAAGAATTATGAAACTGTAGGAAAAAAAGTAGTAGAAGATATTAACAAATGGAAGAACATACCATCCTCTTGGTTGGGAAGAATCAACATTGCTAAAATATCCACCCTACTCAAAGCAATATACAGATTCAATGCAATCCCCATTAAAATGCCAACATCATACTTTGAAGAAGAGGACATAGGTTTTTATAACAAGTTGGACATGAAGAGAAAGTATTCAAAGATAACACAGAGGTTTCTAGAATGTATCTGTTGTTAATATTTTAATACTTAAAGTCCTCTTCAAAAACTCTAAGTAGAAGTTTTGGAGTTTATAGGAGACTTACAGATATTTTCTAAAATGGATATTTTTCCACTGGGCTCTTAAGATACAGTATAGATTAAGCTTGCTTTCTTATGTGGTTATGAGAGGTTATTTGTAAGTTACCATTTTTTTCCTGAATTGAATTCACTTGATAAATTTGGAAAATTTTTATATTACTTATTGCTTTATTATTTTGATTCTTCAGGTTCTGTTTTAAATAGCTAGCATGTTTTACATTAGGGACACTACAGAGTTAATTTTTTAAAAAGTAATTACCTGGTATCATCTTAATTTTCTGCTAGAGTATTTATGTTTTATGTTGACCTTTTTTCCATATTCAAATAGTGGCAATCTAAATGAAAGTTTTAATTAATTTTCTGATTTAAAAATATTTTATTTTCAGAGCCCAGATAGTCCAAATTTATGTACTTAAGAAAATGCATAGACTACCTATGGAAGCTTTTTACAGATGACTTTTGAAAATGGAATTAACTTGGATAAAAGTGTTGCTTCTAATACTGGTATTGTGCCTTCAGCTTACCAGGAGACAGTACTCTGGCCTAACAGGTTTTTCCATTGTTACCTTTGTTCCCATGGAAACTGGCCTTTCTAGCATTCTTTCTCTCTCTTTTTTTTTTTTTATCACTTTAGAAACAGGTTACAGAAGCAGTGGCCAGGAGGAAACATAAAATATTCATACAGCCATTACGTAGGAGCTTCAGCTAACATACTTACAGGTGTATGTTTTCCCTTAAAGGTTACACATTCACAAACCCTCATGGCATGCACTTATATAGAGTGCCCAAAGCATGTATAAAAATTTCAATAAAGGAAAAAACTATTGTATTAAAACTGTAATATTTAAGACACTTTTGACTTCTGTAATTATAAGAGGTGTTCAAGCATGACTTGTACAAAATGACTTGTACTCATCTTTTGTTATTGGTATATATTAAGTATTACAATTTTAATACAGTAGTTTTTTTCCCCTATCTTAAAGTGTATATATATGTTTTGGGCACTGTCTGTATTTCTAACAATTTAGAGCACAAGAACTGGAATAAGTCTCTCCAATTTGACAATAAAGCAGCTCAGTGATGATGCTAGTTAAGTAAGATATGTGAGGGCATGTGTGGAAGTGGACCAGAACAGTGAAAACAGAAGTGAGATATGATGGTTACTCACTAGGAACTTTGTAGTTCTGGAATAGGATGAATATGTAGGTTCCAGTCATGTTCCTGGTGTCTATTAATTAATAAAGACGGAAACAGGATTAGAGATCTTACTTTAGAGATAGCTAGCCACAATTTGGCTGCTTATGAATTTTGAAAAAGACACTTACTTTTTCCCCATAAGACTATATCTAAAGGATTCCAAATAAACTGTAGTGATTGGTGTGGATGTGGAGAAAAGGGAACACTTTTGCCCTGGTGGGAGTGCAAGCTAATATGTCCCTTTTGGAAAGAAGTATGGAGAATACTCAGGGATCTAAAAGTTTGATCCTGCAATTCCTCTACTAGGCGTATATCCAAAAGGCCAAAAATCACTTTATAACAAAGATTTTGCACCAAATTGTTCATTGCAGCTCAATTCATAATAGCCAAGTCATGGAAGAAGCCCAAGCGCCCATTGACCCATGAATGGACTAATAAATTGTGGTTATATAGACACCATGGAATATTATGCAGCCTTAAAAAAGATGGAGACTTTACCTATTTTACATTTACATGGATGGAGCTGGAACATATCCTACTTAGTAAAGTATCTCAAGAATGGAAGAAAAAATATCCAGTGTACTCAGTACTATTATGAAACCAATTTATAATCACTCACTTTCATATGGATAGATCACAGCTATGGCCCAAGATGAAGAAGGGAGGAGAAGGAGGTCAGTTAGAAAGAGAGTGAATGGTGGGATCACACCTATGGTGCATAATGCAAGGGTACGTGTCGGATCTATTAGTATAGAGTATAAGTGGCTTAACACAATAATTAAGTAAACAAGATGAGGTATATACTACTAGTGTGATGTAAATACTCCTAACTCTATATGAAATCAGCACATTGTACCCCATAAATGTATTAATGTATACATGATCTATAAAAAAAAATTAGTAACACAATTAACCTTTATTTTAAAAGATAAACTGAACTCATAAGAACAAGGCATGGGTTCAAAAGTATGTTATCAAAAGAATCAATACTTTTTTTTCTTTTTAGAGACAGAGTCTCACTTTGTCACCCTTAGTAGAGTGCTGTGGTGTCATAGCTCACAACAACCTCCAACTCCTGGACTTAGGTGATTCTCTTGCCTCAGCCTCCCAAGTAGCTGGGGCTACAAGTGCCTGCCACAATGCTTAGCTATTTTTTTTTTTTTTTTTGCAGTTTTTGGCCGGGACTGGGTTTGAACCCACCACCTCCAGCATATGGGGCTGGCCTCCTACTCCTTTGAGCCACAGGCACCACCCTGGGCTATTTTTTTGTTGCAGTTTGACTGGGGTCTGACTTGAACCCTCCACCCTTGGTATATGGAGCCAGCGCCCTACTCACTGAGCCATAGGCCCTGCCCAGTACTTTTTTTATTTTTTGCTGTTAATTAAGGAATTTCTAGGCTAAATTTCCTTGATGGGATTTTGGCAAATTTATTCATTGCTTCTTCACATTTCTACAAATCTCAATGGGTCCTGGAGGCTGAATGAGTATACATTTTTGAGGCTGATACTAACCAAGAAGGCAGAAAAACCACATTCTATGGGGCACCGTTATAGGCACAGCTGTGATTATAGAACCCCGGATTTAAAAATTGGCTGTCAGTAGCTAGTGAGCAATACAGTTTAACTTTTTGGACTTTTTGTCTCTTGGTCTTCAAATTGAAATAGGAATAACTATTAAGTTGTTGGGGGGATTTAGTAAATTAACATAAATGATTTTGATCTTTGTCAATGCTCTTGTCTAGCATAAAGCTCTAGAAATACAAAGCTGAGCAAAACATTGTCTCTGTCCTCATGGTAAATACAGTCTACTGTGATGGCTTACAAATGCTGAAGTAAATCATCATTATTTACTTTTAGCAAAGTAGAGTTGTAGATCAGATTATGAAGCAATCATTATTTTGAATGAAATTACTAAAGCACTTGCATACAAGCACACATATTTTTAAAAATTTAATGTCAAGGCTCGGCGCCTATAGCTCAACCAGTTAAGGCACCAGCCACGTACACCTAAGGTGGCGGGTTCGAATCCCCAGCCCGGACCCGCCAAACAACAATGACGGCTGCAACCAAAAAAATAGCCGGGCGTTGTGGTGGGCACCTGTGGTCCCAGCTACTTGGGAGGTGGAGGCAGGAGACTAGCTTGAGCCCAGGAGTTGGAGGTTGTTGTGAGCTGTAATGCCACAGCACTCTACCCAGGGGGACAGCTTGAGGCTCTGTCTCAAAAAAAAAAAAAAAAATTAATGTCAAAAAGTTTAGCTTCTCAAAATTGCAATATTATTTGAAAATCTAGTGAGGAGGTAAAAGCCTATCTCCATATCAAATAGATTAAATTACTAATTTAGAAATTGGCAAAAGAGGTCATTTAACAAAACATCCTCACACACATTAGAAAAATAAGAGAATCCTTATTTATATATTTTTAATCTAGAGCCTAGTTTAGAATATATCCCAGATAATTTTTTTTTAATTTGCAAAACAAAGTGGCTAAAGATCTAGGAATAACTCTAATGGTATTTTCAGGGTCCTGAATAAACCAATGTGAGTAGAGCTTTCAGGACTTAAACCAGGTGCTGAGTTGTTTTTTTTTTTTTTTATAGTACTATCTGTTTTACCATTTTTAAGAAAAGTACATTTTTGAAATTAATAATAAACCAATGGTAATGAAACTAATAAAGATTGAATTCTAGACAGACAGCTGTAGGGCAGGATTTGGATCTAAACAGCTTAGGTTGCGGTCCTTATTTATGACATGGGGCACAGGTTCACAATCCTTCTGTTTATCAGTTTGCTCACCTGCAAAGTGGAAACAACAGTATCTACTTTCTAAGGTTATTCTAAAGAGTTAAGTACCTGGCTATTGCAGTTGGCAAGTACATGCTGAGCACAAGCACAAGAATATAAATATATAGTTCTTGTCACAGCACCACGCATAGCTTGCAACAACAACAGCAACAATCGCAATGACATGGGCAGTGCTTTTGAAACAGCTATACCAGAGCTTGACCATATTGCTTTGAAGATAGGAGAGAAAGAGAACTATCTAGTTTTAGACAGTGGTGGTAACAGCAGCTTTGGGGTACTAGGAAAGCAACTCCTCTCAGGTGCAGAATGGAATCTGCACTATGTTCTTCCCTAAGTATTGAGTTGTCTAGTAACTAAAAGTAATAAATAATAAATTTATTTATTTAAGTAATAATTTAAGTAATAAAAGTAATAAATCAAAATTCTTCATAGCTAGGTCTTATGTTTCTTAAAATCCTTTTTAAGTAATATTTAAGTAATATTTAAGTAATTTAAGTAATTTAAGTAATTTAAGTAATTTAAGTAAATTAAGTAATTTAAGTAATATTTAAGTATATTTAAGTAATAATTTAAGTAATAAAAGTAATAAATCAAAATTCTTCATAGCTAGGTCTTATGTTTCTTAAAATCCTTTTCTAAATGCTATTTCCTTTATGCTATCATATAAATGTATTCAATATTTGAGCAGCAGATTTATCATTTTAATACATATCAGGTAAATTATTCATTATAACTTGAATTGCTATCCTGAGATATTAGATCTAAACCTTACCTTCTAATTATAGAAAACAGCACTACCACCTCCTGGTGGAAGCCAGCTGAATTACAAGTGAAAAATACTTAAGCATTGAAAATACTTGAGCATTGCCAATACATAGATATATGTGAGGCATTCACTCAAACCATTTACTTGAATACATCACATTTCTTTGGATTTAAATATTCATATATGTGTAATGAAGAAGTTAAAATGTGAGTTTAAGTGAACCTTTATTTGCTATTCATTAATCTTTTACATGCTTCATCCATAATTTTTTAGGATTGTTTTTTATTTTACAGAGACAGATAGGGGAGTGTAGAGATCAAAGAGGTAATTGCCTACAATTACACTACAGTCAAATGTCAGATCTGAGACTTGAATCTGAACTTTCTGACTGCCTCATAGCCCCTGTTTACTCCCCTAGATTGATTCTAAACTGGCATTATGCTTTTATTTTAAAATATAACTACAAAGGCATTTACAACATCTTGCACAAATTTCAGGTTGTAAGTTTGACAAATCCAATTAATTTTAAATATATAGTTGGAAAAATTAATTTCCTGAGCAGTCAAACCCTTACTTTGCTCATTTATTATATAGTGAAAGTATTTTTTTTAAAAAAAGTGCCAGTATACTATTTAAAATAACAATTTCCTAGGCTTATTAAGCTTACTGGTAGGAAAAGCAGTCTGCTGTTATTACGCCATAGTCCTTGTGTGTCCTTGTTGAATATGCTTAACTGTAAGGCCTAAGCATATTCTGAGCCATACCATTTATTTAACTTGTCATGTAGGGTCTCAAGTAGTCCAAGGTGACTAGAG
Organism: Otolemur garnettii; assembly: GCF_000181295.1. Taxonomy (NCBI): domain Eukaryota; kingdom Metazoa; phylum Chordata; class Mammalia; order Primates; family Galagidae; genus Otolemur; species Otolemur garnettii. The sequence continues at coordinate 10,359,035 of NW_003852405.1, forward strand.
CATAATGCCCAGGTTATGCTTGCTCACTGGTATAGGAGAAATGACTTGCTTGTTTACTTCTTGCTATAAAATGTATACTTAGCTCTTACTCCTGTGTTCTCCAGATGTAACCGCCTTCTAGACCCATTGTTTCACCTCATAGGACTTGGAGGCAGGGGAATTGATGCCACTGTTTTATGCTCCTGCTTTTTGCTGTGATATGAGTAATAAGCTTTCCTTTGATCCCTCTGATCTATTGTGTCTTTTTATTTTTAATTAATTTTAGAGATGGGGGTCTCACTCTGTTGCTTAGGCTGGAGTACAGTGTAGTGTGTGATCATAACTCACTGCAGCTTCAAACTCCTAGGCTCCAGTGATTTTTTGCTTCAGATTCCCAAGCAACTGAGACTGCAGGCCCATACCATACCTGGTTCTCCATTGTGTCATATTGTCTACTTTTGTGATATATGGAGTCATGGCAAGTCAGTTTGTCTGCTTAGTCTTCCCCTTTGGAGACTTACTTCTCTTCACCATCTTTTATGAGATCGGGGCTCTTCTCTGACACTTTTTCATTTATTCCTAACAACTATTCAAACACATGTACTTTATATCCTACTTTAAAAATGAGAAAATTGAGGGACTTCATGCATAAGTAGAAAGCTATGAAGCTCGAATGTTCTCTACTAATCACTACTCTTTTTTTTAAATTAAATCATAGCTGTGTACATTAATGCAATTCTGGGGTACAATGTGCTGGTTTTATATACAATTTGAAATACTTTCATAAACCTGGTTAACATAGCCTTCATCGCATTTTCTTAGTTATTGTGTTAAGACATTTATATTCTACACTTAGTAGATTTAACAATACCAACGAACACCAGATCTGTTGGATTTGAGATACTATAGTTTTGTTTTGAAGTTGCAACTCTTGATCAAATCTGAACTGCAGAATGACTGCAAAAAAGAAACACATTTAAACTAAGTTTAAAAATCTGCATTTCCTTCTGGCAGGATTAGAATATATCATTTTGCCATTTATTATGTTAGGAGCAACATTAGAACTTCATTTAGTGGAGAAGAAAGATTGCATGAAGATTAAATAGAACGAATGGAAAGCACAACCAGTTCTGTGGCCCCAAGAGGATAAAGTGGAAGGATAAGATTGCCAAGAAGGCCATGAAGAGATCCTGGAGATCTCATCCAGCTCTAATTCAGAAACTAGAACCTGGGCACTGGACTATCTAATTTGGGGAAAAGGCTGTAGGAAGAAGTAGAGGTTAAGAAATAAGTCATATATTGTGTGAAGATAAGGAAAATATAAGCCCATTTAAACAACTGTAGCATACAGGACCTAAGTAATGGAGTTTGTGAAAATAAGGCTCTTCCCCAGCTACATGAATTTTAGGGCAACATTACCCAAAAGGTCCAAGAAGGAGAAACACTAGGACTTCAGATAAGGGTATTTTCTTGGGGGCGGTAAAAGGAGAAGAGATTCTGAGAACACAGAGAATTGTGAGTATATCTTGTGCTAGCCTTTGGGTTTATCTCAGCAGAATGCCATTCCTCAGGCCATTGATACCATGTGGTAAGAGCTCTTAATATATCACATTGTGTGATTCCCTTCTCATTAATTCAGGAAGTAACAAGATTGACAGCTGATTGCTAGGTGTCTATTAGAAGCCTCTGGAATAGAGACTAGTACTGTCACAAGGACTAACTTGCATGAATATTTAAAGAAAAACAGCTTTCAAAAATGCTGATGCAATGATCAATCTGAATAATGAAGGATTCCCCAAGATTGTGCATTATTATGTGCACTCAGCAGTAATTTGAAGTGAGAATACAACCTGTCATCTACAAGATCATTTTGATTTGCTTAGCAGAAAAATTACAAGTGGAGCACCTCATTTTCTGTCATAGACATGATTTAGTATTTAGACTCAGTGGAATAAAGAAAATTGGCCAGAATATTTTCACCTGGACAAGAAAAGCTGATTTTGTAAATAATTTCTATTAATAAATAAACATAGACTAAGATCTTCCTTTCCATTTAGTTTTATATATCCTCCACCTTAACTCTTAAAATTGAGATACTCAAAATTTAGTGATGGAGGAGGGGTATATAATGAGACTTTCTTAACTGAATCCAGTTTTAAAGAGCACATAAACACAAATTTATATATACTTTCCATGTAAATTTGTTATCTTCAAACATTTCTTTAGGCATTAATTCTAACTTGCAAGACAGCTAACCTCTTAATGCAGAAAAATGTTTGGAAATGTTTCCAAATTCCTGGAAGGCATTGCTCGTGATATTATGTGCTATCTCTAATACCTCTCCTATTTGGTCCCAAACTCATTCCAGTCAGAACCCCTCTCCCCACTTGGTCTCTTACACTTTCCCCATGAAAGTCACCAATGACCTTGTTTCACATATTGAAATTAACCAATGGTTAATTAGGATATAAATCATTATGGAGTCAAGAATGTACACAGCTACTTTTCATTTATTATTTTATCTGAAAGTTTTAATAGTTGCCTTTTTGGTTTGCTTAGTTTTCCTTTAAAGTTTAAATGGGTAATTTTCTCTCCCCAGTTCTCTGAGATCTGTCAAATTACTAGCAACAGTTCTTCCAGATGCCTGAACATTTCAGATGCACTTAGCTCACGTCTGTTTCTAATGGTATTTCTCTTACTACCTTCCAGTCTCCTGCTCCAATCTGGACTAGAAATTTCCGGGTTTGTTTGCAGCTAGACTCCTGACATCTCCCTTTGGTGTTTCTATGTGTCAGCCTTGTGGCTTTGGGCACTCTGCCTTCTTTCCTGTTTCCTCCCTCATTTGTTGACACATCCCCACCAGCACTTCTTAAGCATTATGAAATAAGAAACATTTTTTCCCATGTTACATACCCAAACATACTTAACACATAGCAGATGCTTACTAAATATTTTATTTTCCTTTATTTTTAATTGACAAAAATAATTGTATATATTTATGGGTAATATGTGTTGTTTTGATACATGTACATGTTGTGGAATAGTAAATCAGATAATTAGCATATTCACTACCTTACCTACTTAAAATTATTTTTTTTGTGGTGAGAACATTTGAAATATACTCTTCCAGCAATTTTTAGAAATAAAATTTGAGAGGGGACAATGAAATGCACGAAATCATCTTACAAAAAGTGCTACCACATTGCTGAATATCACAACAGTCATCTTTAAAGTCCTCCCCTTAGGAAGCTATGCCCTGATTCCAGTGCCTAGTTCACCCTTCAGAGAAATTTCAGGACTCTTTATTCTGGAATGGCCACCAGAGTTATTGTCATACAAAGTTGGCCAGTTAAGTTGGTGACTCAGTCATCTACATGTGGCTAACCACCTCCTAGCACCATGTATTAATATTCTTGCTTTTGTTTGGTTTATCAAAGATCAGATGGCAACATGTGGCTGGGTTTATCTCCAGGTTCTCTATTCTATTCCATAGATCTATATCTCTATTTCTTGTGCCAATACCATGCTGGACCCATACCTTTCACTTCTTACAAAGATTGACTCTTACTAGATGAAAGGTTTAAGTTTAAGACATGAAATGACAAAAATTCTAGAAGAAAGTGTGAGAAAAACTCTTAACAACATTGACTTGGGAAAGATTTTATGAAAAGACCCTCTTGGAAATTGCAACAACAACAAAAATAAATGAATGAGACATGACCAAACTAAAAGGCATTGCACAGCAAGCTAAGGGTACAGCAACTAAAACATACAAACCTTCAGTATGGGAGAAGATATTTGCTTGCTACAAATCTGACAAAGGGCTGATAACTAGAATCTATAGAGAAATCAAACTAATAGATAAGAAAAGAGCAAACATTTATATTTATAAAGGCAAGAGACACAAAGAGAACCTTCTCTGAAGAAGGCAGGTGAATGGACAACAGACACATGAAAAATGCTCATCATCTGTAATCATCCAAGAAATACAAATCAAAGCCACTGAGATGTCACCCAACCCCAGTGAGAACAGCCCACATCACAAAGTCCCAAAGCTGCAGATGCTGGCGTGAATGTGGAGAGAAGGGAGCAGTTTTGAATTTCTGGTGGGACTGCAAACTATACGGCCTCTTTAGAAAGAACTATGGAGAATCCTCAAAGAGCTAAAGATAAACTTTCCATTTGATCTTGCAATCTCATTACTGGGTATCTACCCAGAAGATCTCATTACTAGGTATCTACCCAGAAGGAAAAAAAAGTCATTTTATCATAAGGACTTTTGCACTAGAATGTTCATCACAGCCCAAGTCACAATCACCAAGATGTGGAATAAACCCAAGGGCCCATCAACTCATAAAGAGATTAATGAACTGTGGTATTTGTACACCATGGAGTACTATTCACCCATAAAAAGATGGAGACTTTACATCCTTTGAAGAATATTTTTCTTAGTAAAGTATCACAAGAATGGAAATGCAAGTATCCAATGTTTGCAATACTAACATGAAACCAATAGATAAACAATTATACCCCCACATGAGAGAAAAACACAATTAAATTCAAGCAGGGAGGAGGGGAGAAAAGGGAAAGGGCAGAGGGGAGGCTGGAAGGGGATTGGTAAACTCTGACCTAAAGTGTACAATGTAAGGGTGTACATCAGCCCCTTGGGTGAACGACTCAACTACAACTTGAACTTTACCTAACAAATGCAGACAATTTAACCTAATAATGTATGCCCTCATATTCATTTGAAATTTTAAAAAAGGAAATAAAAGTTCAAATCTCAAAAAATCCTCACTATGTCTCCCCCCCCCAAAAAAAAACCCAACTTCATGAACTTATCCTAGAAAAGGTTCTACATAGCTCATTCCTGAATATCACTACAGTTACCTTTGAGTTACTTACCTTGGCTATCTGGCGACCTCTTACGTTGTTATTAATGATGGTCACCATGCCATGCAGTAGATCACTGAAACTAATTTCTCTTCCCTAACTGAAATTTTTTGTCTTTTGACTAATGTCTCTCCTCTCTCTTATCCTCCTACCCACAGCCTTCTACTTTTTGCTTCTACAGTTTGGCTTCACACACACAGGTGAGATCATGCAGTTTTCGTCTTTGTGTGTCGGGTTTATTTTACCTAACATAATGTCCTCTGTGTTTATCCATATGGTTTCAATTGGCAGAGTTTCTTTTGCTTTTGAGTCTAGATAGTGTTTTATTGTATTTTTTAATCTATTCATCTGCTGGCAGACATGAAGGCAGCTTTCATATCTTGACTATTAGGAATAATGCTACAATGTACACGGAGGGCAGAAATCTTTCCTACACATGGATTTTAATTTCTTTGGATGTGGTATACACTGTAAAGTGGGATTGCTGAATTCCGTGGTCATTATATTTTTAGTTTTTTGAGGAACTTCCATACTGTTTTCCATTGTGGCGGTACTAATTTACATTTTCACCAACCATGATACCTGTTATCTTTTGACTTTTTGATAATAACTGTTAAACTGCTCTAAGATTATATCTCACTGTGGTTTTAATTTTCATTTCCCTGATGATTAGAGACACTGAGCAGCTTTTTATCTGTTGGCCATTCACATGTCTACTTTTCAGAAATGTCTATTTAGATCCTCTGCCCATTTTTAAAAATCAGGTTGTTTTCTTGCTATTGAGTTATTTGGGTTTCTTATATGTCTTGGATATTTTCACAGTATTCAGTTTGCAAATATTTTATGCCATTTTTTGAATTGCCTCTTCACTCTGCTAATTATTTTGTTTGTTATGTAGAGACTTTTCTGCTTTTTTTTTTTAAAAATGGAATTTCTTTTGTCTATTTTTACTCTTATAACCTTTGTTTTTGGGATCATAGCCAAGAAATCATTGCCCAGATTAACATCAAAGAAAAATTTTCACTGTGTTTTCTCCTTGTAGTTTTATAATTTTAGGTCTTATGTTTAAATTTTTAATCTATTTCAAATTTTGTACATTGTATGAAATGAGGATCTGATTTCAGTTTTATGTATGTGAACGTCCAATTTTCCCAAAAAATTTTTGAAAAGATTATCCTTTAACTATTGTGCATTTATGGCACCTTTTTGTGGAGAATGAACACATCATAAATGTGTAGGATTATTTTTTTGCTACTGCCTATTCCACTGGTTAATTTTTCTATATATAGAAAACCCTAAAGACTTAACTTAAAAACTTGTTGGAACTCATAAAAGAATTCAGCAAAGTTGGAGAGTACAGATCAACAAAGACAAAACCAGTAGAATTTCTATGTACTAATAACAAACTATTGAAAACAGAAATAAAGAAAACAATCTCAGTTACTGAAGCATAAAAATGACTTAGGAGTAAATTTCATAAAAGATCTGTATTCTGAAAACTACAAAACACAGATGAAAGAAATTGAAAATGATGCAAATACATGGAAAAGTATCTCATATTCATGAACTGGAAAAATTGAGTTAAAATATATGGACTACCCAGAGTAATCTATGAAATCAATGCAATTTTGTTTGTCAAAATTTCAATGTCTCTTTTCATAAAAATAGAAAAAAAATCAATCCTAAGATTTGTATGGAACAACCACAAATCCCAATGGCCAATGCAGTCTTGAGCAAAAAGAATAAAGCTGGAGGGATCCCACTACCTGATTTCAAAATATTTTATGAGGCTATAGTAATCAAAGCAGTGTAGTACTAGCAAAAACCACACATGGTCCATGAAATATTTTAAATGAGTAAACTAATAATTGAGTATGTTAAAGAGTGTGTAAGGTAAATTTTCTGAAATCATACACTCCTAGAATTTCTTATTTTGCTATTGCTTTTACATGATTGGTGAGATACACAATCCTGAATTTTGTTCAACTGTCTCTGGCATCTGGGATTAATGATGGAGAAGACTGATGTAATTTGATTCCTGTTTCTTTCTTCCTTGTTCTCTCAGAAAACATACTGATAATTTTCATTGTTTTTAGATATCATGATTTCTTAGTGTAATTATTTATTTACTTGGATATTCAATGCGCTTTTTCAAGTAAATAGTCTTAGATCTTTCAGTTCTGAGACATATTCTTAATTTTTTCCTTTGTATTAGGTCTCTCGCATTTTTAATCTCATTGTTTACCTCTTCTTTCTCTTTTCCTCTTTCCTACCTTATTTCTCTATTGCTCATTTATTTGTATTTTTTTTTCTAATTTCCAGAAGATTTTCTAACTCTTGCCTTCTAAATTTTTGATAGAAATGTTTGCCTTTACCACATTTTTAACATTTAGGAATTCTTCTAGAATTAGACTGTTCTAAGATCAGTCTTTTTTCATGCATTCTATTCCTGTTTTATAGGTACAATATCTTATCTCTGGGAAGTTTAATTTAGTTTTCTTTCAAATACTTTTTCTTCTCTGAATTTTATTTTTCTGAATCATATTTTATTTTGAACTCCGTCTTTCATATAGAAACTTTCAACAAATGTATAGTGATAGCTGGCTGTCCATTAATATTTATCAGGGAGCACTAAAGTATTCATCGGAAACTGAGTGGGTGAACAGTGCTTTTTATTAGTGGTATATTCTAGAAAGATCAGTAGATCAGTGAGTAAGTCAGCCCTCCAAGTAGGATCTCCAAATGTCAGCATGTGGGAGTATTTTTTATGGAACTATTCCTTCCATCAGAGAAAAATCATCCAATTTCATGCTTGGTGTGGAAAGGAGAAGGGTTATATCAGCTAATATTAGTATTTTGCAAAGGAAGTAGGCTAATGGTCTTATAGGTCAAACTTTCAAATTCCCCTGTTTTGAGTCTTACATGTTAAAGTTGCCTCCCATTGTGGCTAATATTCATGTTAAATGCCTCTAAAATGTAAACTTTTATTTTCTGGGGGAAGAGTTGAACAATTCCTGCACTTAGAGAGAGGGTACCTGGGGGTACAAATGACCTATGTCCATACTTTGTACAAGACCACTTATTTTTATTATGTAACTTACTCCTATCTACTGAAGTATGCATAATTAAAGAGCTAAGCCTCTTAGAGGTTTTATTCTTTTTAAGTTTATACCCTTATAGGTACTTAATTGCAAATTAATTCCCTTCTTTATTTCCTTTCTTATATTCTTAAAAAAAAACTAATATAGTTACCCTTCTAATGTCTGTTCTCTTACTTATAAAATGATTTAAAATATTCATCTGCTGTTACTTTCCCCTTCCATTTTCTTAGTCTTTGTGGGTAAATATATCTTTTTACTTTTCTACATTTGCTTTTCCAGAGTTAAAAAGAAAGAAGAGGTAAGTATGTGTGATCAAAAATGTCCAAGTTTACCTTGACACTTTCCTTTTGGAATGAAATGGGAGAAATAAGAATTGATTTATATGTGTGGAACACCTGCTGTATATGGAATGGGTTAAAATGTGTTTTAGAATCAGGAATTTGTTGTAATCACAATGTATATGTGAGTCACAGGTATAACTACAGCCAGATGGCTGTTTCTGTGGGAAGGACTGCTAGCCACCACAAGGCATGATCTTTGGAGATGAGAATAGCTCTTCCAATTACTTGGCACTTAGGTAAAACATCGTTATCCTGTTCTTCCAGATTTTTTTTTCCCCAAGAGAGCATGCAGAAATCTTTTCTGTGATTCATAAAGCAGTGAGGGGTTGGAAAAGGGGGGAAGTGATGAAATGCCAAAGAAAACAAAAGAAACTTTATTTCTCTTACCTTGTTCTTGACATATTTTTAAGTTCATTAGTAGAATGGAAAGTGACATTAGAGATTTTATAATGGATAATTATTCTAAGGAAAAAATGGACGTTAATCCATTAAATAGTTTTGGTGAAAATGTCAGAATAGTGAGTAGGGAAAATATTACATAGGTTTAGGAGAAAAGTGGTAGTTGGAAATGTTCACTTCCAGAGATCTATTTGGTTTTTGTTAAATTTATCTATCTTTTTAGTAAATTTTTCATTCATTTTTTTGAATCGTTTTTCTGGTTTCTTTGAATTGGTTTCTTTATTTTTTCTCTTGGAATTCATTGAGCTTCCTCATAATCCATATTTGGAATTCTTTATCTGTCATTTCAACATTTTCATTTTGGTTGGTATGCATTGGTGGAGAGCTGGCACTCCTTTTTGGGACTGTCCTTTCTCTCTGATTTTTCATACTTCTGTAGTTCTTATGCTGATTTCTTCTCATTTTGAGGAGCTGTCACATCTTGATTTTGGATTTTCTTTCGTTTAGATGCAACTCCCCCCACACTCATAAGTCTGTATCAGTTACATATGTTGGACAAGGACTTTTAGCTTTGCTTTGTAGATGCTGTGATAGCAATCTATGTTCTGGATAGATGCCTTGATTATAGGTATCATTTTTGTGGTTGTTTTCTCCATTACTACTTTTTGTAGGCATAGCAGTGGTGAGCTATGTATGTGGGCTGATTTCCTTTCTCTTTTTGATGAGGGAGCATGTAGGTCTTTAATAACCTTTCTCTTTCTCCAGCCTTGAGATGTTCTTAACAGTGTGAATTGGGTATTGGGATGACCAGTTTAATCTCTGACACAGTAAGTGGTGCTCCTGGGTTTGAATCAACCCAACCCTGTATAGTTGAGTCAATAAATGCTGTAAAGGCTTGTACAAATTAACCTCCTTGGCAGAAGGTGGTGCTTGCTAGAAAGAACAAGCTGCAGTTTTTAGTATCTGTGTTTGGTTTTAGCCCTTCAGTAGAAGTATTCAAATGCTCAGGCAGCTGGCAGGCCTTGGAACTTCCAGGTGGATCCTTACTCTCCACTATACAGAGGACAATAGAGGAGTGAGGCTAGGCAGGCTGTGTTGGCTGAGCCTTCAGGTTGCACCAAAGCCAGGAAGGTAGATGTCCCAGCAGAGGTTGAGAGTCTCTTACCAGGCTGCTGGGGAATGCCACCAGGAGGGACTGAATTCTAATAAGCCAGAAAATCTTCTTGTGGGGCAGAATCATCTGTGATTCACAATCTGGTTGTCAAGATTGGGTTTCACTCCTCTCCCCTTACCCTGCTCCATGGTTTTCTCTCTGCATCTTCTGGCAAAACAGCTGAGATCCCCGAAATAGAACTGCAGATTGGGAGTTTTGTGGTCTAGGACTCCAATCTGGGCTGAGAGCACAGCTTTCCATGTGTGTGCTGTGGCTCCCCCCCCCCCCCATTGCACTCTCTTTTCAGTTCTGCCCACGTGGACTCTTTTGCTTCCCAAGATTAGTTCACATATCTCCCTTCTGTGTTCTCAAGCAACACAGTCAAGCCCTGGGGGATATGATGTCTGGCCTGCTGGCCAGTCCTGTGTCCTCAAAGGTCAGTCCTTGACTGTTTCAGGGAGAAGTGTGCGGGTTCTGAGTTGCCTAAGTAGTACTCATGTGGATTAGATGTCTCTTTGCTTTGTGGTGTGCCCTGCTCTGATGGAGCAGCCAGGCAAGTAGCACCAAGGAGGTCCAGGGAACAGGGAGTCCAAGCACCTCTTAGTCCATGCAGGTCTTTAAGAGGAAAGGTTTGAGCTCCACTTTTAGTGGAAGCCTCAGTGTGATGGATACACCAACAGAAGTAAAACAGCTGCTCCCTAGAGAGCTTCAGCTTAATTGTCTTTCTCAGTAGCCATGGGTTGGGGAGGGTAAGGGGAGGAAAAGAGTGTGAAAGAGGAAATCTAGTTGGCTCTCCAGTCACCTCTGTCCCTCTCTCAGGAATGCAATCTTCCCAAAATGTTCAGGCTCTGGGGTCACGCAGATCCCACTGGACACACTAGTTCCTCTGGCTCCTGCAGTCTGGGCCAATGTTGGGAATCATTTGTGTGGGAATGAGTAAGATGAAAACTGAGGGGCTGAAGCTCATTGGGGAGAACCCAAGTGCATGATGGGTGGAGAAGCAATATGGCTTCTGCCATCTTGGCTTGGGTCAGTGGTTATGGTAAGTGACCTCAAGCAGGCTGGCAGCCTCGTGCTTTGTCTTCAAGAAGCTCCCAGATTTTTACCTCATGTGGGAAGAAAAGGCCCCCCCTTAACTTGGGAACCTGTTGACTTCCAGAGATGTGAAGAAGAGACAAACAAAATCACCCCCTACCCTTTTCATTGGATTCCAAGCCTCATCAGGAGTTCATCTCTGCTGATACCAAGCTCTTTTCTTGTTCTGCTCTGCAACTTCTTCCTGTGTGATCTCTGGTAGCTTCTGGCACTTTTCCCTCAGAATTACACCTGATCTGTGTTTTATTTTTTCTTTTTCTTTCTGAGACAATCTGGCAACTTATGTGACTGGTCAGCCATTTTGAGAACTCTTTTAGGCTTAATCTGATTACCCTTTTGAAGATCCAAATATGATCACATTCTGAAGTACAGGGGATTGGGACTTCAATAAATCAATTTTGGAGACAAAATTTAAGCCATAATAACTACTGTCAAAAAGGTAAACAGCACTTCCTATAGTTAGGCACAGTGCAAAAGGCATGCTAAGCTCCAAAGGGGTAGAGGCTCTGTAGAGATGCTTAATTTCTGCAACCTGGATCCCAGCACCATCATCTAGAAATAATAAAATTCATTTTTCATTTTCTCTATAGTAGAAAGAGAGGTAGTAAAGATTTGCCACTGAAACTAGATTCTCTGTGCTTTACTATCCCTTACTGGTTGTTTGAGTCTGCTCACATAATTGAAAATAGTTCCTTAACCCCAGATATTTTAATTATACCCTTTAAGAATATCATTTAGCTGAAATATGTTTTGCTTGATTTCCTTTAGGTTATGGGAGAACTTAAGGATACTGCTATGGCTATTGGTTCACAATTCACTTATTTGAGCCAAGGTGGATTTGGTTGAACTTAGTAATTCAGCTTTGGGGATTACTTGTTCAGGAACATTGAGATATATTCTACTAACTTGGCTTTTCATTTGCAGTGACCAGTTTTCTGGCAGTGTGGTTAGAAATTTCTACTTTTTCTTTCTTTTCTTTTCTTTTTTTTTAGTATTTGCCTTAATTCTGCATATGTACAAAAGCAGTAGAGAGCCTGCCTTGATTAGTTGACTGTAGTCATTGGAATAAGGAAGAATTTATTATATAGTCTTTCTCTAAGACCAGAAAACCATCAAAGTGGCAGAGAGTCACCGTCAAACAATTATAATGAAACTGCCTTGATTATAAATTACTAACAAATGATCTCATTTTAGGCCAGAATTCCTATTTTATGGCTTCTAATAGATAAATAGAACTAAGGTGTGTAATCACTCCCATCTTTATGTACCTTGTGGTTGAGACCTACCACATCAAATGTCCTTCTTTGTTCATCTTCTTCTTCCCAGTCTATGAGCTCCTCAAATGAAGAAAAGATATCTTGTTCATATTTTATAAGCTTCAAGGTGTAGTGTTGGGTTGGAAATTTCTGATATAGGGATAAAAACAGAGAGGACCAGAAAAAGTGACCCATTAATTTTGACTTCCCTATGGTGTGCAGGCAACAGAAGTTCCTGTGCCCAGTAGAACAACAGAAGAGAGCTAAGATGAGGCCTGCTGCATCTGCCATGGGTTTCTGTGGAAAGAGGTGAGTGAGACGCTCCGCTGCAGCATCCCCCTCACCAGGAGTGAGAGAGAAGATATGGCTGAGACTCAAGAATCTAGAATTTCAACAAGTGGAGGGGTAGGACCACAGTGAAGGATAATCACAGGGGCCAACACACTGAAAGAGTGGCCTCCACTTTTTCCAGCTGCCCATGGCTGCAGCAGGTGCCAGCAGCACAAAAAAACACTGCTATGGAAGCTAGTGAGGGCTCAGAATAAAATCCAAGGGTCAGCAGAAGGACTGGTTATGACTAACCTTACTTCCATCTGGACACATTTACTTTTCTCCTCCTGTTCCAGGAAACTTTTATCTATTTTGTAGGAAAAATGGCTGATATATTTTTAGTTGAAATTTTGATACTACCCAAGACTGGGTGCTTCAAAGCATGCTTTAAAAAAGTAATGGTTAAAAAAAAAAAAAAAGTGTTTTGTCTTGTTTTGTAAATTGTATGTAGGATGTAAATTTTAACCTTGCTATATGTATGCTGAGGAGTTTGATGTTAACAATCCTCTAACTTGGTTTTATCTTCAAAGATGTTTAATTTTTAAGAAAGTAGATAGTAGTTAATAGAATTATGCTCTGGAAGACTGTGATTATAAAATGTACACTGAACTATTTGCTCTTCCAAATAAAACAACCACAGAACTTTTAGGATCATCAAAAACCTGTTTCCTATCACTACCAGGAGACACTGAAAGATTTAAATTCAACAGAATGTCTGAAACATAGACATTTTGAATGTGAATAATAAATATTTCCCAGTTGTATAACTAAAATAATTGTTTTGGGAATCAATAATAGAGATGACTATGGATTAATGGAGGTCACCAGCTATTCTTTGATCTCATGGGTAATGTTGAAGATGACAGCTACCATCTTTTCTCAGTGAATCTTCTGTTCAGATTGAGCTCACTAAACATTCTCCATTTCACAAGTGACATCAATAGATACCGAGGTTTCTTCATTAAGAAACTTCTAACTGCCAGTGAAGGGAGATGGAAACCATTTCTAAACTTTTAATGTTTTTAGAGTCTGAATTTCCCTGAGCCATTTGGAGAAGATCTAATCCAATTTGTGTTTTATTTATTTTAATTTATTGGCTTAATTGACATATACAAGATGTACGTATTTATTGGGTAAATAGTGATGTCTCAATACATTTATATGTATCAGATCAAATCAGGCTAATAAGTATACTCATCAAAGTTCATTCTGCTTGCCCCAAACAGAAGCCCCAAGCCTAGATTAAAGTGCCAAAAGTTGACGATGGGCTAGTTAAAGGTAAAGGCATGATGACAGGAAGAGGGATTAGAGCTGGGTTACATTTTGAAGCTGTGGTGGGAAGGTAGTCTGCTATTAATCAGAGGAACAAACAAGTCTGGGAATAGGAATCAGGAAATGGATTTTGAAAATGTTAAGTTTGCGGTAATGATAGATAAGTTAGTAGAGATATCAATCAAGGAGACACTTGTGCATTTCATTCTAGAATCCGAGAGAGAGGTAAGAGCAAGAGATAAGGAAGCCACATACCTCTGGCAAATAACACAGATAAGAACTAACACTGCTGACCAATCATCACACAATATTTAAAATACTTTACTTATATTTATTTATTTAATTTCCATAATAACCCTAAATTATTATACCAGTTGTACAGGCAAGAAAACTGTGACACACAGTAGGTGAAGCTGGAATTTGAATACTTAGCCTGGCCCCCAGAACTCACTACTTCAGAACTCTGAAAAATAGCGTGATGATAATCCAGGGGTAGATTAGGTGGAAGTAAGAGAGGCGTACATATGGCAGTTACCCAGAAACCGCTGCAGGTCCTGGGCTCTAATATCTGATTTTGAATTTAAAAAATAACCTTAAAAGTTTGACTATAATGACGGTTTTCTATTTTTTTTTTTTTCAAATGATAGAATAAGTAGGTACACCTTTTTGGCACTTGCTTCCAGAAAGATTACTGTGGAGGTGGGAACATTTGAACAAACAACTGTTGTTAAATCATATGCACTATGAAAAGACGGCTTGTTCCAAGAAATCTGGCTTTTACTATGTCAACACTTTTGAAAGATGTTTCAAATAAGAAAAAGGAGAAAAGCATGAATAGCATAAGTTTGCATCTCACAGTAGATTTCTGAGAACTGTGAAAGTTCAGGGCACAATCAAATGGGCAAACACTTCCTTCTCTTCCAAATCCCTTCATATTTTCCTTTATGTCATAAATTCTGTTACTTACTTATGCTAATATCTTTGTCATTCACAGCAGATAGAACACACTGTACTCATTCAATTCTTCTTATATCTGTTGAAGACCTATTGTACTTAGGAGCTACTTAAAAAGAGATTACAATTTAGCATGTAGTAAATATTCAATGCCTCAATAATCAAATTGATTAATAGTACAAACCATGTGATTAAGTGAATACACTGGTTATGCAGAACAAAGAGTCATAAGTCGTTTAAAAAGGGAGAGACCAGGTTAGGCCTTTTGACAAACGTACTGACTCTGGAGTCAGAAGATTCATTCATTTAAAAATGCTTATTGAGTGCTCAATCCATGTGGTGGGGTGATGTGTTAATTATGACAGATTAAAAAGTGAACAGAAGATATTTGTCCCCTTCTGTTGGTGCTCCCCTGACATCTACCAGCTGTGTGACTTAGTAAATAGCTTAGAGGACAGAGGGGATTTAACAAAAAGAGAGTAAAGACATTTCAGAATGGGAGTTAAAAACAAACCCTGTGTGTACACAAACAGGCTTGCCTTTATATATGTAAATGGAGCCAAGCCTGCTATAAATCTACCTATATCTGTATTTTTGTCTATATTTACATTTATGTATATCTACATCTATCTACCCATATCTCTATCCTATCTATCTATCTATCTATCTATAAGTCATCTATCTCTCGATCTACCCACCTATAGCTAAGGCTGTTGCAGGAATAGGTTTTTGGGAGAGGTAGTAAGTATAAGGGTTTGTAGGTCATGTTGTAAAGGGTCTTGAAGTTGATATGACAGAGACTGATCCTTAGTCTCCAGCAATCATTCTTATCCTCTGCGTCCTAATTAAAGACACACAAGTTTAGCTGGGCCGGGACCTTCCAGTGACAGACTATATCCCTCAGCTTCTCTTAACAGCAAGAGAGAACCAACCAGTTGGACCAACTGGATAGATAATAAATGATGCTAGCCACATCTTCTTAAAGATGAAGCTACTGATCCTTGACTTCTTCCTTTCTGCCTATAATTCTGATGAAAAAATGTGACAATTAGAGCAATCTTGGAAGCTGTATATTAATGATGGCCCCAAAGACTCACTCATATCTCCAAATATAAGTTGCTCATATCTGTACAATTTCTTGCATGACATGAATTCACATAGTGTGTAACTGTTTGATGTTGCCTTTTTCATTTACTATAACCCCCTGGAGATTCATTCAAGTTGTGTGTCTTATACTTCATTTCTCTTTATGGCTGAATGGCATTCCATGGTAAGATTAAATAGCTGGTTTAATCATTCACCCATCAAAGGACATCTGGGTTGTTCTCGCTTTTTGGCTATTGCTAACAAAGCAGCTATGAATGTATACAAGTATGCAATTAGGAACTTAATTCTAATGATTGAAGAGAGAAATTTTCATTTCTGTGAGATAAATGCCTGAGAGTGCAATTAGTGAGTTATATGCTAAGTATATGTTTAGTTTTTAAAGAAATTGTCACACAGTTTTCCAGAATGGTTGTATCGTTTTACAGCCCCATAGAGAAGTCCAAGTGATTCCGTTTCTCCATACTATTGCTAGTATTTTAACATTGCCACTATTTTTAATTTTGGTCATTTTTATAGCTATCTAGTAATCTTTCATTGCAGTTTTGAATTGCATTTCCAAAATAACTAACAATGTAAAATATCTATTCGTGTGCTTATTTTCCATCTGTATGCCCTCCTTGGTGAAATATAAGTACATATTTTTGTTGTTCATTTTTAATTTGTTTGCTACTCATAGTTTTCTGTTTACTTTGTTATATATGTTTTTAAACTGTTGAGTTTTAAAAATCCTTTGTCTACTCTAAAATATGGCTCCCCAAAAGAGGGGATAAACTCATGTGGTTTGGGCCATTTGGGTGGATTATAAATTATGGATGCCACTTCTAAGTCATCTTCTTAAGGACAAAGGAAGCAACTTACTTTTGACTTTCTCCCTCCCACCCCCATTAGGAAGTAGCCAGGTCTAAAACATCCTGATGTGACTCAGGGAATGGGAGATCTTATGTAAATTCGGTTCTCTCATTTTTCCTTTTATACCACTTTTAAAAGGTCACTTTAGAATTTAGATACATATTTCTCTCTGGCAAAAAATGAGAATGATAGGACAGGAGGAGTAAAGGATATACAATGGACACTCAACGAGTTTGTTAAGTAGAGTTGGGGGCAGAACTACAGTTTCACACAGCTCTTTACTCATCATTTACTGTGGTGCACAAATCCATACAATTAGAGACTTTCACTACCTAGCAATGGTATGGACAGTGAAATACAAGTCATTTCCACATCAAATGCTCCTCTAGAGAGTTCCTGTCTACTAGAGAGCATGGTCGCCAGGGTTTTCTATGACTAGATTTTACCCGTCATCCCTGTGCTACTTATTATTGAAATTATAATCAAGGCAGAGAAAATGGTGTGTCCCATCACAAACAGGCCATTCTTCATTGTTCCGGCCTTGTTTTTCTTTTAGATTAAATCATCTTTTAATTTTTTTCAGTCATATGACTTAGATGAAATTTCTCTCTGAATCACATACATTTCCATATTCCCTTTGACTTTAATATAAAATGATTCATAGATACCAAGTGAAGACTCCACCTGTAAAAGATGGAAAGAACATGATCCCTAGTGACAGCTTCTTACTTGTGCAATGTCATACAACTAAGTTCATGAACTCATCCTAGAAAAAGTGCTCCGTACCCCATGGCTGAGTAGTACTGCAGTTGCCTGTGAAATACTCCCCTTGTGAAGCTATGCTCCCATACCAACACCTAGTTCACCCTTCAAAGCACTTTTTGTAAAATGAGTTCTCAAGCTTAATTGTCAGAACCTGTACAATGATAGCTCTCAGGCCAGTCCAGAGAAGTAGTTCCAAAATTGCATAGGTCCTGGGTGTGGTCTCAAAATTTCAAATAACTAGTCAGTGTTAATGACTTAGAAGAAAATCTTGAAGTTAACAGTGAAAGATTTTTTTTTAAGAAAAGCTGATGACACCAATGCCCATGATGGCACAGAGAGTGATACTATTTGGGAAAATACACACATCAACTACTCTTAGTTAAAAGTTGATTCAGATCAATTGACTCTCACTCCTCTGAATTTTCTTTTTTATATATGATAACACTGATATATGAAAAATACATCTAAATAAGTATAAGTAGAAAATTAAAATTCTAAACAATAAAGAAACGTCATAGTTTGACAAATTTTTCATTCCTAAAGAAACATTCTGCTAAACAATTATAAACATAATTAATTTTAATTTATTCTTAGTTTCTCAGCTAGTTTTCTATAAGTGAAGTTATTATCCATTAATACTCTGATGTAAAAACCAAAATGTGCCCATTTTGATGAAGAAATCTAATCTTTATTTCTATGATGTTAGCACAATATACTCACACAATAGCTTTGATCTGTACTTAACAAAATACATTTATAGCACTTTACAAACTTTCTCAGTTTGGAAAACATTGCATAACATTTTATTAAACACAATACTTTATATATATATCATATATATATATTTTCATAATTTTATTTACTTTAAAAAGATAATTAACTCTCTTTATTCAATACTTGATTTTATCAATAAAGCATGGCCTAACAAAGAAAGAAGTGCTCCCATTAGCGAATAAGATAAATAGAATACTAAGAAGAGATACCACCTGTTAGTCTGATTTATTTTAAATTAAGGTACCAGTGGAATGTAAACAAATTTTTTGTTGTAATTTTTTTTTTTACAAAAGACGTGTTATCAAATATACATGCAGAGGTCTGAGTTCTAGTGTCTTATCATTATATTTCCTTAACAATGTGGTACAATTTGTTAAGTTATTAAAAACCGTAGCCTTTGGCACTTTGAGTAGAAAAAGAATATATCAATATTTATGTAAACAAAAGAAAAAACTTCAATGACTTGAGAAGTACTTTAAAATCTCGTCTTAAGAAATAGGAAAGATTAGGAAATACCAGACTGCACCTGAAATGCTGCAGCTTTTTTTTTTGTTCTTCAGAGTACTAAGACCAGCCCACCTTTCCCTCTGTGAACTGGCGCCAGCCACGAAGAGCGTCGTGATGGTGGTGGTGGTGGTGAGAAGTGGGGAAGGCAACATTTGACTCCCACTCCCCTCTCTGAGAAAGAAATTGCCAGGAGGGATCTGGTTGAGTCTGTATTTTATTGCCAGAGTTTTCAATTCTGCTGGTTTCAGCTGAATTCCTAAAACCTTAGGAAGTTGGTTTCTCTAGAAACCTTTGCCCTTTCCGTGTAGACATTGATAATGATGTGGTACCTCTTTTGTCTCTAAACAACTCCTGTTACTTTTATTTTCATTGCAAAGTGAACTCAAATCAGATCAACCAGTTCTGTTGTTTGCTTTAATTCCCTTGGCAATCATCAAGTGTACATTAGAAATGGCGTAGAAAAGATGGAATACTAAATGCTGAGAAGTGTATGTTTCTCATACTGGAAATTTTTAAGTTGGAAAAGACTTCAAAATGTTTTGTTTTTAATATTTTTACCAATGATACTGGCTTCCTCGCGTTTAGGCTCAAGGCTTGATTCAAGATAGGTAGCAAAAAGTGTCGTTTGCACGTGAAGCACCCCTATTCAGTTATTTTGAAGGAATACATTCTAATTTATAGCATGAGATACTTTTACCTATGAGTTTGTATTTTTTCCAGATTTTTCCTGTTGGTATCCAATTAACAAAAATATTTTGGGGGAGAGGGTCAAATCCAATTACTGTGGCTCTAATTTAAGGGTCATCGGGTGATCAACAAAATTAATGATCTGGAATCAAATACAACTTTTAGATTACTTGTTAAGGTCGCAACCTAAGCCAACGGGTTGGAGATACCTCAGGGTACACTTGACCAGCATTTCTGGTGATGTAACTCACAATGTCAAGTTTTGGCTCAGATTTCTCGTTCGTAAATTCACAGCTGTATGTTTTCCTCAAGGAATGCCAATCGGAATTTTCTCTTTTAAAACAGAAGAACATACCTATAACATCGAAAGAAATTTAAAACCAGGAAAGAAAGAGGAAGCCACAAAAAAAGCAAAAGATGATCACAACAATTTCAAAAGTTTCTCTAAAACAATATATTTTTAAAATTATGCAAATGTGTGCACTAAAAATTCATTAGCAGTACCTGTATTTAAATGAGAAGGAAGCAGCAGAAAAAACTATGCAGAGAAGTACTCCTTATTCCCTTTCTCTGAAAATACTCCTACACAATTTTTTTTTCCTGTTGAAAGAAAGCAGAATTTTGAAGAAATGCACAGAAACCTTTTTTATATTTTGACTGTTGACAGCCACTATGGAGAAGCTGGGGGGGTGTCCTGTTCTAACACAAAGCAGCCAGCATCTTCTTAATAAATTAGTATTTCTTTGACAAGGAATTGCACGTCACTATTTTCACAGCTAAGTAGAGAGTTTACATGGTATACGTACGCTAGTGATCAGCACCACCCGTATTGAGCTTTAGGTGCAGATTCTGCAAAATGAATATATAATTCTGCATGGCCTCTGCTGTAGGGAAAACCTGTGTGGGTCCGGGGTTCTCACAGCTAATTATAAAGAAAAGTCCCCATGGTTGGCACATTCAGGAAGTGAAACAGTACACATTGGAAGGAAACCGCTTTCTTTTGTTGCTGTCTTCCGCAAACCCTTTCGAGCTGGACCACACGTCTGAAGCAAACTCTTCGCATTACCCGGTGAGTTAGGTTCTTGCATTGTGCTTTTCCCTCCCCTGGATGTGAAATCTACAAGTTTAAGGGTAGTAGCTCCTCAGAGTTAAGAGTCCCGCGCTGTGCTGGACCGTCCCGTTGGGTGAGACTTCCCAGCCGCTGGAACAAGCTCGGGTAGAATCGACACGCTGTCTTTTGGGAGGAGCCCGATCGATGGGACGGTCGCCACTCAATCCTTATACGCCCGTGTGGGGGAGGTTCCTTTGTAGAAGATATTTCTAGTGTTTTCGGGGCTGTTGCTTCTTTCAGGGATTAAAATGATGTTGCCCTTTCTCCGCAGGGTGGAGTCGCGGGAAGAGGAGACCGACAGCGTCTCGGAGCCGATTTCGCTGCCCTCCACCGGGGTGACGCGGATGGTGGTGATTCCGTGGTGGTGGTGCTCGTTACTATCGATGTTGCTTCTCTTGCGATCTCCAGAACCAAAGCTGTCTTTCAGGGACTCACAGCTCTCCGAGTCCCTGTTGAGATCGTTGAGCTCGTACGTCTGGCGCAGGCTGCTCTTTTCCGGGGCTTTCCACTTCCAGGAGCCGCTGCCCTCGCCTTCGGTGGACGGGATCTGGATGACCGGCCTGTTGTTCTCGGGGTGGGCCTCGACCCTCACGATGCCGCTGGGCTCGTGGTCCGTCAGCGTTTTGTAGCGGATGGAGCCGGTGCAGGAGACCGTGCTGCCTTCCGTGTTCTTGGGGCTGCTCTGCAGGACGCCCTGCTGCTTGGACATGGCTATGACTTGCATGATCCGGGGCTGGCTGTTGCTTCGGTTACAGGCCACGGTCTTCTCGGCCGCTTTCAACCACTTGGCCCGGGCAGAGCTGCTTTTGGGGGAGGTGCTGATGTTTTCCTGGGTCTCCTCGGGGATGTGCACCAGCTGCGAGGACCCAGGGCGGGACTGAATGGACACCCGTGGCCCCCCGGGCATGCTGTTGTTGCACCCAGGGACCGAGCTGGGCTGGATCTTGAGGTACTGGTTCCCGGGCCCGTGGTGGTCTCCGTTCACTCCCACCCTCGGCTCCGAGCTGGACCTCATTTCTATGGATCTGGGCGGTGACTGTCCGGGCTCAGTCTCTATAACCTGCAGGGACAGCTTACGGCTTTCGTTCTTATTCTTCCACTGGGTGAGGAGCTGCTTGGAGCGAGCGGAATCCATGGACGCGTGAATGCTCGCGTTCCTTCTCACCGGGTCCTCCACGGACGGGGTGTTGGCTCTGGGCAGGGTGTTGCTGAAGGTCACCATGTTCTCCTTCCCCATGGGGCTCCGCGGGGTGATGATCTCCACGTCGGCGTTGGCCCTTTTGAGCGAGCTGGCGTCGCGGGGGTGGCGGTTGAGGATGCCTTCCGTGTGCGCGATCCCGTCGCTGCTGCTGCCGTTCTTCGCAGATAATACTCGGTTGGGGTCTTGATTGAGGTCCGTCAGCGATCTGAGGGCTTCTCTGTGCTGGAACATACTCTCTTCACTCGGTAGGAAATTCCCCACAGCATACAGGCCCTGGTGTTCAAGAGAAAACCATAATATCATGTCCCGGAAGACACAGGTACTAAGAATTTCCCTTAGGGTACGCCCTGGAGTACATATGGATAGATCAGTGTGCGTTCCCTATGCAACACTGATTAATTCAAACGACAGCAACAACAAAGCTACAATTATGTGGGGAAATGACTTGTAAGTTGTATCATACATCGCTGCCCTAAAAGGCTCAGAAATCCACTGTATGTTTTGAAAAGAAAAGACAGACAATGCAAGCAACCAGGACATTTTTCTGCTTTTCAAAGCTAGTCACTTTTCTGGATTTAAGAACTTCTTGTGACTGGCATCTCAAATGGCTTAAATGATTTATGTTACCTTCCATTTTCAATCATACTTTATGATGGAAAGCAGAAGAGGTGCGGAAAATATACAACAGTAGATGACTCATAAATCAGGATATCAGGTTTTGAAATGAGGTCGGAAACAGACATGGTTACAAGTTACACTGAGGACAACCTGTGCGTTCAGCTCCCTACAGGGCGCTCCTGGAAGAGACAGCAGAAACCATCACCAGCCTGGAGCACCCCTATTCCTTTGTTATTTAAACTTGGCCTTGAATTGGGAAA
Source organism: Otolemur garnettii (assembly GCF_000181295.1). Classification (NCBI taxonomy): domain Eukaryota; kingdom Metazoa; phylum Chordata; class Mammalia; order Primates; family Galagidae; genus Otolemur; species Otolemur garnettii. The sequence goes on from NW_003852405.1 coordinate 10,381,687, forward strand.
TCCTATATGATTAATTTGGTATCATTGTACTAAATTTGAGCTAAATTTTATTTATTCTTTTCTTCATAGTCTATCAATTTTTTGTTTGTTTTACACGAGAGGCCAAAGTTTGGAAAAGGCCAAAGTTTAGTTAGACTCAAAATTATTACCATTTGGACACAAGGTAGATCTAATCCCTGTTGGATTTTCAGGTTTTTAGATACTGGTTTAGTAATAAGATCGATCAAACAGATACTTATAGCATACCTTTACTGGGCTAATTTAAAAAGAAAGTACCTACTGTCTACTTTTCAAGTCAGAACAAAGAAATATTAGCGATGCAATATCTTATAGAATGGTTAACGGTAAACAACAAAATTGGCTCAGAATCGATAATTTTCCAGTTTTAGAGCATAGAGTACGAACAGGAATGGAACCAAATCAAGCTCTTGCCTGCCCAGCTATTTTAATTCCTGGTTAAATTGTTCTTTTAAGTACTATTTATCTATGCTCTGACCACTAGAATTCACCAGAATGAACAGCCTTACCTAATGTCCTGTTAACGATTGTACTTAAATTTGTAAGTTTGGGAAAATCCTCCACTATCCTGTAAGCTCTGATTGCGTATTGACTGTGAGCCCTGGGATATAAAGGTATAGTCACGTGTTGCTTAATGACAAAGCCACATTCTGAGAAATGTGTCCATAGGTGATTTGTCATGCAAGCATCAGAGCGTAGTTACACAAATCTAGATGGGGGAGCCGACTACACACCCAGCCTACGTGCAGTAGCCTATTGCTCCTGGGCTACAAACCTGTACAGCAGGTTACCGTACGGACTATGTAGGCAACTGTAACACAATGGTATTTGTATGTCTAAACACAGAAAACTTACAGTAAAAATACAGTAGCATAACCTTATGAGACCATCATCATATACGTGGCCCCTCATGGACTGAAACGTCATTATGCCACGCAAGACTGTGGTTGTTTAATGTTTATTAGGACAGGAGGCATGTAGTCGTTGCCCTTATTTTATAGGTGAAGAAACGTGCTTCACCAAGCCTGTGTAACTGGGCCGAAAGGCAGAAAATTTGCCCCAAATCCTTTGAACTGTAAAGCTTGTGTGAATTCTAGGATACTACGATATTACACATGTGCAAAGACAATGCATGGATGAGAGAGGGGCAGTCTCAGTCTTTATTTCTTCTGTAACACGTGTTGGCAGTCGACACACCCATGAGCAACATGGGCTTACGGACGAGTCCTGGCACACTCATTTTAATTTGATCCCTTTCCCGTCCACTAACAAAAACAGGTAAGAATGAGATTTAAAGCAACAATTCTGACTAGGTTAGTTCACAAAAATGAAAAAGTTTATAAAATCGTGGCACACGTAAGCACTTTCACTATATTTTTGTAATCATTTTCTTGTAATACCTTTCCCACATGCTCCGCGATGACGATTAAGAACTGTGGCTATCGCTAATCAATTTTTATTTCTCTCTCAGCTCCTCTCAGTTTTCCTCATTGCCTTTTCCTCTACATGTTACTTGTATGTTAGTATTTTGTGGCTCCTTTTTATTCTTAAGATCTGACAATTTTCTAGACCCCAAAGAACTACAGTGATACTTCTGCTGTAATGACCCTGACCTCCAAACTTATTTCTCCAGTACTGATTGCTCTTTTGAAATCCACACACACACACACATTTCTAACTGTTTATTGATTCAGTTGAGTTCCTGAACTTCCTTCCCTCTGCACCAACCTGCTGCTGTTGTCTGAAGTCAACATCTGTCCATTCTGCCAAGCTAGCAAGCTGCCTGTTGGCTCTCATTCTCCCTGCTCTCTCACCTGCCACTAATATTTGCTCTCACACATGTCCATCTCTTTGTCATTTCTTTCTCTTGAAGGCCCTTGCTCCTTTCCTGACCCTAAGAAACTCAGTTTTTAAAAAAACACATGACTTCGTGCAGGCTTTTCTAACTTCCTTAGGCAGTGTGCTGTTCCTAATGCACTTTGTTCCTGCCTTATGAGATCATGTAACATAATGAAATCATTTATATTTATGTCATTGTTTACATTCAAAACTTCTAAAGAATATGTTTTTTTCCTCACAGTTTTAATGTTTAGTCTAGTGCCTGTCACAGATTAGATATTGAATAAATGTAAAATGAATGAATGAATGAATGAATGCGTAACTGAATTAAATGGACAATCTCAGTTTCCTTATGTTGGGGGACTATTTCCCTTAGAGGAAGATCAGGTTTGAAAATACTGTTACAGAATTCAGTATTAGTTGGATCATAGTTACATTTACGTGCTGAGTTTGTGTTGCTGAGAGTTATATAACCTTTCCTTAAAGCTTTACTTTCACTAACCTTATTGTCACTAATATTCATCTTCTTTTGTGTGATTATAATTAGTAATACCTGCTCTGTCCCATTTGGTGGCATAAGATAAAAAGCAACAGTCCTTCTAAAATCACAATTTCTGGCCCATAGTAAAAGTTCAGTAAACTATTTTATTGAAAGTGGGATATGTGCTCTGTCTTAGAATGGAGATGCAGCCAGAGATTGTTGCATGAATATGAAATGTATTTCAAGTAACTTATGATAGTGCAAAATAGTCTTTGCATGTCTGCCATTTTAAACTGGGGTTTGTCAAAAAATAATAATAAATTATTTACCAAGTACAGTGCAATTCCTCCTCCTATTAAAAAGCCACAATAGACATCAACGGGGTGGTTCTTATACTGAGTTATCCGTGTTAGCCCACAGATGATTCCACAGATGATAAATGTGAAGACCAAGAGAGGTTTCAGAAGCTTAGAGGAATCCGTTAATGTGGAATTGAAGTACATCTTAAAAATGAAAGAAGGGGGTTAAGTATGTTAGAAAGGCCATTTTATTAGTAAATTATAATCAAATAAAACTTTAAACTCAAAGTTCTAACTGGTACACTTGATATCAATTTTCCTGCTCCATTTCCCTGCTATGGCTGTATTCTCTATCTGCCAAGAAAGGAAACGCATAAAAATATCATCAAATAAATAACACATCTCTCATTTAATTACATGAAAACTTAAAGAAATGAAGCAGTAGAATTAGTTGTTTAATTTTTTAATCTCCATGTAACTTGTCACATAATTTCAGGACATCTTTCTCCCCAAAGACTTCAGGGACCACTGTATCCATTAGACACAATGACTATTCATTCTGTAACACTGATCAAATTTACACTGACCTGGAGTTTATCATTGTTACTTAAATACTGAGAGTTGTATGTGTGAGAGTGTGGGCATAATACCATTCTTTCAGTTTTAGTAACATTCTCACCATTCACAGTACTTTCTCAGAAAGTATAATTAAAGGGCTAGCTGGCTAAACAAATATGATTACAATTGAGTAGAAAAATCCTTTCACTGTATTACTTTTATAGTAGTATATGATTTCTGCTTTGAATCCCCTGTATTGAAGGGCTGCAGTGCTCCAGTTTATCATTCTGTTATTATACAGATCTGGATTAGTCATCTAGAGACAACACTTAACTCCTCTGATATTCGTAGAACATAACTCAACAAAGAAGAGCCAGTTACTTACCGAAACATACACAGCTGCAAAGGCAGCGAGCGTCGCATGTTGAGAAGGGAATGACTTTCTGCCAAAGGAAGACAGTCAAATTATGCCTTTAAGTTCAGATACAGCACCAGCAATCATCTCAAGAACACTGGCTGGTTAAAACGTTCAATATAGAAGCCACAGGGCAATAAGCAATAACTTTAATTTCTGTTTAGTTTTCTGGGGAAGGCCTGAGTGGGGAAATAAACACTGCTAATCACCATTAATATTAACAAATACAAAATAGTGATGTGTGTTCTGATAGAAATAACTGCTACCTTGGCAAGGGACCACCACGATACACTTTTGGAATGAGGGGTGAAAGTAGAAAGCATTTCTGTTGTTCTTCCATATCAGAGCCATGTATTGTCAGCTCAAAGCAAAAGTTTATGAAACCCAGGGTTTAGTGGCTTTAAACTTTTTCTATGCTCCTAAAGATATGGTTTTATTTGCATGAAAATTTTAAAAGGTGAATTATTTTATCACAGTAGTGGATCTAAGTGTTTTTTTTTTATACTCTAGAAAGCATAAGAAAAGCCCAGTTTTAATCAAGATGTTTCTTTGTATATTCTACTTGACAATAATTGTCATCTTAAGAATCACAGATCTGCCATTTGATCCTATAGTTCCTCTACTATCCAGAAGACCAAAAATCACATTCTAACAAAAATACATGTACCAGAATATTTATTGCAGCCCAATTCATAATTGCCAAGTCATGGAAGAAGCCCAAGTGCCCATAGACCCATGAATGGATCAAATAATTGTGGTATATGAACAACATGGAATATTATGCAGTATTATGCATTTAATATTATAATATTAAAGAAAGATGGAGATTTTACCTCCTATATGTTTACATGGATGGAGCTGGAACATATTCTTCTTAGAAAAGTAGTTCAAGAATGGAAGAAAAAGTATCCAATGTACTCAGTATTACTATGAAACCAATTTATAGCTTTCTTATGAAAGTTGTAACCCAATTATAGCCCAAGAGAAGGAGAAAAGGGAGAAGGAGGGGAGGGGAGGCAGGAGGATGGGAGGAGGGAGAGTAATTGATGGGACCACACCTGTGGTGTATCTTACAAGGGTACATGTGAAATTTACTATGTGTAGAATATAAATGTCTTAACACAATAATAACTAAGAAAATGCCATGAAGGCTATGTTGACCAGTTTGATGAAAACATTTCAAATGGTATATAAAACCAGCACATTGTACCCCATGATTGCATTAATGTACACAGGTATGATTTAAGAAAAATAAAATAAAATAAAATAAAAAGAATCACAGATAACATTGTTTAAACAATTTAAGATGTGGGAAGAAGAGGTGGAATGCAGGGTAGTGGAAGGACAGTCAAAAGAAGAATAGCAATTTCCTTCTATGGATTAAAAAAATAGGAAAAATAAAGTTCACTTATATTAGTGCTCTCCCAATTTTCTGGCACCCTAAAGAAGATTGCCATGCAACAAAGATAACAGGATTGAGAAAGAATAGAGGACATAGTTCTGGAACGTAGGTCCAAATTAATGAATAGTTTGTGAGAACTTGACTGTGTCTAATCACATAATATCAGGCTCTGGTTTTTCAGGTGTAGCTCTTAACTTATTTTTGGCTCTTTAATCATCTTTGGGAACCAATTGAAGGGCATATCCATTTTTTATAATAATGACTTCTGGGCCCTTATCCATCTGTAATTTATTCCTTTTGAGATTTTAAAATACAATCTTTTTCATGCAAATTTATTTTTACTTGATTGATTTAAAACATTTATAACATTGGTAGTTTCCTGAATTTATTTTCTAAACTGTAAGGTCAGAGGCTGTATAGATCTTTTGTGTTCATTCAAAGAAAACATATGTAGTCCTAGGTGTTACCCCTTCTCAAATTCTGCCAGAAGGAAAATTCACATGGTTCTTTTGATAAAACATAACTAGAGATAGAGCTGTAACTATCATAGATGCTTAGTCTCCCACTTAAGCCAATACAAAACATACTTGTATATCGACTGTCAGTCATGACTGGTTATAAATATCCAAAATAAACCAAGTCTAGTAACCTAAAATCATAATTAGTATAGAGCAGATTGCAAAATATGAGTGGATTTTGGTGATATAAGGACAAGTGGCAAGATTGAGGCTGAGGCTGAGACTGAGGTTGAAATTTAAAGACAGAAAGAAGATTTTGGAATGAGCCACCAATAGGTTTCTATGATACAGTCACAGAAAAGGTTACTGAATTGAAAGGAAAAATAAAACCAAAATTATGACAGAACAGGCATATGTCAAAGGGGGCCCCCAGCAATTACTGAATAATGAAAACACCAAGCTAGAATGTTTTTAGATCTCAGTGTCTAACCTGCCGCTGTTGATAACAGTAAGGTCAGATCCTGAGCAAATATCTTCCATAATGTAGGAATTTTCTTTGCAAGATACATTCAGAGAGGTATAGTTTGGTTTGCACACAGTCAGAAAGTATGGTGCCTGATATCCTGTGGACAGTTGTATGATGTCTGTAATGAGAGCTGTAGAGCAGAGTCCAAATACGTGAACACCTATAAACAGAATGGAAGAAATTGTTACCACGTCGATGGTTAATGCTGATGTTGAGTCAACAGCAAATATGTTTATTACATGTTAACATGACAATATTGAAATTTATTGTGATATCTTCTCTAAGTTCATTTTGGGAAGATAGTATAGAAAATTACTAAACTTCTAAACAGGTACTTGGAACCAAAATAAGGTCAATGAATATCTCCAAGGTCGTAATTTGAGGCTCCTTCGTCAGTTTGGTTAAATAGGGCCAATTCTTAACATTGTAAGTATAGGTCACTTGTAGGACATTGGGAATATTTTCAGTGACCAACTATGTGATTTGAGAGGGATTAAATATGGGGAATGAGGCTGAATTGAAAGTGACTTTAAATTGCTTAACATGTTTAAGTTGTCAGTGCTCTCTCTCCTGGATGGTCTCTAACTTTAGCCACAATTGCCAAAGTCTACAGAATCCATTTTAATTCCCTACAAACTGAAGTCAGTTGTACTAGGAATGCTAATTAAAACAGAGAGGAGGGTAGGCAGGGCCTGTTATGGAAACAACAATCATATCCTGGGAGCCTGCCTATGGGCTTGGAACTGGGAGATGTTCTTATATCCCTTGATTCAAATTCTTTCTTTTTTTCTTTTGTATCCAAAAAGTCACAACTCTAGATATACACTTGTGCACATGAACTCCACGTCTGCTGGAAGTTGCTAGGTTGGCTTTACCATTGAGAGGCTAGCTCTCGGCTCACATGGTCTGGAACTTGCCTGCACTTTCCAGCTTGTCTTGACACCCTAGATTCATTCTGACTAGATGGCCTGAATTCTGAGTCATATTTTGCACATAGAAATAATTATGAAAGGCACCTGAATAGTTCTGTAACAGACACCTGAAGACCCAGAGTTGGGGCTTGCGTGCCTTACTGTTCGCATTTTTCTTCTCTGTCTACTGTCGCCTAATCACCACTCCCCTAATTCCGTCTCCATCCACACACCTGTGATTCACGGCACAAAAATTTTATTTCTATATCTTGATCCCTAGAAGCATGTGAGGTCTTGGACAAGACTTTGAATAAAAAAGGAAAGCCACCTACTTTTACCTTGGGAAAAGGAGAATCTCTGGCCCTACAGAAGATGGGGTTATAGACAGCTGACTCTGAAACATTGTTCTCTAGCGTAGGATAGATAATTCTTCCAGGCATGAGCTATTTCAGAGAGGGTACATTCCCCTTGGTCAACCGCATTTTATTACATTAGGGGGAACTTTCTCTGAGATTAGCTACATATTCTGGAGTTTCATTTCCTTGCTTCAGTCTGTGATCCAGCTAACTGGCCTGTTGTGATGATAAGAAAATGCTGGTGAAGCAGCGTCTGGGGCATGATTTTCATCCAATTTTTCCTCTCGTTGGAGAGAAAGTTGGCCTTATCCTTGGGAGTCTAGCTGTCTGCTCACTATATATGTTTCTATAATTAGGTGATAGATAATTATCTACTAGGTATTTAATGAAGCTGTCTATATTTTTAAGGTGACATGTTATAGGTAAAAATAATTTTATAGTGACTTCTTGGGGATAAATATAAAACATTCAGGTTGGTGTGACATATTGTGGGTGACTATTCCACTCAGTGAAAAGAAAAAGCCTGTGACTCAAACAACATAAGGATAGTCCCATGTTAGTCAGAAGAGATGAATTTTCAGAAACTGATTTGATTCAGATGCTGTTTAGCCAGGCCTAGAGATTTTCTCTAGAACTCATAAAAAATAGGAGGTGAAGTTAGAGGCTATCGTCAAGGAAAAATAGCCACTGGCAAAATGGTGACATTTCTATGTATGATAACTTTTGGATGAGAATCCTCTAGGACAGCAGTTCTCAACCTCTGGGTCGTGACCCACAGGAACTGTATTCGAGGAAGGTTGAGAACCACTGCTCTAGGACAATGGAATTATTAATGTGACTTAAGTAATTTTTTGAAAGTTATATATTCATATTTGCCTTTTAATATTTATTCTCCATTTAAAAAAACTGAACACAGATCCAGTGAAACCATTTCAAAGTAAATTCATACCTCAACCATATATATATATGTGTGTGTGTGTGTCTGTGCATATGTACTGAAACTCATGGCATGTTAACCCTCAAAACGAGGGCCATATCTGTAAAGAACACATTTCATATACAAAGCCCAGATTTGGTGTTTTAACAGTTTTCTTGTGGAATGTGAAACTCCTGTACTGAAATTATACATCTAAATTATAGCGTTAGAGACCTAATATCTGTAATTAAATATAACAGTTCTATTTGAAGCAACATTTCCTTTCTTTGCAGTTCTCCACACCTACCAACAAATCTGACAGCTCTTCGAAGGAAAGAGTTGAAGTTGCAGCCTCCAGCATTAATGTTTGGCTCCAGTCCAACTCCATTTCTTCTTTTGGACAGACAACAGTAGAGAATTCCTTCTCCTACCATAATCTGCAAAGACAAAAGGGTGTTCAGGCAAAACTCTTGGTACATCCATTCTATCAGCAGGTATAAAGAATCATATGTCCTCTCTTAACACATCATCAATCAACGAAGATGTGTTACTCTAAAATGCTCTGGGGGGAAGCCATTTCTCTTGAGTATTGGCGCAAGCTGTGAGAAGTGATTAATCAGGGCACTGAGTTAGCTGGATCTTCTGGACTCCTGGGTACTGGTTAATTAGGTCAATAAACCAATTTTGGATTGAATAGAAGGATGGACCCATGGAAAGCGTGTGAGTGTAAGAAGGTGTTATCTAGAGCACAGCCTCCCCAGGAATCTTTCCGTGATAATGGGACTACGTTGTGCACCGTCCAGTACGGTAGCCGCGACCGAGCCCTTGAAATGAAGCTACTACAAATGAGGAGCTGAGTTTTTAATCTTATTTCATTGTCCTAATTATTTACAAATTAAATAAAATTAAACTTAACATGAAGTAGGCACATGTGGTTAGTGGCTATCCTATTGGAGAATGCAGATTACAAGCGAATTTAGGTCAGCAGGGCAGTATTTCCTAGGTAGAGATAGTTAGCCAATGTGTTCACCAGAGACAACCGCATGTACCATCAGAAGGACCATTTGAAGGAACAGTGCACTTTGCTGAAGGATTTAGGACACACGAGATCAGTGAAGGAACTCAGTAATTTTTAGGCATCATTTCCTTCAGCAAATTCTCATTGAACCCTCTCCCCGGACCCTGAATTGATCATGTCTCCTACGTGGCTTCCTGCCCTTCCCTCCAGCATAGTTTTGTTAAATTGTTTATTTGATTGTCTCTCACTAGACCAGGACCCTCTGAAAGAAGAGCGATCATTTATTTACCTTTTATCCTCACCATGTAGCACCATTCTGGGCACGATGGAGTTTGTGTTTTTGGCCTTTCCTGTGGGAATTAAAATTTGCTAACTCCTTCAGGCATTTGGGTTGTCTGTTATGCAATATGTGGAAAAGTAAGATTTGAAATTATATGTTTTATTTATGCAACCAGCTTTCAAATATTTCAGATTATTGTGCCTACAAGACTGTTGTAAAATTGGTTATTTGTTTGTATATATTTGTTCGTATAAATTTATGGGGCTGAGAAAAGTAGGGCTCCATGAGATCCTAACAGTCCCTCAGATGTGGGGGATTCTGTGACTGTAAGGATTATAAGCATGGCAAGGGCTAAAGGAGATTATCTAAGGGAAACCTCCCAGCTCTCATTACTACCTTAACATGTATCTTATGAAGTCTTCAAAATTACAGTGCGACATTTCTAAAAAACTAATGACACCAAGCATGTGGTCTTCTGTTTTGAATATTGAACTTGCTATATTAAGTTCAGTAGATAATATGATATATGTACAATTATAAAGAATATTTAATCTGTATAGAAATATAAAAAATAATTCTCCTAATGGACTCTACCTATACATGCAAAAAGTATGTGGCATGATAAACTCTTGTAAGATTGATCATTATAGAAATAATCAAAAGGAATTTATTTCAAATTACTGAACATCGAGTTAACCTTTTATATTTGAAAAATATCATCCCACACTTAGCGCTTCAAATTAGACTTGGAAATATAAAAAGATGCCATACCATGTGTAGACAAACGTGACAATACAATACTTCCCCAGAATAATATCATGGATATTTCAGATTAATTATTTCTAGAAAATCAACCACTTATTCCTGAAATGCATTTTTGTAGAACCAAAAGACAGTGAATTCATCTTCACTTCTTCATAATTCTGTGAATAATTTTGTTTTATCTTTTCAATTATATGGTTAATGATTCACATCTTGCCCTTGAGTATTAAATTATATAAAAATTTGTTTGTACAACTTATTTATGAGGGAAATGGGTCATACAACACCACACTCATTATCTCAAATGACCTTGACATTTAAGGAGTTTTATTTTGGTTATTTTAATATGCTTAAAACTGCAATGCGTGTATCAACACTACTTGGCTTCATTATGTACCATGAAGAGAGATTTTTTGCCATTATTTTGACATCACTCAACTCTCCCACTAAGGAGCCCATTAATTTTCTCCTTATACTTCTTTTCACTTAACCTCAATTTATATGTCATTGCATGAATTTTCAAAATGATTCACTTTGGCTTAAAGATAGAATCCTCCTCGGGGTAAGGGGTGATACTTCCTGATGTATTTCCAAATGTTCCCACTTACTTCCTCTTCTGAAGGAAATTGCCATATTGCTATATTGCAATATGGAGCCAAGGTTTAGGTTTTAACAATAAAATTATTTGTTGCTGTTACCATTTATAAATAGAAAATAGTTTAGGATGAATCTCTGTTTGGTGTTGTACCCAACCTTGAAAAGACCCAGTACCTTGTGTGTATGTGTGTGTCTAAAATCAGGGATGGGTTTGGGGAAGAGATAATTTAATGATTCCATTTCCGGGCAATTGTTGAGAGGAAATAGATTGCTTTTAGAATTGTCAACACAGGCAGAACTTACAATTCAAAAACTCTTTCTTATAAAATAAAACAAAACAAAAAGATTATAACATTCATCACAGCATCCTCAACTTTTAAATTTCCAATGAATTCTGGAAGCCCTACATTTAATATTCTTAATGCTGATTGTGTAGTCTCCTAAAGCTAAGGCTACCTGCTAGGAACTATAATTGAATTCTGATAGAACTCTCCTATAAAATGAGGTGTATTCATCCTTTAATACACATATGCAATAAAATTTTCTTTCCAGAGAAGAGAAACCATATTTTTTTTTCTGTTCACATAGCCATTATGAAGATTTGTGATAAACACATATATTTTGTGCTTTTTCTCTGAGAAATGATCGCCAAAGGACCTAAACAAAATGCCTGTCTTACCACTCTAAAGTAAATGAAAACTGAACACTAAGGAAGAAATATTACAATTTAAGGGCAATTTCAGAGAAATAAGAATATGCCTTGCACAGATTGAAAGGCATTTTTCCAGTTTCATGTTCAGCATCACGAAGACAAGTTATTTTTAAACATTTCTCAAAGCAGAAAAATATCTGAGAAGCAAATACTAAATGATTCACATTTAAATTCCTATATAAAAAATAAATTGTTTTTCCTTTTATTCACATGCAGGCCCTTTTGGAGAATATTACTGATTGTGAGATCTTATGTTTTGCTTTATCTGTAACAAATAGGAAACTCCTCTTAACACAAGTCCACCGGGCATTGTGGCAGGCCCCTGTGTCCCAGCTCCTCAGGAGGGTGAGGCAAGAGAATGACGGGAACCCAGGAGTTTGAGGTTGCTGTGAGCTTGATGCCATGGCACTCTACCCAGGGTGACACAGTTAAACTCTGTCTCAAAAAAAAAAAAAAATAGAAAAAGGAATAAAAGCTGTTTCCAAGTAAAGGATTCTTTTTGCTTCCCTATCTCTTTACCACTCTATTTTTGGAATGGATTTGTTCCACCATAAAGATAAAAAAGAAAATGACCTCCTTGAAAGTGAGAGATTAAGTCTGTTATTTTCATCATTAGGAAGAGGTAGAAAAGAAGTTAGACGGGTAATATGTGTGGTAAGATTAGAGACAGAATGATGGTCTAGATTAACAACATGACAACAGACATAAGATCACTGTTGAGAAAATATATGTATTGGGAGAAGCCATTAAACACATAGGGAAAAATCAAATTAGACCCAAAACGAGAAGAAGTGGAGTATATTTTTAGAGAAAAAAGGTGTAAAAAAACCATTATTTAATGTCAGCAAAGACCAGATTTGTCTTACCATGGAGTTCTTTCCCCAAGTTCTATGGAACTAGTCAGAGAAGAATTGCTGATATCCAGAGCATCCTGGTGTGATATGGGGAAATTAGGGACTCTAAGATACAGATAGTTGCCTAGTCTGCCTCCCCCGTGATTAAGAGGAACGCATCAGCTGTGGAAGTCCTGTGGCGACCTGGGCTTGGAGCAGGGCTCCACTGAAGGAGCTGCCATTGAGCTGCCCAGGTCAGCTCTGTACAGGGGAACCCTGGTGGATTTCCCTTTTTCATTAATCAGGGCTGGAGAAAAAAAAAAGCTTCAATCCCAAATCCTCTAGAAAGCATCCCTACATTGCACATTGAGAATGTATTATGGTGAGGGAGTCAACAGAAGCTTTAACACAGTGACAAGGCCAAGGTCATCGTCCCCAGGATGTGTAACAGTGTCAGCAAAGGAAGCAAGCATCCTGTGATGAAATAGTGCTGGCGGGAGTGCCACAGTTAAATTTGCTTTCCTAGCAACTTTATAAAATATTCTAGGGAAGGAAAACTTCTTGATATACAAAGAGCAAATTATTTAAATACATGATTAAATATCAACACAGTCTGTTCAGCACTCATGAATATTTGTGTCATAGTTTTTATGGATTTTTTTTTTGAAAATGGTAATTGTAATAATTTGGGGCACATCCCCTAATTAGGATAAATGCTTTCTGGCGTGATAGATTTAAAGCCTACGTTCTTTCTGCTCTGGTCAAGTAACTGGATGGTATGGATTCTTGTCATAATTCTTTAGAAGAGTGAGAGGAAAATGCTGTTTTTCTAAGTGATATTGCACTTTAAAACGTTTTATTCATCTCAGGGCCTCAGCTACTTCCAAGTATATCATTAATAGTTCTAATCATCTGGGAGTCACTGCAGAATAACTCATTAATTTACAAAGTGTTCTGAGACCTTTTAAATATAATAAAGTTCTATGGGAAATGAAGTTCCAATTTTATCTTCTGAGAATATTTTATATAATTTATTTGTAGTGTAAATAGCATGCTATGATTATTTAATATAAGGGAGGGGAATTTTTTTTTTTTAAAATCCAGAGCTATATAAAAGGATAGAGTTTAGAAGATCTACTCAGAGGCTTTTCTGAAACTGAACCCAAATAGGCCAATTCATCACAATATCTTGTAAAAACTCCATTGAAATATATATTTGAATTTAGTAACCATTTCTTTTGACATTCATGAGCATAATAAAAGCAAAACAGGAGTTCTTGCTGGCAAAAATAAACATGATTAACCTTGAAACATGTTTCCTGTCCTTTGGAAAGTGGTCTAGAGGCAGATGAGATGAGGGGAAGGGTTGGCTGGTCTTATTTATCCATAGATTTATCTAAAAGTGTCTTATTCTCTATGTGTCTTAACACATAACACAATGAACGTTATAAGTCTATCCCAATAAGACTAAGACATTTCTTTATGTACACATTTTATTTATTTTAGATTTTTAAGTTAATATATAACAGACATACATAATTTGGGGGTAAACATTATAATTGGATAATCCTATCTAATGCATAAAGACACCAAATCAGAATAACTGGGGTATCTAGTACCGTAACTATTTAATGTTAGTATTTAAATAGTAAAACCTTTGTACACACATACGGCTAAGATGTGAGTTTTGACTTGTTTACACTTGATGGTCACGACTTAACATTAATAGAAAGTGAGAATCAAGTAAAAAATGAAAGTGAGTGATATTTAAATGGATTTTGTGAGAAGACAATTTGTTAGCCATATCATTCTAACCATATATATTCCCCTCACCCACCTTATTCTCCAGGCTTCAGATACCAAACACATATATGAGAAATATGTTAATTAAGAAGTGCCTAAGAAATGTCGTAAAAGCCAATCAAGGAGAATTATACAGTTATAAAACTTTTCATAATAATTTATAAAAGTAAATATGAAGGATCAATCAATTTTGAAATCATATAATCTTTAAGTTTTAATGTCAGTGATTTTAAGCTCTTAACTATTTTCATCTGTGCTGTCAAAATATCTCAAAGACATCATCTTCCTAATTCAAGACTTAAGAGTTCGCTTTCGTTTTTTGCTTTTAACCCATTTATTATAAAAGTGTGGTGACTTATAGTTTCCTGAGACTAGCCAATGCAATTTGAGGGGCAATTCTTACCGTGATTGCTGGCCCAGCGAAAGCCAAGCTGAGCAGCATGAGGAATGGAATGGCCTCCTGGGTGGGCTCGATGTACGGCATGCTAAGACTCCGGTCATAGCAGCTGAATCCAGAGTGGACAGGTTTGAAGACATCGGTGAGTTCAAGGAAATAGAGGCTAACTACAGACGATGCCAATATAGGCAGCTGAGAATGAAGAACACAGAAGGTCAAGTCATTCTTATACACAGTCCTGGATCAGGACATCTTGAAGCAGAAAGCATATGGCTTCCTCCCCTCCTCTAACTCCTCCCCTCTGCTTCCAGAGTTAAAAATTATTCATAAATATTTTTACTGGTACCAGACCTAGATCTCCAATGCACACACCCCTGTCTCAGCCTGCTTGGAGCCTGTAGCACCCCTCACTTTCTGACTGCTACTCCCCTCCACCCGTGCATTTCTGCACTGCACTCTGAGGGGCTTTGTAAAAGTATTTCAGATCACACCACTGCCTACCTCGACCGCGCTAGAGCTTCCCACTTTACTAGAATAAAATCTAAATGCCGCACCATGGATGCAGGCTTCTGCACGCTTTGGCTCTTGCTTTGGTTGCTTTTTCTTCTTGTACCACATTCTTAGCACTCCATAACAATCCACTTGGTCTTCACTCTTTTCTACTAAAGACACAGTTGGTCTTTGCCTAGGTTCCTCTGTATTTGCTGTTCTTTCTTCCTTTTATGTTCTTTCCCTGGTTACTTACACCACTACCTTCCTGCACCCAGTATCTAAGGGAGCCCTTGATCCATCCTTCGCTCTCTACTTTATCTTCTTGCTTGACTCTTTCATGTTATTTATCATTAACTTAAGTTATTTTGCCAATTTACTACTTTATTTATTTATTTTTCATCTCCGTGCTAATCTCCCCCTGAAATATATGCTCCTGAAGTGAGAGTCCTCACTGAATAGAACTGTCCCTAGCCCATGGTAGGCATGCACTATGTCATTTCATAATTTAATGAAGCAATGAATACTTGTTGAATAAACCTTAGTTTATTACAATAACTAGATTAGAATTATCCAAATTTAGTCAATAAAAATACAGCTCACTCAGTGAAATGAAAATTTCAGATAGTAATGAATAATTTTTAGTGAGTCTTCTGTGCAACATTTGGAATATATTTATACTAAAAATTGTTCATTGTCCAAAATTCTTACTTCACTGGGTGTCAATTGTTTGTCTGGTCACTCTACACTGAGTACAATGTACTTTCTAGATTTAGTGTAGACTTTGTGGGTTCAAGTATTCATTCATTCAACCTATAATATGCCAGGCACTATGTAGGTGCTAGCTAAAATACAGTAAGCAAGACATGGGCTTGGTCATCAAAGAACATAAGCTTGAGGCTGGGTGCAGTGGTTCATGCCTGAAATCATAGCATTCTGGGAGACCTATGCTGGAAGATTTTCTGAGTTCAGGTGTCCAAGACTAGCCTGAGCAACAGTGAGATTTTGACTCTACTAAAAATAGAAAAACTAGCTGGTTGTAGTGCCTCACACCTGTAATCCTAGCATTCTTGGAGACTGAGGTGGGTGGATCGCTTTAGCTCAGGAGTTTGAGAGCAGCCTAAGTAAGAGCAAGACCCATCTCTACTAAAAGTAGAAAAACTAGCCAGGTTTTGTAGCAGGTGCCTGTCATTCCAGCTACTTGGGAGGCTGAGGTAAGAGGATCATTTGAGCCCAAGAGTTAGAGGTTACTGTGTACTATGATGACATGGCACTGTAGCATGGGCAACAGAGTGAGACTCTGTCTCAAAATAAATAAATAAATAAATAAATGGAACATAAGCTTAATGAGAGATTTGCGCTTAGCTAAAGAGAAAATATTTCTGATATTTGCCCAATGCCAGACCTTTCAAAATCTGAACATTTAGACTTATATAATACCGAAAGAATTGTCCGATGTTAAATCTTTGTTACTTATGAAGGACACAATATTTATTTAAGCAAATGGGAAAGGTTATTATTAAGATGTTATTAACCACCAGTGATTTCTGGTTGTTTGGTTTTAAAAAAATAAATTTACAAGACAGCATTATGCTTTCTATTCCCAAGCGGTCTTTCTTTGTAATGAGGTAAGAGTTAGGTTTATTGGGAAAACTGGTAATATACAGTAAGTAATCTGGCATCGCTTTTCTGTTTTTCAGATGGATGCTTTTCAGAGAACAAAAAGTACATCAGAAACATATTTTTCTTGTCCACAATCATTTGATCACTTTGAATATCTGATCATTCCTCCTCACTATTCTCTCTCCTGCAAGGGTAGTGACTTCCTGTCTTGTTGAGTAAATCAGCACTTCCTGGTGCATGTGTGTGATTGAAATTTCTTTCTTTCTTTTCTTTCTTTTTTTTTTTTTATTGTTGAGGATACAGAGAACCAGGTTACACTGATTGCATTTGTTAGGTAAAGTGTCTCTAATAATTGTGTCCTGCACCCAAGAGGCGTGTCACACACTGTGATCCCTATTTCCTTCTTCCCCTCCCCCATCCCCCACCCCCCTCCATGTACTAGGTCATCAATTGTCCTCACATCAGAATTGAGCAGATTGGATTCTTGTTAGGTAAGTTCCTCTTATAATTGTGTCCTGCACCCAAGAGGTGTGTCACACCCCTATCCCCACTTCCTTCTTTCCCCTCTCCATCCCCCGCCCCCATCATGTACTAGGTCATCAATTGTCCTCACATCAGAATAGAGCAGATTGGATTCTTGCTTCTCCATTCTTGTGATGCTTTACTAAGAAGAATGTGTTTCAACTCCATCCAGGTTAAGGATATACAGTCTCCATCTTTTTTAGTGGCTGAATAGTATTTCATAGTATACACATAAATAGTATTCCATGGTATACATATACCACAGCTTGTTAATCCATTCCTGGGTTGGTGGGCATTTACACAGTTTGGTGATTGTAAATTGAGCTGTGATAAACAATCTAGTGCAAATGTCCTTATGATAAAAGGATTTTTTTTTCCTTCTGGGCAGATGCCCAGTAATGGGATGGCAGGATCAAATGGGAAGTCTAATTTGAGTTTTTGAGGATTCTCCATAGCTCCTTCCAAAAAGGCTGCATTAGTCTGTAGTCCCACCAGCAGTGTAAAAGTGTTCCCTTCTCTCCACATCCACGCCAGCATCCGCACCTTTGAGATTTTGTTATGTGGGCCGTTCTTACTGGAGTTAGGTGATATCTTAGGGTGGTTTTGATTTGCATTTCTCTGATAATTAGGGACAATGAGCATTTTTTCATATGTTTGTTAGTCATTCATCTGTCTTTTTAGAGAAGGTTCTGTTCCACTTATATCTACATAAACATACACTATTTTGGTTTTAATTTTAAAAACCCTTTCTAATGCACTTAATTATGAGTCAGGAAATTTTTGTTTTAGAAATTTTAATTAATTTGATTCATTAATTTTTAACTAATTTAAATTAAAACTTTCTACATGACATAAGATAGGTGCTGTCATCCTCATTTTGCAGATAGATAAGCTGTTACCTGTAGGAAGTAGTAAAGGTAGTTATAATGTCTTTTATCTTGACTGCTACTCCATGTTTTCTTTCCAAAAATTGGAATAGAGAGTTAAGATAATGGAATAAACTAGCATTGATTTATGGGGGTACCATTTAGCTCAAGGTTAACTAAGGGTTTCTATTTGCTATTCTTTAGTTAAAAATACATATTACAGCTCAATTCACAATTGATAAGATGTGAAAGCAACCCAAGTGTTCATCAACTCCCAGATGGATTAAAAAACTGTGGTATATGTATACCATGGAATACTATTCAGCCTTAAAAAAGGATGGCGATTTTACATCTTTTGTATTAATCTGGATGGAGCTGAAGCACACTCTTCTCAGTAAAAATCAGAAGAATGGAAAAGAAAATATCTGATGCACTCAATACTAACATTAAACTAATATATAAACAAACACATGCTTAGGAAAACACATGTATGTTCAAAAGAAGGGGAGGAGGCAACAGAGAGAGAGAGGAAGGAGGAGGAGGATTGGCAAGTTCTCCCCTAATGTGCACAATGTAAGATTATACTGCATAGTCCCTGCGTGAGGGACTCAACTATTACTTGAATTTTACCTTAGAATAAAAACGATGTAAACATTTGTTCCCTCATGTTAAATTGAAATAAAAAAAAATAAAACACACAAAAAAATTCACATCACTTCATGCAAGTAGTGTCTTAAATGTATGGTTTCTGTAACTCAGAAGGGTCTCCTATATTACTGTTAATATAAAACATTTTATTTTTAGATCAATTTTATGATTCACTTTCTTTTCTGTTTCTTGGGTACCTTTTTGGGTCTTCTGTGTGGATTTTGCAAATGGCAACCTGACTGTGATTTTTAATACCCACTATAAATAAGACCTGATCATCTTATTTTTAAATGCTGATGTCCCAGTAAAGTGAATTTAATTTATTGTGCAGAAAGTGAGTAAAATTTTAATTGCTGAATTTTGTGTCTGATTATTTTATCATCTGCTTAACCATGCCACCTAGGAGTCAGACAACTGTGCTATTTGTGCATGTGTATGTGTCCATGTGTGTGTCCATGTGTGTGTGTCCACATGTGTGTGTATAAATAAGGAATGACACAGAATTTTTCAACTGTAGCAAACCCAATGGATCATATTTTTTCAAGGCAAGTTCAAGTTTCTAATACTACTTATCAGTTCTTTCACTTGCTAATACCAGTGTGACCTTGGAGATGTTTTTCCTATTTTCTTATGTATGAAGTAGGGACATTTGATAGTACCCATTGTTACAGGACAGTTGAAAGTAGAAAATGAGGTATTCCAAATAAAATTGAACAATATATGGAAAAAAGAGTAGTTTATAAATGTTAGAAAGTATTGTTATTAACTATTAACAATAATATACTCATCAAATAGCATGTTCCTCAGGGTACTTACCACATAAGACCTTTCTCATAAGGCCTTACTTGATGATAGTTTTGTAGAATACTAGGAATTTAATTTCCTAGTATTTCTTTCCAAGAAATTTTTATACACTACTTTTTATTGTCTCCTACAAATTAGGTCTAGTTTTTTTCTATGTCTTCCAAATTAAAATCTCCTTAAAACAGGGCCTAATAGTAACTCATTTTTAAATTGCCTCCAATGATATATATTAAATATATATGTATGTTTATATGTAATAAATTGAAATATGAGTGAAAATAATTTCTATCACTAATATTATACATCTTAGTCCTTTCAGAAGTTAGCTGTCTTCAAACTGATAATTTTTCCAGTTGTAACATTTTTTATCAATCTGTTAATATCTTCTATATTTCTAGAGAAGTATATTTCAAAACCTTCATTTGTTAAAATAGGAATAATTTTCTTTCCTTTTTGTATTTATTTCTCTGATTTTTAAAGACATATCTTTTATTCTTTGTCTATATCAATTTTGTATTTAAGAAAGGTATTTGAACAAAATATTTGTAATATGTGGAAATTAAGTAATTTTATACATTGCTTTCATATTCTGCATTTTACTCCTATGCATAATGAATTAAATGACAATGTTTATTTCCAACATATTTTTCCTCAAAGGTATCTTTTCTTTTTTGAAATACTTAACAACAGAAATTTCTTTGGAGTGTAGGAAATGTCACAGACGGCATGTACCAATTCTGGCATACATATAGAATCAATATACACTTAATAAAATTACATAGACTTTATTGTATTTAAAGTGAGATTTAGAAAATAAAATTTAAAAAGAGATTTTAAAAGCTGTATGTAGGCAGGCATTAAGAATTTTATTCTCTAGTTATGATGTAGCCAAGACAAAAGTATGAACCAAGTTATTTTTATATAGCAATACAGAGATGGGAAATTACCTGAAGATTAGGAAAGTGGTTTTCAAAAACAAAAGATTGATTCTTATAATTATCATCTGCTCAGAAACTTGTGAGTGAAAAAAATTGAGCAATTTTAGAAAGAAAATTATAACTATTTTAGAGAAGAGAGCCAACGAAAGGTGTTTCCAAAGATCACTTTGGCTAGATATTAATAATATTGACTTTTCTGATGCTAATTTTAGAAAGACAAATCTGTAGTATTCACCTTTATTTAGTGAAATATTTTCTGGAATCTGTCATGACACTTTGTCTAGGTCACATAGCTTAGTTGCTTTTAGCATGGTGATAATAAGGACAAATTTTTCTTTTTATTTGGGAGAGTTCACTTTGCTCTCAGCCTATAAAGATACAGAGCAATTCCATTATTTGCCCCTTTCATGGCCAAAGTAAATTCAGAAAGTTATGAATGAAATAGGTTTTGTAGGTTTATTCTTAAGTTCAATTTGTATGTAATTGGGAACAGGTACATTTACTTATTACCTGTAGTAGCCTCTGTTCCTAAGTGCAAATTGACATCAGTTAGATTTTGTAACTTGGGTTCTTACTATAATAGCCTTTGTAAGTGTGAATTGTAAGTCAGATGTTTGTAACTCAGGGAATTACTGTCTGAAACATTTTGGCTCATTCATTGACTTATTCATTCAACAAGTATCTATCTATCTACCTATATGTATACACACACACACACACACACACATATATATATATATATATTTTTTTTTTTTTGCTGGGGCTGGGTTTGAACCTGCCACCTCCAGCATATGAGGCTGGCGCCCTATTCTTTTGAGCCACAGGTGCTGTCCTCAACAAATATCTATTGAGAGCTTACTAGTACTAGTTCTTCTTCTAGGTCCTGGGAATAGAGCTGAGATAAAAGAAAGTCCTTGTTTTCATGAATAGCTCATGCTAGCTGAGGAAGACAAATACAAAGTAAAAAGTAATATCAGAAAGAACACGTGGTATGAAGAAGCAGGCTGTGCTGATTAAGTGTCTAATTCTTATTTTAGATCAAGGAAGACCTATCTTATTAGATGTCATTTAAGGAGACACTTGAATGGGCAAGAAAGAACTAAACATATAAAAAAACAGGAAAAAGACATAATCAGGTGGAGGAAGTGATACAAGATGAAGTCAGAGAGGTTGATTTGGGACCACAGTTTGCAGACACTGGAAGTCAATGGTTGGAGTTAGGATTTTTGTCAGAGACATTTTGGAGGGTTAAGCAGAGATGTGACGTGATTTGAAACGTATTTTACAAAGATCACTCTGACTGTTGGATTGAGAATGATCTTAGTGGGTCAAAATTAGGAACAGGGTGATAATTTAGAAAGCTCTTTAAAACTCAACAAATATTTATTGAGTAACTGGTAGGTGCTAGTTACTTCTCTGTGTAAAGAATATTGCAGAAAATGAAAGAAAACTCCCTGCACTCAAGAACTTACATTTTAGTGGATGTGTGGCAATTGCAGAAATCCAGGCAAGAGATGAGGCAAGTTTGTACTAGCGCGTAGTACTAGAAATATAGAGAAACCAGCAGATTCCTGCTAGGGATTTGGAGACAGAAATGACAGGGTTTGTTTATGGGTTGATCAATGAAGAAGAAAAAACAATAAAGGTTGGTTTTGAGGATTTGGAATTTGTGCAATTGGGCCCGCGGTGTCATTTCCTGATGTGGGAAGAACGTTGGATAAGAGAAATCTAAGTTTCTATTAAAATTGACTAAAATGTCTTTTAGTTATTCGAGTGTAACTGTCAAGAAGCGAGTAAGATGCCAGTTTGGGAAATTAGGGCGAGTTCGAGGCTGGAGGTAATGAAGCTGGAAGTCAACGGTGCAGGATGATTTAAGTAGCAACATCTTCACTTTTGAAGAACATTCGCACAACACATTTCAAAGTTGTTACTTTAGTTTTGATAGAAAAAATGTTACAAGAAGTCAAAGAAAATAATTGTTGATATCCACATCACTTGTGTACAACAGATAATCTAAGAGAAAAAGGAACTCTTTTTATATTAATAACAAATTTAAGGTGGGAGGCAGGAACCAATCTACAAATTTCCTCAGATCATATAAAATGTGAAATTTAAAATATTAATACAATACGTCGAAATGAAATTTAAACTGAAAAAAATACTAGCAGATCAAAGCAATTT
Organism: Otolemur garnettii; assembly: GCF_000181295.1. NCBI lineage: Eukaryota > Metazoa > Chordata > Mammalia > Primates > Galagidae > Otolemur > Otolemur garnettii. The sequence goes on from NW_003852405.1 coordinate 10,404,339, forward strand.
TCTTAAAGCCTATAGCCTTGAAGAAGACCGTCACAGGTGTCCCATGACGATGAGGGGATTTTCTCATCCTATAGTACAATCTTTAATAACTCTCTGCAGTTTTTTTTCCTTGTAGCTGATGCAGACTAAAATTTCCTTCAAATATTGACAGTAATAACACCTAATGATACAGTAGAAGGCTTTATGATTTATAAAACTATTCGCCCCCTAATTGTAGCATATTCAGACTAGCTACAAAAACTTTCAAAAATATAGATTATAAAAATACACTGTGTCATTAGGGGGAAAGAATTGGTCAGAATGAGTCTAGAACGTTATTCCAGGTCTAGAAATCTAAACTAGTTTTCAAACATAAAATGGATGTCGCTTCTATGACGTGTGTACATTCAAATTGAAACAGGGCAGGGTGATTAAGGGAAACCCATAGTGGCTTTGGAATCAAGAGAAACCAGTTTCTCATCTCATTTATTTTGCCAGATTTGGGCAACCTTTCTAGGCCTCAGTCAAATGAGAAGTTTCTTAGATTGTCATCTAATTCTAGAATGCTCCATGTACTATCATGAGTTTTTTTTTCTTTTTTTGAAATAGAGTCTCACTTTGCTGTCTGGTAGAGCGCCATGATGTCATAGCTCACAACAACCTCAAACTCCTGGGCTCAAGTGATCCTCTTGCCTCAGCCTCCCTTGCAACTGGCACTACAGGCGACTGCCACAATGCCTGGCTGTTTTTAGAGACAGGGTCTCGCTCTTAGCTCAGGCTGGTCTCGAACCCATGAGCTCAGACAATCCACCTGCCGTGGCCTCCCAGAGTACTAGGATTATAGATGTGAGCCTCTGCACCCAGCCCTGTACTGTCATGATTTAAGCATCATCCTTTGATTTCTTTCACACCGTCACTGACCTACATAAGGCATTGCATTTTATAAAATCTTTATTCTCTCCACAATTTGTTTCATCCTCCATAATACGTCCAGACTAATTCTCCTAGAATTCACACCCGGTCATGTATTTAGTAGTGCCCCTCTAACAATACAATAAAGTGCAACTTTTTTAGAATGACCTTTATGATTTTTTATAATATGGCCTCCATCGGCCTTTCTTGGCTAATTATTTTTCTATGTACTCTCCACTCTCCCAACTCAGAAACATAGTCTGTGTTCCCATTATATCTCAAAAAGACATGTTTTAGTCTCTGCTCTACCTTTTCACATTTATTTTTCATAAATATTATACTTATTCTTTCAGGTCAAAATCATAATTTTTTTCTAAAACCTTCTCCAGGTGCTCCAATCAGGTACTTCATATATAACTTTATTGAAGTACCTGTTAATCTACCGTTAATTGTAGTTAGTGATACATTACCTGCCCTTGTCTTAAGGCTAAGTACTTAAAAGTGAGACCTGTGAAATTCACACAGTGTTTTGAATGTTTTAGGTGTCCAGTAAATATTTGCTCAATATAAGTCAAAGAAATCAGGAAATTACTAATAAAGGAACAAAACCCGGGGGCAATTTCTTAACAATACTTAGCACATTTTGAGGATAAGGTGCCAGGTACTGTGCTAAGTTTAATAGATTGCAACGTTCAATCTATACCTTATAAAGAATCTATTATCTGTCCCCAAGTTACACTGGAGAAAACTGAAGCAAAGACATGTTACATAAACTATAACAGTACTTTGCACAGTAGTCCCAAGCCAGGGTAGGGGCACCCAGATTCCTACGCAGGTCCCTAAGGGGAGAACAAGTGTGCTAACCTGCTTTGTTCATGGGTCTTAACCTGTTTTATCTTTCAACACTGCTGCAAAAGCTGTGATTTTCAAGTGGTGCAGGGGAAAGGTGCATTTTGTAAAAAGCCAGTCTGTTGTTCTTAATTCTTAAATACAGCAGTATTCTTTAATCCTTCTCCACTCAATTCTTCCTTCTCGCTCAAGCATAAAAATTGCTTTTTTGTTGTTGTTCACATCTAAGATCTATTCTTTCTAGAGCTCATTTCACTTTCAGTAAAATTTATGAGGCCTTTATGCAGATCTATTAAGACAAGGACATTTATTGAATTTTTAATTAGACTTTTCTTCTTAATTATCTAATGTAATTCTTACAACCTCTTCAAGAATTTTTAGATGAATTTTAAGATAAAGACCATGTCCCAGATTAGTTAAACAGCATGCTTGATTTCTAAGCCTGCAGCTGAAACCTGGCCTGTTAAATTCCTGGAAGCATGTGGACCCACGTGCCCTGCTGCCATTCTGCCACATGTCACCATCTGGCACTAGTCTAGTGCTTTTCAGGAAAGGATAGCCCCAGGCGCTGATGAAAATTGTTGGCTTAAAGGACAGAAGGAGAGAGATGGCCACGTGTGTGTGTGTGTGTGTGTGTGTGAGGGTTTCAGTGGCCCTAATAGTGAAAGGGCGGCAGGTACTCAAATCATACTCTTTGCACAGACAGTTATGGTGTTCTAAGGTCTGCAAGGTTCGTGGGCAGTTTCTCTAATGTTATTTTTATTATTTTGTTTTTGGTCATATCTTAAGAGTCCTTAATTGTGTTTTGAGTATGATCTGTTTTTCTCGGGTGAATGATTTCCAATACATAATATCAGAAAATAGGTACACTGAAAGCTCCAGATGTTTTCCTGCTGTTAGGGCTCCCTTGGGATTGCTTTCTCTGACCACACAGAAGACCCTGACGAACGTCCTGGTCATAGCACTTGTCATGAGGGATGACAGTTGTTCCTTTACATTCTCTCCTTTTGGCCACAAGACCTCTGAGAGCCAAGAAACTATCTTACTCTCCCCTTTATCCCTGACACCTTAGGCGTCCTCAGTGCTCATCGCAGAATGTATTAATACATATGTGGATGATGTGGAGAGAGACGCCAAAGGTTTAGACAGTTCTTGCAGCAGAGGTAAATTCCCTCAGTTAAAAGTATTGTCCTGTAGTGTAGTTTAAAAAGTCCCTGGTTAAAAGATTCTCATTTACTTCTACAAGAAAATGCTTCTGAATTTGAATTTCTGGAATTCTAATGATTTTGTTGGCATCAAAAAAATACACGGAACTTAAATTTGGTCTTCCAAATAGCAATGGTAATTAGTAGAGAATAGCTACTAGACCTAATACATACATATGTTATGTATGTATGCACATAATTCATATATATAAGTTAGGTATAATGGGGATGATAGGCTCTATTAAGCCTTTGTACTTGAATATGAACTACATCATTACAGTTATAAAAGCACTAATAACAATCACTCAATGGTCTAACTGTAAAGTCTAAAATAATAAGTGACTGTTTTATTACCTGAATATTGATCTAGCATTAGGCTCGGGGTAGTATGCTTTATAACCAGCAGCCTTAGCCTCAGGTTCTGAAGATTTGTTCCTCTTGTTACACAGACACTGAAGTTGTTCATTGTGTTGGAAAGCATTTTGTTCTTTATACCAAATCAGAGGCTAAGACCCAAGGCTGAGGACTTGTGTTTCAATTGTTAGAAGTAATTTCTTTTAAATTTCTTCTTCCAGCTGCAATTTCTTTTCCTTTACGACACATCACTGACTTAAAAAAAAAAAAAGTGGGTACTGATAGTAATTTAATGCTACTAATATTTGCCAGGTACCATTGAAAATACTTTACATGTCAGAAGTCATGTAATCTTCACGAATTTTTTTTTAATGATGGTACTGCTATTATTGCCACCTTTCAGATGAAGAGACTGAGGTTGCATGAGATTACATTATTTGTGCAAATTTATATAGTGAGTTTACATGATTTGTGCAAAGTCATACCACAGGTTAGCTGGATTACAACTCAAGAAATCTGGCTCCTGGGTTCATGTTTGTGATTATTGTATATACTTCTTCCTCTAAATTTCCACTATGCCTTATCAAAGACATTAAGCAACAGCCAGAGAGAGAGAGAGAGAGAGAGAGAGAGAATATTTTCTCTTTATACAATTGTGAATACTACCCTACAATTTCTGCAGTGAGTGGTATTAAGCATGTGTTTTTTGATGTCTTTTTTTAAAAGGAAGATGTTAATGTACTCAAATAGGGTTTTCACTATTAGTGAGATTGTTTTATTCATACAGGAAAGTATGTAGATATTCATGGAGACAATTTGACAAATTACATAGTACCTTTGAGGTTCAACACGTATTTCTTAGTGTCAAACAAAATGGAAGTTCAGGGGAAAAAGCTGCCGTTGCACTAATATCAGGTAAATGAAATGTAACTAAAAATTCTGTATTTGAGACACGGTATAAAAGTAACAAATTTCTGATTTTGAGATCTGAAGTGTCATACGCAGAGGAAGGACCGAAGGTAAGACCGTGACGTTAGTGTTTTGAAATTATATTTGTATATTATTTACTAAAATAAAGTATCAAATGTATCATTAAGTCATTTTACTTAAACACAATGAAAGAGCATATTTCCATTATATAATAATTATTCAATTTATTTAATAAATATTTGGGGGGTGTTTATTATGTGCTTGATATATTTTATTTGATCTCTTAATTACTCAGAGAAGGGATTTCTAATCTAATTTTAGCGATGAGAACCTAACATCTATGATGAACCTCTCTCTCTCTCTAAGTTTGTCTCCTACCTATAGATTCACACTTAGTTGCTTGTCACAAGTCCTTCTTCAAAATTAAACTTTTCCAATGCCATCAAAGGCCTTATTTTTTAAGATGTTATCTTTGAAAGGAATCAATGCACATGAAAGAGATAATGAAGTCGAGACATAACTGTGGGACACTAATGACTTCTATTTTGTTTTTTAACATCTTAATGGTGTGATTAAATTAGGATTGTGTTACGTATATCACTGTGAGATGCATCAAAAAGTCAGATGACAATATATACATACACGAAATGTAGTGTGAGATTCTTGTACATCTGGCACCTTTTATTATTCAAGACTTAAATGAATAAATCTAGCTATTGTTGGATTGCTTGACTGGCACAATAACTTGGAAAGGTGAGTAGTTTGAACCAAGAGTAAATAAGATTTTATATACACACACACACACACACACACACATACATATACACCTACATAGAATGTATATAAGTTGAGATTAAATATATGCATATAATTTTATACAGGGTGGCCATAAAGTTCACATGCAATTTAAAATAGCCAACACACAAACTTTATGGACACCCTTTATATTATATGTGTACACATTACATATACCACAATTGTGTGTGTCTGTGTATGTATGTATTTGGGAAATTGAGAGCTTCACCTGGTATCAAGCACAGATTATAGCTGGTAGCCTAATAGAATGGAAAGGTCCCTAAGCTGGAAGAACATTTAAGCAGGGTGGTGAACAATGATGTTTTCTAACCAACCTCCACCCCTACTTCAAGGAATAGGTATCTATTAGAGATTCACTCAACCCCTGCTTTTACGTTAAGCTTTAAGCAGCCTCTGATTTTGGCAACCCAGCCCTCTGGTGAGTGGAGCTGAGCAGCCCCATATAGCATTTAGAGAAGGGGAAGTTCCTGCCTTGCTGCCCAAGTGCAGCCTCCGCCCCTCTGTTACACTAGACAGCTTCAGCTTGGATTGTAAGTTATTACCATCTCTATGATTTTTTAACATGGCCTGTGAAATGAAGAAACAACATAGGAAAGAATGTGGAACTAAGTAGCACAGCTCACCGAGGTCCTTGCGTTTCTTGGGTCATGTCTTACGAGACACCTACTACTCCTCTTTCCCTCCTCTGACCTTTGAAATTGATAGAATCAAGTTGCCAACCCACCCAGGAAGGATCCCTTTCCTGGAAGGCATGTCCCTCCCAGGAAATAGTGAACGGAACAATCCAGGCGTCCCTATCCTTTTTTTTTTTTTTTTTTTTTTCAAACAGAGCCTCAAGCTGTCCCCCTGGGTAGAGTGCGGTGGCATCATAGCTCACAGCAACCTCCAACTCCTGGGCTCAAGCGAGTCTCCTGCCTCCGCCTCCCAAGTAACTGGGACCACAGGCGCCCGCCACAACACCCGGCTATTTTTTGGTTGCAGTCGTCATTGTTGTTTGACGGGCCTGGGCTGGATTCAAACCCGCCACCTTGGGTGTATGTGGCTGGCGCCTTAGCCACTTGAGCCACAGGCGCCAAGCCAGGCCTCCCTATCCTTGTCCCACCAACCTGCCCAGGTAAAGCTATGGACAGACCAATCCTGGCTGACCTAACCCTTTAAATCCCTGTGGGCCATAGCCCACGTGTGGATTTCTCCCTAGTCAGGAATCTCACCCCACCTGTACTCCAGGTGGAATAAAAGCCACTTTGATTGCACGAATTGGATCTCCACCTTCCTTTTGTCTTGTGCCTCTGAATGATTTTTATCTTTGGGTCCAGAATCTTTCAGAAATCTTAGGAAGGTGAAGGGGTGGTGGTAGAGGAAGGAGCACAGCCCTTTGAATCTGGTGGGCTGGGCCCTCTGAAACAAGCAGTTATTGATGCTTTTTATAGCTCCATAGAGGGAGCGTCTTCTCAGGGGTGCTGTCCTTGGTCCTTCCTAATCATGTCAGAACATACTTTTGGACACTGATATTACCAGCTTTTAAACAAAACTGAAAGGCCTTCAGGGTCAGCCAGAGGATATTGAGGCCAAGGTCAATTACAAAGCTGAGGTTCAATACAAGTGTCATATCCCTGTTTTCATTAAATTGTTAAATTTAGTCTCAAACACAATAAATGCATGACAAATTCATGGAAATAGTATGGTCTGTTCTCTGTTATGCATGTTGCTCTAGAGGATGGAGTTAAATAAATACTAAGAATTCTTCCTTTGTTATCTCTTGTTCCAGCCATCTAAAATCTCACTAGAACTAATATTGTCTGTGAAACAACCGTATAGTCTGAGACTTAAATATAAAAAAAACACCATCATCAAATAACTTTTCTTTTTGCACATCAAATTGAACTAGACACTAGCAACCAAATGAAGACTTAGAGCAAAAGAGTTTCTAAAAGATCACCTCTCTGTAGTATATAGTTGACAAGAGATTGCTGATCATCTTTTAAATAAGGTTTTCCTGTGAAGGGGACTTATTATTTCTGTCCAGTCTTCACAGTTGGATGTTATTCATGTTTTACTGACAGGAATCTCAGTTGCTATAATACAAACATTCTGGATTACCACCCCAGTGGTAAAAAACTGATGGATTCTTTTGGGTGTATTCAATTGCCTTAGAAAAAGAGTTCAATGAATCTTGAGCTAATATCTTAAATAATATCATGTATTCCCAAAGATTGGATTGTCATTTGATTAATCCATAAATTTTTGGAAAGGATAATATTATTTATATCACAGATGACTAAATTGAAGCATGGGAAGATATTTAATTTGTGCTACCCAGACCCTGATGTTCACCAGTTTGTAGATGGTGCCATAGAACTCTAGAAAGATGGGAATGGCAATGTCTCACAAAATATGTCCCTACCAATAACCCTGGAGGGATTACTTTCAGTAGAGTATCTCACAAGTACTGAATATGGAAAGTGCTCGGCCAATTAAAATTCTTCCCCAGTAACTAGGTCAGGATAAGAGTACTTAAGGCAGGGGGTCTCCATCTTCCAACTCTGTGTGTGGGCCTCTATCAATAAATAGGAGCAGGAATTTCAGTAAGAATTTGTTGTTAATGTATTTTACATTGTAATACATTGCTCTATAACTGTATTCTCATTATATAAAACATATACAAATGTGTGATACTGACAAAAGAAAATCAAGACAACAAACACCTTTCCATGAAATATGGCAATGTTGGAAACCACAGAAAAAGTTTACTTTAGACGAGATGAAGGGACGGAGTGTCAGGAACTGGGAAAGACAAAGCTCATTTTCTAGGCACTGACTTTGCTTTAGAAGTTCTTGGCTGTATTATATCATCTTTAAATAATTAAAAGGTCATTTAAAAACTCTAACCTGACCATAATATTTTAAAATAAGAAAAATGAGACTTGGAGGAAGTAAGTTACTTGCCCAAGATTATAAAGCTAATAAGTGGGGTGGCGCCTGTGGCTCAATGAGTAGGGCGCCAGCCCCATATACCGAGGGTGGTAGGTATATGGCCCCGGCAAAACTGCTACAAAGCTAATAAGTAAACTAAATATACAACAAAAAGCCCTATTATTTTGTAAAAGTAAAAAATATGTATCTAAGAGCTTGTTCTAGCACAGGTATAAAAAACTGCTGATATTGTGCCTTAGGTAATTAAAACAGCTTTCTATGAAAGTGAAAACTGCAAGATCTTTGCTTCAGTGGTGCCATTCTTTGGTGTCTCAAATCTCAAATGATCCATAGGCATGCTCCAGATCAGAAATTGAGTATAACTATAATTAAGAGATTAGGGCCCATATACACTTTGGAATTTGATTTACTCTTCAATTGTTTAATAATCCCTGAAAAAGAGCAACGTCTCTGATGGGCAATCATTTACTTTACAGATAAAAATGTCTCTACCAGCTGATAAAAAAAGACAGCTAAAGAAAAATTTATGTATACTATTAGTCCAGTTTTACTCCATTCATCCAGTAAAATTTGTTGAAATTCAAATATAAACTAGAAAGTATGCCAGTAATGGTTCCATATTGTTTCTGGCTATTTAACCAACACACACATTACATGCAGTAATACGTATATATTCAATGACTAAATAATTATGAAAACACAAAACAGATTATACCCTGGAATTTCATTTTAGTGGCCTTTATTGGAGAACATTTAATATAAGAGTGGTCTCTTTTGGACTCTATCCATGAGCACTCAGTTTCTGAAGTGCCCAGAACCTTATAAAATGGCAATTTGCCTCCAAGCAATCCCATAGCACACGGGCTTTTCATGAGAGTATTAGATTGTAGACAATATAGCCACATCTATTTCTATTGCGCCAACTTCTAAGCATTACTCTTCTATTAAATGTATTTATTCCTTGTTTAACTTTTCCACAAAATATGTGGACTTTACCCATTTTTCTCCTCTTTATACGTAAGTGGTTTCATGTCAGTTTTAGAAGAACAGGCAGAAACAATCTTGACACAATGAATAAGAAGTGATTATGCTCCTTTATGTTGACTGATTTTGTTTTGTGATTAAAAACCAAGCCAATAGTAATGGACCTAAGTGGCAATTGATTTAGAGTCTAATTACTGACAGGAAAAAGACCTCAACATTTATTATGTCAAAATTAGTATTTCTACCCTTGGCATTCACGTTTCAAAATCCACTTGACCATGAGGAAATTACTCCATTCAGTCAGTATTTATCTAGAAGTACATTTCCCAGATAATTCATTCTCGAAGAAATCATAAAACGATGAATATTCATAATGCTCCTAATTAGACATTTCACCGTTTAAGTACAAAATCTTTTTTTTTTTCTTATCACCAAGAGGGGAGAAGAGTATTACTTGGGTTTTAGGCAAGTTCTTGGACTTAGGGTTCTGAGTCTCAGTTGCTCAGTTTGTAAAACAGAGTTAATATCTAGTTGTTGGTGATTGCATTTGAAGGATCGGATGAGGTAATGTATGCACAAATTTTACATTAAACTATAACAAAAATTCAAAGTTGTTTTTCTGTTATCTGATAGTGTAAATTATGTTCTTACTCCTTCTAACATTCCCTGTTTCTTTACCATTCAAGATCTAATGTCAAGGGAATTAATTATGAAATTATAGGTGAGCAATAGTGTAATGAAGAAAAATAGATATAATTTCCAATATTCTGACTTTTAGCTGTAACTATCCTTTTCAAAGGGTCTAAAAATTTGAAAACATAGAGGAGTCATCGTAATCGCTCTAATACCTTTAATACCAGGTGGTGTCATGACGTGTTTGAAAGTTAGCACAAACAGCTAGCGCGATTTGCTCACATGTAGAATTAGAGTGACCTGTATTTTAAATGTTGCAATCCAGAGGGAAGCTTTCTAATATAAGGAGGTCTAGAAATAGCAGTAATTAGGATAGAACACTGGAACAGGAATCAGGAGACCTAATGTCTGTTCCTGGGCCTGTAACAGCCATAGTGTGTCTTTAAGTGCTTTGACCTTTTCAAGCCACAGATTTCTAATATGTGATAGAAGACACAGACTGGATGTTCTTGGCTTACATAATTTTATCAGACTTAATTCTCTGTAACAAAACTTTTTAATTCTGTAACAAGACATTTCCTCCTGTTTTTTTTAAAAGAGAAGTCGCTTGAGAAATAGCTCATCCTACATACACATGGTGAGAAGAAGTCTGTTTGCCAAGAGTAATATTGTTAATACATTTCCAACATAAACAGCAATAATCACATCTTAAATGCTTTCTATTTAACAAACCAGCTTAAACAACCAAAATGCCTAAACGGGTTTCCCTGGTTTGCTCACACATTAGATCTCCATTACCCTCATGTGCACTTCACTCCCAATCTTCAGTTTTCTCATGATTTTTCTCCTAATCCTGCTTGGCCTGGCCTCTCTCTCTTTCTATGAGCTTGTTGAGATTCTTTATTCCATCTTTTATCACTCCCGTAGGCCTGTAGATTCCACTTCTCTAACTTTATTTTGGCCCCATGTCTTTGCTCTCACCCCACTCACAGTTCCTCATTTATCTCCCTGGGAGACTCAGGGAACATTTATGCTTGCCCATAGGAAGCTCCTTTTTAGTTGGAAAGTCCTTGTGCCTTCGAAGTGTCCATGTCAAAAATTAAATCAGTTACCTTTGAGTAGGAAATAGCACTACCAAAGCCAAGTTTATTAGGGAATGTAGCTGAATGTAGGGAAAAACTCCATTGGACACCTTCAATAGAGCTCCAATCAGATATCTTCCAAACACATGTACCCAGGTACCTAGAATCCAGCCTCGTCATGGCAGAGGTAACTCTCTCCACTGGACTTCCCCACTAGGTTTAGCACTGTCATTGGAAGCATGTGTGAAACAGCATCGTATAATCCTAACGCAAGAGAGGGACAAGCACTCGCATCTTGGCTCCCTCACTTCATTGCTGTGTGTCCCTGATAAAGATAGCTCTATGGGTTACAATTTGCTGGTTTAAAAATTAAGGATAGTAATATCTTCTTGAGGGGAGTTTTCAGGGCTAAAGTTAATGCATCCACAAGATCTGTCATATAGAGGAGACTTGGAATTGTTTGTTATTACCATTATTGTTACTTTATCATCTTATTAATTAAAAGCCCTTTGGAGCTGGCAGAAGCTGCTTTTTGTTAGGGAAAAATAGGACAAAGAACATTCTCAGTGACTTGGCCATGGAGACAAAGTAAGACAGTGAGGGTGCCTGCCTAGGAGTTAAATAGGATTCCCTAACAGCAGGTTCTATGTTCAATACTTGGTCTTTGTAGAAATGTCCTCATTTAACTCTATCTCTGAAACTTAGGAATCTGCTAATTTTCTCTGTTTACTTTTGCTTTTGCATCAGACTTTGTGACTCTAAAAGAAGAGGAAAGAGTTGCCAACTCATCTCATTTGGCAGGGCTTGGAGTGCTTCTTTGAGCAAACTATTCTTCCAAATCATCTAGAAAAGGAAAAAAATTACTGCTACTATTTTGGTCTATGCAATGTATAAATGTTGTGATTCTGCATCTCCTGCGTATGCTAAGGTTTAGGTAAGAGAAAATAAGCTAGCTATATTTCCCAGCGGAAAGATCTGATGAGTTATATAATTTTCCCACAGAACATGAGCGAGAACACAAATCTTGTGAATTAATGTTTGCTACAACTAAGAATCTGTGAACACTTTCCAGTGGGAAGAAAACAAAAATGGCATTAAAGTTTGGCTAAGGCACCACAATGTCAAGACATGCCTTCGGACTGAAGGAACCAGGTGACTTTATTCAAAGGTGTTTTGAACTTATCTGGAGGATGAGAACAGAGTAGCAATGGTTTCTGCTCCCGACCACACTGTCAAATTACCTCCCTGTAGCGATTAAAGTTCTGCGACATATCTACTATTAAGTGTAGCTCCAAGGAAGGAAAACTTTCCATGTAATTTTAATTCTTGTGAGTTTAAAGTATTCTGAATCTGTAATGCTTCTCATAGTGTAATTTTATGCGGAGTGGAGAGAGATATAATCTCAGTCCACTTGTATATTTGTACTTGCTTATGTGCAGAGGTTTATGCATGGGTACGTATGTTTTGGTGTGTTCTCTTGTATGTAAAACAAGATATTTTAAACTCCTGTCTGTATCTATAGCCCTGTGAAAATGTCTTGGCATATAGTCAAACATAACTCTTCTCCCTTCATAAAGTTAATGTAAGGAATGTGATAAAAATGAATGTCATAAACCAGAACGTTTAAATGAAAAGAATCTCTTTCTCATTTACTTGATGTTAAAAATTTATATCTTTTTGCTATTAAAGGTAATACATGATTTGTTTACATTACACACTGAATTGATCCTTCAATGGGTTGACTAACGACAACAAAATTGGAGTCTGAACACAGGAGGGACCTTGTAATCCTTTGCATCAGGGAAATGCACCAGGCACCCAGGAGACCAGCTTTGTTACATGCAGGATTGAGCTATCAGTCTTGAAAGACCTTCTATTAATTCTAGGTGTGCTTCTGGCTGTAATTGCCACTGTAAGAGATATAGCTATCACTTCTTTGGAACTTTAAAGAAACTTTTTCTTTGGTGGAATAGTCTTTTCTGCCTGTTTTTCTGTCCAATCTAACAAGGCCTGGATATCCTTGTCTGAGAGTTCCTTTCACAACTTAACCTTTGTCTTCCCATGTTGAACAAGGCAAAAGTAAATTCTCAAACTTGTCTATAAAGTGAGGTGCTGGGCTTGGAATCATCACGTGTTTTTCAAATCAGCTTCTAACATTACTATCAACTTTAAACTCCTTTATCAGCGAACAGTAGCCTAAAGAACAAGAAACAATAATTACATTCATTAACTGAATGTGTGCTTACGTTAAGTTTGGTGGTGAAATAAGACAAGATTATTTGATTTTAGTGGGTGAACACCTCAGCCCAGTGTCTTTAGGGATATAAATAGAGCTACCCTAACACTCTGCAATAGGTTGCCAAGGTCTTCACTATCTCCTTGTGCCTTGCCTTGTGCACCTGTTGAGGGTCTCCTAGTCACCGGTGACCTAGTGAGCCAGTGGAGGGCGTATACACCGTCCACCAACCCTCTGCACCTAGATGCTCCCTGCTAAGGAGGGACTGAGGTGGTCTGTAGCCAGTGAAAACTATCACTTTTGTCAATGTGCTTTTACACATTTTGTCTTATTACATTTTCCAGTTTTTACCAGTGAGAAAACACAGGACATAACTTTGTCTATATGAGCCTTCTTTTAACAAGTTAAAAGAGACAGTTATTGCAGTTGTGAAGAACATGAACTCTGAGTTAATGCCCAGCTCTTCCTCTGATTTTGCTTTCTAAACTTGGGCGAGTTGTTTAGTTTGATAACTTTCAATCTCTTCTTTAAAATGTGGATAATAACGGCCTGTTTTATAAAGAGAACCTTTGAAGATTGAACAAGATAGTCACATAAAGTATTTAGCTTTATTCCTAGTATGTAGTAAGTGCTTTAGTAATGATTGACATTATTACTGTGTGAACGGTATATAACATCACATTCCCACCTTTTATATCTATTTATACAGGTCAATTTCAGGAACGCTCTGAAACCTGAGTCCCTCCTACAAACTGGGGAGAAGATGGGAACTCCTAACCTACATGCTGTGTCTGGACTTGATCCTTTATGTCCAGACTAGATGTGAAATAATCCATTTCAGGTCAAGGACAATTACAAGAGAAGAAAGAAAAAACATCATGAGTGCCAGTCATATCTCAGGCATGATGGTTTAACCTTATGTGTGTGTATATATATATATATATATATAGTAAGAGATAGATATGATAATTTCTATTACATATGAAGAAACCAAGAATAAGAGAAGTAGCTTGGTCAAATTTTTTCATGTAATATGTGGCAAAGTTGGTGTGTGACCCAAGTCAATCTGTCTCTAAGGCCCAGGTCTCGCCTAACCCATGCTGCCTTTTCTGCTGTAAGTCAGCCTGTCTTGATTTCAGGCCCCTCTGGTTCAAGTGATAGTATCTTCACCCTCATTTTTCCCAGTTAAAGTTTTTCCGTATTTCATATGTGTCATGAATAGCAATTTAAAACTGAACTCCTTGAAGGAAGGCAAAGTTTAAATTGCCCATGGTATCACTGACTTGAGACCTGGAGACTGTTATCTCCTGAAGATCTGGTATTTTAGCCATCTTTTGTTAACTTGTGGTCCGAAGTAAAAGAGAAGGCCTAAAAGATGTGCTTTGAGTTGATGTGTGGTGGAAGGAGATTTACTCATGCTTTGCTTTTCCATCTTCATTTCTACAGTCTTGGGAAACTGTGCTGTAAGGTGAAGTGTCATTCCTCTAGAGCGTTTTACTAACGTGTTAATTCAGGTATGTTTACTCATCCTGCACAGGAGATGTAGAGCTCATTGTCGTGGGCTTCAACGTGAGTCATTGCATAGGGGCTAGCTGGTGCTTATGGTCAAACTCTCAAATATTTGGTGACAATGGCCTTATCCCATTCTCTGGAGGGTCTTTAGTTGTTTATTAGGCATTTAACTGTCAGAGAGACTTTTGGAATTCAATTTTGTGACTCTGTCTTTGAAGTCTGTTACCCTATGATACAGCGTCATCAGTGTTCATCAACCTCCATGAATTGTCTTCAAGTAATTGTTCTATAGCTTGCCCTGCTGAGTAATTCATAAGAGTAATTCATATCTTAGTGGTTAGAAATGAAAGTAATAAATGTGGGGTATTTCCACTCATGGAAAATAAGGAATATTTGTGAGATGTCTGTTCCTAAAGACCCAGTTCAAATGCATGATGAGCCACTTATACTTTAAAAATTCTAGGTTAAGGGACGTGCACTCCTGTTAAAAGTACCTCAGAACTGCTCAATACATTCTGTAAATACTACATCCTTAATTCTCTGGTTTGCATCCTCTTCCATGAACAGTATTTTCCTTGAAGCCATACACTGCAATGCACATGGAGTCAGCTTCTAGCTGACCTCAGATATGCTCCTTCCTAGAGACAGAGCCCAGCAATTAATTGATTTCTCCTAGATAGATGTACTAGATCCAGACACAAATGAAAGGGCTTTAATACCAAATTGCACAAATTAACAATATGACAACTGGCTTGTAGGATTGAACTGAAAGGTATCTTATCTTCCTGTTCCTTCACCTTTTTCATCATAGAATCTTCTGTTGCCCACATTTTTTCTTGAGAAATCTCTATCTTATCTCTCAACAAAAATGACCTAAACCATGGTCTAAAAATACCTTATGGAAAGAGAAAGGACAATAAACGAATCAATTAATTATTTTCACATAAGTAAAATCATTTTCCTCTCCTTTTTTATGGGTCATGGATGAAGGGGTCACCCACCATTTCTCTGAGAATTATTCAACTCACATACATCTTTCTTTAAGAAATGAAATCATTGAAACAATTTATGACGCCTATAAGAAACTTCCAAATGTACTGTTACCTATAAAAACAGTCTGACAATATCCCCTCCCTCAAGTTGCAAGGCAGTGACTATTCCTCAACACAGACAAGCCTCACAATCGTCAAATACAGAATCTACTATCTGTACTTGGAAGTGCTAAACCTCCATATTTGTCTGAAAAGACGGCCAAGGAAGGATATTTATAATTCAGCAACAGCCTTATAATTCTCTATGCAATACAGCCTCTAATTCCACAGAACAGAGTTTTATGCCTAAAACCATCCAATGTCTCTAAACCTCTACAATTCATGTTTTTTTTGTTTTTTTTTACCTATGATTTAATAACCCTCCTGCTTAAAAATGTCTTCCTAATGCATTGGATCACTGTGCATGGAATCACTGTGTCTGTCAATCTTGATAACTCTCCCATGAATTGTTCCTCCCTCAAATACTGCATTTTGGTAAGTTAGAGGCTTATTATGACTACATCTGCATGCTAATGGCTCATCTGTAATGCTGTTCAGCACAGAGTGCATGCCCAGATACAAACCATGTAAAATCAGATGATGTCATGGATTTAACAATATCATATATAGATATGTATGTGTACATAGCTGTATCCAGCTATATATTCACCTTGGAAAAGGGCCAGCACATTGATGATTGATGCCTAGGGATGCAGACTCATTTGGGGAAGCAGAGGTAAGCACCAGAGTAAATATAATAGAAGAATTTTTTGGACAAGGGTAATAAAAGCAATCAATAATCTTTAGACTGTGTAAACACCTCCAGCCCTTACATTCCCCCGGCATAGCAGTGTGTACTTGAATTATCACCCAAAGCTCACAGAGTTTCAGATAAATACTTGGCAGGCTGAACACACAGATCTGGAAATATGAGCATCATGGCCCCTCTGGGGCACTGAGGGATGCTGTGCACACAGGCACAACAGGAGGGCCGAGGAACTAGACCCGCACTCACTCACACAGGTATCCCTTCCTGCAGGCCACCCAGCAGCAGCGGCACCTCTAGTGGAGTCACCCGGGGCTGACAGGTATGAACAGGCACACTAGGGGGATGCCCTGTGAAATCTTGGGGAAGGAGGACGGTCGGGCATTTGGGGACAGAAGCCACCCTGGCACGGTCTCGGTCTCCACGCCTCCAACACTGCCCAGGACCGAATTTGCCCCCGAATCCTCCCGGAGCTGCCCAGAGGATCTGCATTACGCCCAGGCGCTGGGCCAACTCACCTCGACGAAATAAAAGCAGGGCAGGAGGGTGACGCTGTCCTTGATCACTTTGCCCTTTGGCCTCTCCTTCGCCGACATCCCTGCCGTCTGCCCGGGTCTGCGAGCTCCCCCAGGCGAGGCGTCCACAGCGCAGCCGAGGCGAGCTGCCTCCTCTAGCCGCAAGCGCCGGGCGCCGCTGATGTCACATTCCCCGCGGGCACCGCTGGAGCCAGCGCGCTGCATGCAGCGCCCCCGCCTTCTCCCCGCCCCTCTTTGCTGCAACCCAGCGACTCCCACAGCCCGCAGGTCCCCTTCCTCCCCTGCTCTGGCTGTTTTTGCTGGCGAAGACGTCCAGCTCCCTCCTCCAAGCTGTTGCTGCAATGGCTTCCCCTGGTTGCCACCCTCCCCCAGCCCTCCACCGCCCCTGCGAAGCTCCGGGGCTGTCGGAGGAGCTTGACGTCAAGACTCGCAAAACAGGGACGCACCCCTGGTTTTTGCAGTAGCGAAGCTGAGCCGCTAAGGCAACTACTCCTCTGGAGAAAGCTCCCGAGTCACTCCGGGAACACTAACTTCAGGACTGCTGGACATCAGAAGCCGAGCTGCAGCGCCTGACCTACAGCAAGGAAACCAACCTCTCCTGGCACGACATGAAAACTTGGATCCCATCTTAAAAAGTAGGCCAGGGTCGGAGCCCACTGAGAGCCGGCGGCTGCCCGGCACGACAGTCCTTCCCTAGGGCTCTAACCTCCTGGCGTCCTGCAACCCGGGAGCGCCCACGGTAAAGACCGGCGGCCTCGGGGATGGTGAGGGTTCCCTGCATCTAGACAGGCAGACGTGTGCACGCGCAGGGAGTGGGCATCTTCCCCGAGCCCCACCGTTGGGGCTGGCTCTAATCTCACCCTCACGCCCCCACACATCGGTATGGCAGTCATAACTGAAAGGAAGTACGTCTTCAGCCATTAAACATCTAAAAATCCTTCACCTGTTGGCACTGGACGCGGCTGGCTTCAACTTTATAATTGCTCTGGCAACCAGGCGATATCAAGTGATAACAGAGGAGAGAAACACCCAGCAAGCACGAAACTCTGTACTGTATTAATAAAGATAACCCACGTCCAAGATCACATGTCCCAGGCCATTTCCAACAGCTCTGAAGTCTCCACTCCAAGCATGGGGTCGCCGTTCCCCAACTTTCCCGCTTGGTTCCACACCTGCCACTCCAGACACTGGCAGCCAGGGACCGTCCAATCCGCTATCATACACATGTCCTTGTCTCTGCCGCTCCTGCCCTCACTGTCCTCTGCTAGCCCCACTACTAATTCACTCACTGGGTAAAACAATTTCCTTGCCCTTAGCAGAACAATTGAAAGTGGCTGGAGAAAATCACACAGCCAGATGAACCGGCCTCACGTTAGACTCCTGCCCACAAATTGCAGTATGTTCCCTAATCCCAGTATTTTCCCATAGCCTGGCCACTTTTCCGCTCATGCTTACTCACTTCTCAAATGTCCTTATTCTCAGATCATGATTTCAAGTCTTACTTCACTCAGAATATAGAAACAATCAGAAGAGAATGTCATCTTCCAAAGCTGACTACTTGCCCGACCCCCTAAGACGGCCTCCATCTCTTGCCTGAACTGGCGTAACAGCCTCCTACACTTCTGCCCGCTTTTTGCCCTTGCCAAACCATTCCACACAGCAGCTGGAATGACCTTTTGAAAAGTAAATCCAGTTGTGTAATTCCCCTGCCCAACCCTTCCAAGAGCTTTCCACTATATTCAGCAGAAAATCCAAACTTCTCCTCTCTTCCTTGAAATCCTACTTCATGTCTCTGCTTGGTTCTTGGACCTAATTCCTATCACTTTGGGCTTCAATGGTCCAGCGCTTCAGTGTCGCTTTTCACTGTGTCGAGAACTTGACCCGGGTTGCTCCTTTGTCTGAGAATTCTGATCTGCCAACATTGCATGGCTTACTCCCTGACTTAATTCCCATCTCTGCTGAAATCTTAATTCCCAAGAAAGTTGTCTTTGACATACCAAGTAGCATTTATAATCTCAGGCCTCCATGACTCTTTATTCTTCTATGCTATTTTATTTTTCCTCGTAGAACACATCACTATTTGATAGTTTATTAAGTATTAATTTGTGAATTTTTTCATTGCTTTTCTCACCCCCTATAACATAAACCCCATAGATCAAACGTCTTTTCATTATTCACCTTTCTAGGAACTGAAAGTGCACCTGGCAAAGGGTAGGTGGGCAGTAAATATTGAAGAAATAAATGGATCCATTAAATTAAATGATGCACATATAATCGTATATCATAGTTACTGCCACATAGTATATGTTCCAGAATTATTGGATGACTATTGTGCTACTAATCAGTAACTATACTTCTCATTGCTACCAAAGTTACTTTGTGTGTGTGGTTGGAGCAGAATGGTCTTCTTTTTTCAACCTTCTTTTCCACTATATTCACCAGAAAATCCAAATTTATAAATTCAGTGCAATTTATAATTTTTGGTAGAAGTGAAAAATAAGTAAGAACATTTGAAACTTATGTTTGAATTTCTCATCCCAGAAGCTCAGAGTTTCTATATAAGAAGATGTGAAATATAAAACTAAAATTATACTCCCTAGTTTCAATAGCAGAAAACTGAAAGTATGCTATAAAATATCAGTGATGCGGGCTAACTACACTTTGACAATCTAAGAAATTGTTGAAATATCAGAAAGACACCGTCGTTCTCTTGCCAGTGGGTCTGCCCAGGTTGACCTCCCTATATTTTCAGGGACCAGGAAATACTTCAGAATTCAAAGCCAATTACTATTGGAATTCCTTTATCTCTTCTTGGTCTCGATTCTCCTTCCTTCTCTTACCTTTCTTTGAAGATATTATTTTTCCAGTTTGTATAATTTCACAAAATAAGTAAGCTACCTTATAGAAGCCCATAAATACTAAACTAAGCCCAATAAATATTTCCTTGCATTGAGGTAACAGTTTAATACGCACTACCCACTTTAACTTTAGATGCTCAAAAATGCAATGATGTAAACAGGACAAATGACTTTCCTATTTTATTAGAAAAAATAGAGGGGGAACTTGTGGCTCAAAGGGGTAGGGAGCTGGAGTTGGTGGTTCAAACCC